>NC_141079.1:44671007-45271007 GCF_041138505.1 Cibotium barometz | reverse complement strand
ATCTGCCCCTTCACAAGGCTATGCTGTGGCTGCTCTGAGACGTGGACTCTCTACAGACGTGGCCACCTCCACCAGGACTATTGTGGCTGCTCTCACAGGCGGCTGTGGTCTCTCGTGGTGGTGCTTGTTTTGTTAGTTCTACACGAGACTGCTCCTTCATCAACAAGGGAGGTTTCATCTTCATCATTCCGCAAGATTTGGTCTTTTATCAACCAATTACAAGTAAGTGATTTTCAGATTTGAGTAAAGCATTTAATGTTTAAATCTGGCAAAAGATTCGTCCCGCTCGGCCTACACCCGTTCGGTGCCGGGTTGTCCAAGCTATATGGGCGAACCTCGGTCCAAAGGTGCTGAGATCGGGAGAGCCAGGCGTTAGTACGAGAGCGCCTGTCTGTGCGTGGTCTCGGAACACCAGTGTGGTGCTCTCTGCGGAGTCCAGTGAAAGCACAGGACCGTAGCGATTGGACCACACCAGTGGTCGTACTGCTTCGAGTATTCATCATCGAAATCCGAGCCTACTTGTTTGGTATTGTTTTCATATGTACATGGACATTATCTGGTTCTCAGAACCCATGGAGCATTGTATTCATTAAATACTCCCAATAAATATATCATATATTGAGGGGGGGGTCGGCCCGTTCCGGCCCCAGTGCTGGTGTCCATTTTTCCATTTCTGCTCATTTAAATTCAAGTTGTTTTTAAGTTGTCCATTTCATATTTGTGGTTTTAAAGTTGTGCTATTAAGCGTGTGGGTGTCCAACGGAGTCTTTCCCACTTGACGGGATCGGTTTCAAGAGGACAACACTTCAACTGATCAGCATACATGGATCTACCTGATATACATTTTCTAGTATTTTCCACTATTTTCTACTCACTATCATCTCGGAGTCTTACAATCCTGTTCTTATAACCGTAGGACAATCAGTTTAGTGTACTTTTTAGTCTCATTTAATTGTTCTCTTTGATGAGACACCAACTTCAGATGTACTCTCAGTTTTAGTCTCATAGGCCACTATGGCCTCTTAGATTTCTCTCCTGGATACGTAGTAGAATCTATCACAGCACGCCCTACTAGGCTTACAGTGGTATCAAAGCAAGATTTCTCTCGAGGAATCTTTCTTGGGGTGACAGAGCCACATGTCGAGAGTAGAGGGCAACCAAGGGCCTAATGAAGGGAACAACTATGAGGCCGATCCAAGACTTCAGGATGATAACCAGGGTCATCGATCCATTACTCATGAGACCACGGCCATATCGTCAAAAGAGTACAATGATTTTCAGCAATTCCGGAGTTTGCTCAGGGATGAATAATTCCTTGCTTGGATAGCCAAGAGGGAACAAGACAAAAGAAGGACTAAAATGTTTGAAGACTTCATCAAAGATAGAGCCACCGAAGCCAAAGGAGTTGAAGCTGCAAAGCCTATCTTCGTGCCAAAGGAATCACCATTGCGGAAGGACCTAGAGCCACCAAGTCTGTTTCTTGTGGAGGAGGCAAGAAGGCTATTCCTAGCCCTGCCATCTCAGATTTAGCTTCTTCAGGACAAGCAAGAGAAAGGAAGACAAAGGAGCCAACAACAACCGGCAAAGTGGACTTCAAGCCGGGAGAGAAGAGTGTCAAGTTCAATGCTTTCTATAGAAAGCAAGATACACAAAAAGCTTTATCTTTTATTAAGCAATTTGATTCCACCTTTGGAGGAGAGGACTTCTCCGAAAAGTCCAAGCTTCGCATACACTTGAAGGATGCCGCCTTAAATTGGTGGCTAAAGGTGGTACAAGAAGGAACTCGGCCAGAGACGTGGACCGACTTCAAGGTTATGTTCAACAAGAAGTTTCTACCCGCAACCTTTGAAGCGGATGTGCAAAAAGAGTGGGATGAGGTAAAGCAGAAAGTCGGTGAGAATGTGGCAACTTATCTTAACAATTTTTCAGCTGTTTCATTGAAGTCTACTTCTTATAATCCTATTTCACCGATAATGGAAATTTGTAAGTTTGTGAATGGACCTAAACCTAAGCTTATGCAAGCAGTGTATATGGCTGGTCCGAAAATTTTGGAGGAAGCCCAAGACAAAGCTTTGCAAGCCGAGGCTTTACACATGCCTTGGTGGGCAAAACGAAGAATGACAACCGGGATCCACCTCAAAAGAAGAGTTTAAAGACGGATCCCAATCGAGAACTGGGACTCAAGAGAAGAAGGATAGGAGCGGAGACAAACCTCCTCCACTCTTTCAAAGGAAATTGCCCCACAAGCAACTTGAGGAATATGTCAAGGAAGGAAAGTGTTTTCAATGTGGAAAGAAGGGACACATGGCTGTAAAATGTCCCGACAAGCCAAAGCAAGAAGCCAAGCAAGAGACCCGAAGATCATCAAATTGACATCATGCTAGGAAGTTCATCAAGTGGTTTGCAGTGGTTGCTAGTCCATTGCATGATTTGACAAAGAAAGCCGTGGGATTTCGGTGGACCAAAGCTGAAAAAGAATCCTTTAAAGCATTGAAATTTTATGCTAGCAAAGAACCGATGTTGCTTATTCTAGATTTGTCAAAGCCTTTTGTGGTTGAATGTGATACCTCAAGAGATTGCATTAGAGCAGTTTTGAACCAAGAGGGCCATGTTGTGGCCTATGAAAGTCGAAGACTTCAAAGAGCCAAAAAGACCGCACCCACATATCAGAAAGAGTTGATGGCTATCATTCATGCAATGAAGATTTAGAAGCATTATCTTATGGGTGTTGAGTTTGTTATCAAGACGGATCATCAAAGTCTTAGGTACTTTATGTCCCAACCTAAGATATCCAAAAAGCATATAAGATGGGCTAGTTATTTGGCCCAATTTCATTTCCAAATTATGCATACTCATGGAAAAGACAACAAGGTAGCGGATGCATTATCTCAGAGACCCATGAGCCATGCAGTTTCTATGGGATATCATATGGATTTTACTTTGATGAAAGATCTTTATGCTATCGATGAGGATTTCAAGGATATTTGGAACAAATTGCAGAATGGAGATTTGGTGACCTCCTATGTCATCAAGGAGGGTTTCCTTATGATGCGAACCCGGTTATGTGTGACAAAAGATTTGAGGCCAAAAGTGTTGGAAGAATACCATGCTCCACCCTACATGGGACATAGAGGCATCTTGACTACAACTCAAGCTTTGGAGAGCTATTTCTATTGGCCTAGTATGAGAAAGAACATTGACCGATATGTTCGAGAACGTTTGGTTTGTCAAAAGGTCAAGTTTGATCAACAAAAGCCAACATAATTATTGCAACCATTGCCGATCCCGAATATTCCATAGGAGAGTATTGCTATGGATTTTATCTTTGGATTGCCAAAGTCAAGAAATGGGAATGATGGTATATGGACTATTATTGATAGATTCAATAAGCAAGCCCACTTCATTAGAATGAAGAAGACCATTCGCACACAACATATCGCAAGATTGTTTATTTAATAGATTTTCAAGCACCATGGATTGCCTAAGTCCATTGTGGGGGATAGAGATCCTCGAACTAACAGATTCTTTTGGAGAGCTCTTTTCGACAATATGGAGACAAAGCTGAATTTCTCTTCGGCTTATCATCCTCAAGCCTATCTATGGGCAAAGTGAGATTGCAAACCTCACTATCTTGGATATGCTAAAGTGCTATGCTCACAAAGCGAAGGATCAATGGGAGAAGAATTTGCCTTTGGTTGAGTATGCTTACAACAACACCGTTCATTTATCTACAGACAAAGCTCCTTTTGAGATCATCTATGGCAAATCATTATTGTTGCCCATGCTTAGAACCAAGGAAGACATCTTCCATGCGGATGAGTTTGTTCGAGATTTGGATACAGCTTTTGCACAGGTTCGAAAGGCTATTGAGACATCTCAAGCCAAGCAAAAGAAAGCTGCATATAAGCATAGAAGGAAGGTTTCATTTGAAGAAGGGAATTGGGTCTTGTTGAGATTTGAGAAAGCAATACTTAGAAAGTCTAATGCCAAGGAGCACAAGGACCCAAAGCTTGCTCCTAGGTATTATGGATCTTTTCAAATTACAAAGACGATCAATGATGTATGTTATCAGTTGGACCTTCTAGATCATTGGAGGATACATAATGCCTTCCATGTGAGTTTATTAAAACCATATACGGGACCACCCCCAAAGAAGCCTTTATTGGAGGATCCACCAGAGGTGGAAGAGCAAGAAGAAATTTTGTAACCAGAACAGATTGTGTTTCATTCTATGAGAAAAAAAGGAAAGACAGTGGTCAGAAAGTTTCTCTTGAAATTCAAGAATTATTTGCCATTGGATGCCAAACGGATGCCAAAGGAGTACTTCAAGGACTATCTAGAGATACTTCAAGTTTATGAGGAAGCAGTTGGTCGAGATGTATTTGAAGTACAAGCATAGACGTCTTGCAAACAAGACAGATTCAAGAGGGAGGGATTGTATGATCATTATTTTGCTTATGTAATGGTTAATTGAACATGCTCTAGTTTGGTCAGTTGCATACCAGACCACCCAAGAAGTAAGACTTATATTTGGGTGGAAGTAATGCTAGATGACCCATTGGGTGGCCTTTGTGCCAGATGCCTTCGATTTCACGATCGGGTGGTCGTGGTGACCTCGGGCGGTCAATGCGACCAGATGGCCCAGAGGGCCAGATGACTATTGATGAACACTCGGGCGGTTATAGTGACCAGATGGCCCTCATGATTGACTGAGCGGTTTCCTTGGGGAGCCAAATAGCTCAAGAGTGGTTTCCGATGAGACCAAATGCTCGACCGTTGACAGGGCAATCCATGAACACGAGGATCTTTACATGTGCATTGCATATTGATGTATGTTTGAATTTATTAGACTTTGTGTGTTGTTTTTAATGCATGGACAATGCTTAAATTTATGGCATGTGATAGTCCACTGGGCTCCAGACTACCTGGCCAATACTTGGAATACCCAATAGACGCAATGATGCATTCTTGTTTGTTGACTATATTGTGTCTAGTTTTTGTAGGAGGTAAATTTCTTTTATCTAACACAAGTCACGAGGAAAAACCATCAAGGACAAAGCCATTGGTCAAAGATAAGACATTGAGATGTTGCCAGATGAGCAAATGACATCACAAATATGGGGATGTCCAGATGCACAAGACTCGCCAGATGGGGCTCGTACTTGGAACGTATGCATATACTTGGTACACTTGTACTCCGCAATTGAGGACAACTCAATATAAGAGGGAGGAAATGTAACTATTTGGCCTTCCTAGCTCTATTCACATGATGGAACCCTTGCCCGGACACTAGATTGGTGAAAGAAGGCACGACCATAAGGTTAGTACATGAAAAAGTACCAGTTTTGGGTCAAAAAGAAGAGAAGCAAAAGGTCAAACTAAGTTGACCGCAAGCCAAGAGCACCACTGGCAAGAGAGGATTGAGCAAGACCAAAGCCGCTTTTTCAAAAAGTAGCTCTACGGCCAAAAAGCAAGGCCCTAAAGCCGAAAAAGCAAAGCACAAAGAATTTGAGAAAAGCTAGCCTTATTTGAATAAGTATTTTATTATAAAAAAGTGAAAAAAAAAAAAGGAAAAGCAAAGTTTAAAAAAAGGAAAAGCAAAAGCTTGGCAAGCTTTTTGACAAAAAAGCAGGACCCCCCTCCCCCCCCCCCCCCTCTCCTCAAGTATAAAACTAGCATGAACCTCTCTTCATGATCATTATCGAAGTTTGGTATTTATCATCATCACCATGTTGTGCGCCGCCCACTGGATTGTACGATTAAGCTGCACCGTACCACCTACTGTACGACTGCAAGTGCCGCCACCAGCTGATCTACCAATGCCACCGCCACCTGCTATGTGCCGCTGCCGCCTGATTGTGCCATACGGAACTGCCACCTGCGCCTGATCTACTGACTACTAGCACTATACAATTACCTACTGTTCTGTTCGTACGACCGCTTGCTGAGCTGTTGTCCGTACTACAACCTGCACCACGTCACCAACATGATGCCAATCGAACTGAGTGCCTACTGCTGCCATCAGTACCAACTGCTGTACTGCCACGTGGAACTGCTCCAGTTCATACTTCCCTGTGCGGCCTCTTTTGAGTTGTTTCTATTCCGGCTTGGACGACAAAATCTCCAACTCGTCATCATAAGCTGCATCATCTATCCATATCTCTCGATACCTCATCTACAAGTATCGGCGATGCACAAATCATGTAAATCATGAGAGAGCTCGATTGCCAACCCCTGAACGGGGGCAGACACCGACTCTGTATCATATTCCATCCTCGGTGCTGCACTCAAGGGAAAGGAGATCGTCATCGCGCCACTCCCTAGAGTGATGAAACACCACACAAATCCAAATGGGAGCCACCATCTCCTCGAACATAGCAGTTCCTTCAAATCGGTAAACATTGGAAGAAATTGTAATCCACTCGTTGCCCTAGAACCCAAGGGAGGCCTCCTCGTGACTCTAGAGGGAGAGCCCTCACTAGAGAGGCAGCGATGGTCATCTCTACCAGCTCCGAGAAATGATGAATCAGGCAGGTGGACTGAACTCGCCGCCTACCTCCGCTCCAAGTCTAGCGTGGCCGGAATGCTTCGAAGAGGCGGAAGGGGAGGGGAGAGGGGGGTTCGAAGGAGTCGGACCAAAAGAAGTTGCTAAAGGGAGAGCTGAAGCCGAAGTTTCGTTTTTTTTTTTTTGGTGGGGGGGGGGGGGGGGTCGGGACCGCTGAGGAGAGGGAGAAGGAAAAGGAGGGGAGGAATCGACCTAGGAGGGAGGGGGAGGCTGGGGATGCGAGGAAGGGCCTGCTGATGGCTCGGTAGGGCCTAAAGGCCCTGCAGGGATCTTGGAACCTAGAGAGGGACCTCCATAAATCCGGGGCCGGAGGTGAGTTTCGGGGGGGGGGGGATTGCCGCCAGGGGGCTGCTGGGTAAATGCTCAAAACGGTTCTCTAATGAAACTATATCCTCCTATGCCCTGACAGCCTGTCACGCCCGAAAGTGCCACTCTGCTCTGGAAGTCGACTGGCAGCTCTGTCTCGGGCCAACAGTCTACTACTCTCCTGCGTCAATGGCCGCCGGATCTTGGTGCTCTGCTACCTGGGGACCAGCTTCCCTCCCAACCCCCTGACGAGGATCTGAGTTGGACCCGGGGACCGGGGGGGGGGACTAGAGGCGGTCTCCTTGAATGACGACGAGGACAAGCTCTAGCGAGATGTCCCATCTGCCTGCATATGAAGCATTAGCTTGGGAGGCCAGAGCACTCCACTCTTTGCACGATAGGGGCTTCCCGGAGGCAAGCAAGGGATATGGCATGAGGCACTGTCTCCGGAGAGGCTACACAGATACAAAGGGATGGAATCCCGGCTGCCCGAGCAAGAACCGAAGTGACAATGGAGGGGGGTTCCATCACTCTCCCGATAGCACCACCTATCATCTCTACACTTGGACATAACATGTACAAAGGGCCACACCAGAGGGAGGCAACCCCAAGACAAAACTCTAGAGCATTCCACTCCAAGAACTCAGACAATGCACCTAAACTTACTCCAAACCAAAAGACTAAGGAGGATAAGATTGGTGCTAAATTGAGTCAGATCTGAAAAAGACCAGTATCAACGTGAAGGACACTATTTCTAGTGTCACAATGGGACATACATTGAAGACCTGTCCCAAGAAGACCCAAACCCCAACCCCAGCCCCTGCCTCCATAGCGATGGTGGTGAGTCAGTGGGGCATTGCCACCGGGGGACTACTGAGTAAATGCTCGAAACGGTTCTCTGATGAAACTATATCCTCTCACGCCCGACGGTGCCACTCTGCTCTGGAAGTCGGCTGGCAGCTCTGTCGTGGGCCAACGGTCTACTACTCTCCTACGTGGCCGCCGGATCTTGTGCTTTGCTACCTGGGGGCCAACTTCCCTCCCACCCCCCTGACGAGGATCTCAGTTGGACCCGCGGGGGTTGGGGGGGGGGGGGGGGGGGGGGGGTTACACCAGAGGCGGTCCCATCTGCCTCCATATGAAGCATTAGCTTGGGAGGCCAGAGTACTCCACTCTTTGCACGATAGGGGCTTCCCAAAGGCAAGCAAGAGATATGGCATGAGGCATTGTCTCCGGAGAGGCTACACAGATATGAAGGGATGGAATCCCGGCTACCCGAGCAAGAAACCGAAGTGACAATGGAGGGGGATTCCATCACTCTCCCGATAGCACCACCTATCATCTCTACACTTGGACATAACATGTACAAAGGGCCACAACAGAGGGGGCTGACCCCAAGACAAAACTCTAGAGCATCCCACTCCACGAACTCAGACAATGCACCTAAACTTACTCCAAACCAAAAGACTAAGGAGGATAATATTGGTGCTAAATTGAGTCAGATCTGAAAAAGACCAGTATCAATGTGAAGGACACTATTTCTAGTGTCATGATGGGACATGCATTGAAGACCTGTCCCAAGAAGACCCCGACCCGAGCCCCTGCCTCCGTAGCAATGGTGGTGAGTCAGCCCCGAGAGCTAGAAGACACATGGGAGGGGAACAAAGACCAAAAGTATGAGCACAATGAGCTACTCAAGTGTTTTGGCTATATTTGTGGACAACGGTAGAACGGAGTACGTAATTACTAGGCAGGCTGCTCAACGGGCCCACTTCACTTTATCTTTGGTGGAATGAGAAGTTTAGGGATTTGGCACAAGTATGAGCACAAGCATCAAAGTTGAAGCCATGCCGAGGTGGTCATTCAAGGCACAAAATTATCGCATGATACCAGCATCGTCATGTACATTCATTAAGCCGATGCTCATGGACATGATTATCTTTCCTAGCAAGTATCTAGACACATTTAGAGGAAGACTTGGACCTAATTTTGTGTAACATGCAGCGGAAGTATTCGTAATTGAGGATCCTGTCACACAAATGCTCACACCGTCTTCTATATCCTGAGTTTCGCGAGTTTAGCCATCCACTTTAAGAGAGAGAGAGAGAGAGAGAGAGAGAGAGAGATGAAAACTGTACATCGTATGGGGTCCCGAATTACCCACTGAAGGGCCCCCTATCCCGTTACCGGAATAGTATTTGCTTTATTTCTTTGAAGAGACTAACGGTGGACTGATGATAAGCCAAACGCAAGATCTAGGAAGACCAAGAGTCGGGCTGAACTGTACACGGCTGTAGAAGCACCAATGATATCCACTCTCGAGCCTATGCACTCTTCCCAATGGAATGAGGGAAGGCTGCAAATCTGAGGCTAAGATAGGGGCTGTTTGGAACTGTTCTAGGCTATGTATGAATGCTGTAAATGAATATGAATGCTGAGTTTTACCTTCACCAATTGGCTGTAGCAAAACGATGAAGAGATGAATGCTGAAAACTGCTTGTATGCAGAAAACGCAATGTTTACTGATGGCTGAATGCTGTAGATTGCTGCGTTTTGCTGATGGAGGGCTGGATGCTCATGCGTTAATACTCCTATAGCTGTAGGATGAAACGCTTCTCCAAAATGCTGGATGCTGAGGTGAACTATGGGCTGAATACTAAAACGCTGAAGTGCTTGAGGCTGATTGCTGAGATATGAGATGATATGAATGAATGAGCAAAGCATGCCTATTTATACTATACTGTGGACTAGTCGGTTGGCATTAAATGCTGGCCGACTGGATATAAAATCCTACACGACTGATAAACGGTGTTTAAATGCTGGAAATTGTGGTAAAAATGCCAGATAAATCCTAATAAGTATTCTAAGGCTACCAGATGCTATTTCAAGGCTTCTGCAATGATCTATATGCAATGGATGAATGATATGCAATATGCAGAGTGCTTTCTAATGCAAACCCTAAGGTTTCTACTGACTCTACATGCATGAATGCGTCTCTTCAAGTGGGTTAAGAGACTTGATTAACTGACTGACTTGCTATGGTTGAGGAATGACCTACATAGCTCGTGCCTGATTTATCCTGGACTAAGGATTACAATGGGGTCACGGCGTACGACAAATATCATCCTAAAAGGTGCTAATACTGTACAATGTTGCACTCATGATGATGAGCTAGCTCGTCACCATGCACTACAGTGCAGAGTGCATGTGAGATTTTGAGGCCCTACAAGCGTCCAGAAGAGCCTAGAACATGTGACCATGGATTGGACACAATTTGGAGGCCAAATATCTTTTAGGACATTATTATGTAGGTCAAAAAGGCAAAACCGACCTGAACACAACTTTCCATCCTATCCCTATATAAAGGAGGTCAAAGGGCATGGAAAGGCAAAAAACAGATAGATCTCTCAAGCATCTCACAAGTGTTGGCAATAATCCCCGCATAGAGGCAGCCCAAAGCAACTCTAGGCAAGAAGGCAAGCATCTGGAGAGCACGACCAAGCTATGGAATCAACAAGTTTTTGTAAGCATCTAGATTAACATGCACATATTGGATCTAGGTCAAGATTCAAGATCATTGTACATATTCATGTTTGTATACTCACAAACTTTTCCATCTGAAGCAAAAGCTGCTATATCTGAAGAAGTGCCACATGGATACATACAGGTGGATATACCTGAAAGTCAAAGGATGATACTTTAAATCCTCACTTTCACATCAGGGCCAATTGGAGAAAAACATCACTCAGCACTTACACAAATAAGGATCCATACAGCAATCCAATAGACTGTTATGCCATGTATCTGGGCCCTGTGAAGTTTTCCTTGCAGATGGTTCTTGTTTTGGAGATGATGATGCCGCTTCTTGCCTGCAAAAATCTCACAGCACCACTCTAGCCTAAGAAACAGAGGAAAACCACATGGCATGTCAGAATACACGAAATGAAATTAACTTGGGAGGTAAACTTAAAACCTTGAAGAAGGAGGACTTGATTCCTCATAGTAAATTGACTCTGAGTGCTCAAGGGTATGACATTCTTCTTCTTCGTGTTCTTGACTTGTTTCCAAAACCTCTTTCTTCACATCCAGATGCTTTGAGCATTTTGACTTTGAGCTGGAATGCCGTAGGCTACTCTTCTGAGGAAAAACACTCTCTGTGACATCTATTAGATGGTGAATGACATCAACCTGATCCATCTCATAACTTTCTTCCACCTGTTGAAGCTCCACTCTTAGCTTGCTGTTCTCTTTTTTGAGAGCATCATCAATGCTTAATCCTGGATAGCTTCGAGAAAGAGATTTCTCCAAGATGCGGGCATCTTTTGCGGTAACTTCTGTCTTTAAAACTGTCTCATGAACCTTCAACTCTTCTTCATCCAAGGTATACACTCGCTTGTCCTTTTCTATGGCTTGCAAGCGCTCCTGGAAACTACGATTGCACAGTTAGGAGCAGATGCATATTCATTCTCTCTCTCTCTCTCTCTCTCTCTCTCTCTCTCTCTCTCTAGGATGATGTACCTCATGGATATAATGTAACCTTTTGGTCTCATAGGTCATTTTGGCCTTTTGAAGACATTAATACAACTTTCTTTCTCTCTCTCTCTCTCTCATATGGCATGAGCACCTATGCCCCTCCTGTTCGCGTTCGCTGTGCTGATACACGCACCACCTCCGCCTCCATTATCCCACGCACCCTGCTCAGGCCCCCAAGGCAGCAACTAGGGGGGTTTAGCCAGAATGCACCTACAAGAGCTGGAGGCATAAATTGAGACTGTGGAGGACAACACCAAGAAGGCGTTGGGCAAGCAGAAGAAGGTGCTGGCGGGGTCCTGAACCAACATGAAAAACAATTGAAAGGCCTCCGCAAGGAGTTACAAGGAAAGAATAACAAGATTGCAGAGCTGGAGGCAAAGGTGAACCCCCAGGAGGAGAGATTCGGATGCTGAAAGAGACCCATATGCAACAATAGGCAATGCCAGAGGCCATCCCAGTGATAGGGGAACTCCGGGCAGAAATGGAAGCCCTAGAGGCTACTATCGAGGATCATAGGGTGGAGGAAGGGGAACTGAATATACAGGAGGACCTAAAGACGGACCTGGAGCAACTGAAGGCTGCAAGTGATAAGTTGCAAGAAGAACTGCACACCACCAAGAAAGAATGGGTAGAGGTGGTGAAGAAGCACAAACCCCATTAGAGCATCATACATGAGATTCTCGAGGAGGAGAAATGTAGGAGGATAGGTCCCTCCATGTGTGAGTGTGGGGGCTACAGGTGGGGGCATTCCCCAAGGCAAATGCCATGACACTTTGTGAGATAATAGGAGTGGACGGGACCACCTCCCCCTTTGCAAATACGTGGAGGGCAGGGAAGGATATGACATGAGAGCGGCCCCTCAACATCAGATTCCCCGATGCCACCTGTAGACATAACTTCTTAGACACGGGCTACCCTCAAGGGCATACAGATCTACATGGAGGATGATCTCACACCAGCGTAGGTGGTACACTGACGTGAGGCAATGCCGCAATGGTGACAATTCATGAGGCCCGTAGAGCAGGCAAGTGGGCTATCTACAAAGATGGCAAGGTCATTATCACTGTGAGCACCATCCCAAATATGGCAGTATGGAACTGCAATGGCACCCTGTGATTGAATCTAGGAGATTTGAGTGAGATTCTCACAATCAAGGATGTCATTTTCTATACAGAGACTCATCAAAGCCCTGAGAGGGGTTTAGCATACATAGCTGGGTATGAGTGGGAGTCAACTTTCCGAGGCAAGACCCACACATTAGGAGGAGATGCTGGGCTAAGGTAATGAGCGAGCATCTCCGTGAAAATCCATCTCTTGCTCTAATCCTAGCCAAGAGGAAGTTCTTCCAGTGCTCACTGCCCGAAAGAAAGCCTCGAACAATCAACTTGCCCGAAAGGGCGTGGCTCTGAATGGAGGTGTCGATGATGCCCAAGCCCCCTCTACATCGCAGCTAAATGATCACTCTCCAGGCCACCTTGGTAGGGTAGGCCTCGCGTCGCCACCAGTCCACAGAAAGTTGCAGATCAACTATTGAACCTGACCAATACAAGCCCAAGACAAGGCCCAACAGAAGATGATGTACCACATGGTGGTGAGAAGAACCTGGTTGGACACCAGGTCGAGCCAACTAAAGAAAGCCTGGCTAAACTCCAATATAGCTGCCTCTACCGAATGCTCAGAAGAAGAGGAGCTAGTTGTTGCTAAGGGGAGATATTGTAATTCCACCAGTCGGTGTGGAATGTGTGGTTGAACACAATGTTAATCAACACACTTAAATACACCAAGATTTAATGGACAACAAGCACAATACAAGATGTAATTTTCTAAATTGACAAGAGACGCACAATACAAGATGTAATTTGCTGAATTGACAAGAGACGCACAATAAGCCGGAATAGTCGGCCCCTCCCTCAAATAATGTTTATTGATCTTGGAAGAATGACGTACATAGTGTCATGGGCATTTCTGACCAGATTTCCATACCAATGTATATGAATATAGTTTTGCAAACAATATAGTCGTCGGTGAAAATCTGCAACTCACACTACCCTCTCAAGTGCCCATGTTCCCTACCCCATTGTTCCACCAACACACAGTAGAAACAATCTGTAAGAGAGCACATAAGACAAGAGAACACTACACAGGGTATGTAAAAATGGAGTCCTGCTCCTTCCTCTTGCTACTTGCTTCCATTATTGAGCATTAAAGCTTACCAATTGCAAGTAGAGTCAATGACAATGGAAGTCTTCGCAATGGAAGCGTCTAGAGTATTGAAATCTTCAATCTATCATGATCCTTAGCAACAAAAGTCGTCAAGTGGACGAAGGGAACCCTAGGAAAGCTTCCCTTATGGTTCAACTTGAGAATAGGCTGAAATTAGGGTTTTCCACCAAAAGACCAAAAATTACAGCAAATATAAGGTCTGTTTTGCTGAATTTTAGTCATTGGGAGTATAGGAGAGTGAATACCACCTGGAAACACTGTTGGGAGTTTGGTTAACACACTAGCAAGCTTGGATATGGTGTTGGGAAGGAGAAAGTGCAGAAAATATAGCTAAAGAGCCTCATGAAGAAGGGCACCAACTTCTAGAAAGAGAAGAAAGAGAGAGATTAGATGTCCATCTTGGGTGTCAAGCAGAGAGGGCAAGTGACTTGTGGTGCAAGCTAGGATGGACACATGGCTGGTTGCTCCCTTTGAACAATGGGCGGTGGCCATTGTGCTTTGTCCACCTCGGGACATCAGTGTGTGCGAACACAGAGCTAGTCATAATTTATAAGTGAGTTTTGGTCGCCCAAAACTAATGAAGTGTGTACACAGTGCACACTCACTTATATATTAATACTAGTCTAAGGCTAGGTTTTGACCAATACTTATCACCTGTCACATGCCACATAACCATGTCAGCAGACAGTTTCCGTTCATGGACAGGTGTCTCCTTACCCTGAACTACACATTGGTCAAGCAAACATGAGAATGGCATGTAAATTCAATTTGCAAGCAAGCACATAAAGATGTTATGCCATGCAGCATTGGTATGGACAATCCATGTTCATAAGACTATAGCAAAATAGACGTGTTCTAGGCAGATACACGAGGTACCAAACCCAATGGAACACCAATCCTCCGAGCATTTCCAAGCATGTATGCACAGGCACAAGTCCTAACGGAAAGCCAAGTCCACAGTATCACATAAGCGGCATCAATCTCCAACATATGCACTTGTCATGGACGCCAGTTCAATGTACATACATAATGAGAACGCATGGGTTGACCCGTAACATGCAGCAGAATTATGTGTAGATGTAGAGTCTTGTCACACAGAGCCGCACACCACCTTCTTTATCCTTAGTTTCGTGTGTCTAGCAATCCACTTTATCACTTCACAATTTAAGAGATGAGAGAGAGATAGAGACATAGAGCTTTGTACACCTTATTGGGTCCCAAATTACCCACTGAAGGGCCCCCTTCAATTGCTAGGAGTATTTGCTTTATTACTTTGAAGAGAATGACTGACTTTGGACTGTAGATACGCCAAATGCAAGACCTTCCGAAGACCAAGAGTCTGGCTGAACTGTACACGGCTGTAGAAGCACCAATGATGTCCAATCTCAAGGCCAATGCACTCTTCCAAGGGGCTGTAGGAAGGCTGCAAACTGTGGCTGAGAGATGGGCTGAATTGAAACTGTTCTAGGCTGTGAATATGCAAGATGAATGCATGAATATGATGCGTTTACCTTCACTTGGGAGGATGGAGCAAACGATGATGTATGCGAATGCTGAAATCTGCTGCAAGCTGAGAAATGCAAGGGACTGAAGCGCTTCTTCCTTGGTTGATTGATCAAGATGCGTTTTATACTGCTGAATGCTTCTATGCTTCAAGCGATGATGATCCAATGGCTGAATACTGAATCGTTGAAGGCTGAATGCTGAGATGATTGGAATGATGCAAAATGATTGCTATTTATATGGAATGGGTGGCTGGTTGGCTGGCTACAAAGCTGGCCGACTATAGCATTAAATGCTACACGACTAGGTAATGTGATAAATGCTGAATAATGAATTATGATGATAATAATGCTAATAATGCTGAATAAAGTTCTGAGGCTTTTGCAATGGTTTACATGCACATGGGGATGAATGCTATGCAAATGCATACCATGAACTGATGCAAACCCTAAGACTTCTATTGACTCTACGTGCATGAATGATTCTCTCCAAGTGGGTTAAGAGACTTGACTGACTGACTAACACTCTAAGGCTGAGGAATGACCTACGTAGCTCATGCCTGACATATCTTGGACCGAGGATTACAATGGGACCACGGCATACGACATTTTCATATCCTAAAGGGTCCTACTGCTGTACAGTGATACACTGATGATGAGCCATCTTGTCACCATGCACTACAGTGCAGAGTGCATATGACATTCCCTCCTGCTTAGCCTAGCAACAGGTTCATGGCTTCCAAATAGTCCGCCAATAACTAGGGGTACTCTTGAAAGAATTCTTAGTCTAGCCAAACTTCTTCGTGGGTACCTCGATCTCGAAACTTCGTGTAGAACTGACGGAATCTTCGACCGGAACCATGCTTCCAACGATAAAGAAGAATCTCCTCAGGTTCAATGACTTCTGCTTCATCAACCACGTTTAGCTGCTGTTCAACTGAAACATCAAAAACCTCTGGTCCAACATATGGTTTTCGGCAAGAAACATGGAAAACATCATGTGTCGTCCAATTGTTAGCCAACTTCAACTTCATAGAGACATCACTTAGCTTCTTAACTGTAGGAAAAGGTCCAAAACTACGGAAAGAAAGCTTAGGACAACGTTTGCCTACTTGTTTCAATCTCGGTTTCATTATGCGCAAATACATCTCGCCTAGACTTATTTGCCTATCTATGCATTGAATAATAGCCACGCTCAGAATTGAGTGCCAAACTGTATTGAGTACCAAACTCTGTGGGATCGACATTCTGATCTTCTATGCTATCCAAGCCTTTTCCAGAGATCTTGAGAATGGTAGAGAAAGACAATAGGAAAACTTCCTAGGAGGTTCTACCCCAGGGACCAAATCAATATGATCGTCCTCACGACGACGAGAGGGGAGAAGACTTGGCGGGAGATCGTCCCTAAGCATAATGTCCTGGTGTCGAGACAGGAGGTCTGCTAACTACGAGACTAGAGATAAAGATGAGATAGCCGCTATTGATGAGGTAGAGGCTGTTTGAGCACAAACATAAATCAATGCTCCTTCTGCTCCCTTGCAGATAGCTCGTTGGGCCTGGAGATGAGAAATCAAAAAGATGCTGAGAATGCTCCTATCCCCACGAATCATGAAGGGCTCATGAAAACCTTTACACATAGTAAAAATGTCCTATCCCCAATCGGGAATAGATTCATTCTAGCAAAACCACTCGATTCCTAAAATCGTGTCACACTCCAAAAGAAGCGAGACAATGAGATCTTGCTGGAATGAGACCTTTTGAACTTGAAAAGAAAATTGTTGTGCCTTTCGAGAAATGTGGGTGCAGAGACCAGGTGTAAACCCGTTCACATCCAAATAATAGGGCACTAATGTGGAGCTCATTTTGGTAGCCAACTGGGGAGAGATGGCGTCCTCATAACTGCCCATGTCAAACAAGACTGCAAACAGACGGCCCTTAGCCAAGCCATAAGCTTGGATCAAGCTTTTCTGTGCAACATCATTGTCACCCTCCTGTTTAGCATCAAATACCACGGATGGCATAGGATGCATAAAAGGTAAAAGCTGAACTGCGTTGGTGGTAGTAGGTGGTGTTGGAGGAGCAGGAGATGTTGTGGCAACTGTGGAAGAAGGTGGCTTGGAGGCTTGCTCTATTTGCCATTTCTAACAATCCTTCTTACAATGCCCAATGGTGCGACAAAAAATACATCAATTTTCTGAGTCGTATTCCTGTTGCTCCTCTAGAGGAAGATAGCCTCCAATGATGCCTGCTTTAGCCTTTTCCTCGGGGGTTTTCTTAGGTTCCTTATCCTTTGTACTCCCTGAACTAGAGCTAGAACTGACATCCTTCTTAGCGTCTTTAGAAGACGAATTACCTTTCCCAGGCTGGAAAGCAAATTGTCGCTGCTAGGGTTTCGTACTAGACTATGGTTGTTTTGGCTTGCCTCCGTCATCTTCATTTCTTCATTTGGAGTAAGAGTCAAAGCCCGGTCATATGTGTTGAGTCCAAAGTTACAAACCGTGAACGGAATGTTAGGATCCAATCCACGAGTTAATTGATCCATCTTGGCCTCTACTTAGATAATATATACCAAGATGAATCTAGGAACATGTCCAAATTCACCTTATAAGAAAGTGCAATTTATAACCTCATGGTAGTCATCCACAAGACAATAAACCATCAACTCCATCATGCATACCATGGACTAGATACTATGACATTCCCACTAACGTCATCAGTGCGCCCAATAGTGGGTGTAGAACTTGGTATCAATATATGCTCCCACACACACACACACACACACACACACAACATACATTCATACAAAGGTCTGTGTACTGAGTTTCTGTCAGAGCTCCGGAGATACAGGGCAAACTCAGCCATAATGAAGCCTAGCACCAAGGATCATAACAAATAGAAAGAATAATTACCCTGTCTCCCGATTGCATCCAAAAGGAGGCTCTGGCATGGTACCTATACTCCACCCTCCGCTCAACTATGGATCTGAGCTCTGTGCGGGGGGCAGCCAACTGCCCCTCAATCCAAGCGCTATTTGGTGCACTCTCGTGAAGCCACTATCAGGAAGCTAGGCCCCAGGGAACACTCCTCATTTGCTCTCGAAAGCCAGCCGATTTGCTCTACGCCACCTCCTGTAATAAACTGCTAATCTCTCCAAGGCCTACATCCAAAGCGCTTGCGGCTGATCCCAAGTGAAAATCTAGTCTCTCCCAAAACTCATCTATCCTACTGCAAATCTAAGGGTCATGGATGAGGCTATCAAGGATCCGAGTGCTCAAAGACATGTCCTGCCTCGGGAAAGAATGACCAGTGCATGATCGGAAAAAGTAGTGCCTATCCAAATACCAATCATGCCACCAAGACCACAAGCCCACTCATCTACATAGAACCGATCTAATCCGGATAGATTAGGGCTGGTACTCCTCTCAAATATCGAGAAACCTAGACTCCCGGGGCTACGTCCAATCTCTGGTAAATGCCAAGGGTCGTGCCCCTTAAGAGCCAAAATCAACTCCCCCCCAAGCCGAGTACTCTGTACCAAAAACTATAACCATGCCACCTCCGAGTCTGTCCTCTGCCGACTCTAGCATGTTAAAATCCCCATCCATAAACTAGAAATCCGCTTGCGGAAGGGACTGACGAACTGTACTCCAAAGATGGCTCTGCCTATTGCGGCGTTTGGCACATATACGTTCAGAAAGCCCACAAAGTCCTCTCCAATCTTTGATGGTCACCCACTGAGCTTGTCCAGTGACAATGGTGCCTGAGTCAACCACTACCAACAATATCTGCTCACTGATAGAAATACATACTCCACCCTGTGTCCCAAGGGGGCCAAAAGAATGGGACCACAAGGTGTGACTCCTACCCTACAGGATCTTCCCGCAGCGGCAAGGGTACGCCCCTCTAAGAGATGGGCTCTTGAAAGGAGAATGTCAATGAATCCACCAATTGTTGCTCTATGAAGCTCCTCTCTAAGGACACCATACCTCTAAATTTTAAAAGCATTGTGGACCCCCCAAACCCTAAATGTTCCATGAGACAATCCATATAACTAAGACCTATGGGAGGAAAAACTGTCGGAAATGTTAGCAGTCATCTTATGTCTGTACCATATTACACTGTAGGGAGTGAGGGCCACTGTTGTGGGTGTGCCCGCCCGTGTGTGAATTTCTCCATTTTTCCTCATTGTCCATATTTTCCCAGTTTTGGTAGTTGTGGGGGGGCTCTATTTTTTCCTTGGTCGGCTGTAGGAGCTTGCTAGCCAGGAGGGCCGGATTTTTTGCTGGCCGACCAAGTGGTGCTGATCGTGAGCCAGCCGACTAGACTTTTTTGCTGGCCGAATAGGCCAGGCCTAGTCGTGGGCCTACACAAGGGCTGTCGGCCCAGTTCCTACTGGCCGACTTGCTGCCCTTCATGTATATATAGCACATGTTCCCCCCACACTAGTTTGTACCGGATGTTGTGTATATAGTAGAGTTTATACAGCACTTCTCTCTCATGCATTTCTACGCTTCTGTTCTCTCAGTTGCTTCTCATTTCCGCTGCTCATTCTGACATGGTATTAGAGCCCCAGGTGGCTTGAAGCTTTGGAGACGGTGAGAGCATTCGGGACTGCTACATTTGATGCTGATTGGAGTATTTTTGGGCTGTATGGTATATGGAGAAGAAGGTAGAAGGCGGCATCATTGCTGGACAGCCACCTTGCATTTAAGTGCAGCCTTTTCTTCATTTTTTTTCCCACCCACTCTCCCTTCACAAGATCACGTGAACCCCCGAGATAGCAGAGAAACATGTGAAGATCCCCACCCTCCCGACGTTCTCAGTGGACCGACAGTTGGACGGGAACAACTATGGCATTTGGAAGGTAATGATGGAGTCTATCTTGGAGTCTTATGATTTGGCTTATTTCATCGTGGTTGGAGTTCCTAGGTCAGAGTTAGAGGAGGAGGAACTTTCATTATCCACCAAGAAAGAGTGGGAGGCCCAAGCACAATTGTGGGATCGTGTCAATGCCCGTGTTCGTTCTTTCATCTTCCTCAATTGCACACCCCAAGTGATCAACCATATCAAACACATGACGCTAGCTTGAGGGTTTTGGCAGCACTTGGCTTCTTTGTACAGTCGAGTATTGCCCATGAAGAGAATTTCCTTGGAAGTGCAGATACAAGTGATGAATCCTGCAAAGTCTTCGAAGATGCATGAGCACATAAACAAACTCTAGGCTCTTCAACAAGAGGTTCTTCAAGCTGGGAAGGAGATATCATCAAAGGACATGGCCATCACCTTGGTGTCTCATCTATCCCCTCAGTACTCAGCTTTCTACTCTTCTTTGATAACCAATGGGAGGCTCAGCACCATTACATGGGAGGAGCTTGTGCCGATGGTTTTGGACCAGGAAAAGCGGTTTCTGAACCCTCCACAAGGCGAAGGTTTTGAGACTTTGAATGGCCAGCGGTCGAAAGGCCGCAACAACAACAACAAGGACAAAGGGAAGTCTTCACAATCGAAGTCTTATGAGAAGAAGCCCGACTCAAAGCATGATGCTTTGAAGGCCGAGCGGACCTGTAACCATTGTGGCCAAAAGGGTCATTATTGGAGGAAATGTCCTCAGCAAAGCATCGAGAAAGGTGATGATTCCTCAACTGCAGGCGTGAGGATTCCAGCTTTTGTGCACTTGGAGATTATGGACATCGGAGCTTCATCTTCTTCGGGTAGGGAGGCCATTGGTCTCACCGTTGGGGATACTCGAGAGTGGATTCTAGATAGTGGTGCTTCCAGGCACATGACTCCTTCCCGAGATTTGTTACAAGAACTTCGAAGGCAAACAGGTCACATCTCTATTGGTGACAAGTCCACTATCTCGATTCACAGTGAGGGCAGGTTGGAGATCGTTCCCAATGGCAGAGGGGGGAAGCATTCCTCCCGGGTTCTTTATGTCCCATCTCTTAGCTTTCATCTTTTGTCAATGCATGAGGTTTGCAAGATTGGCATGCGGGTGGAGTTTGATGAGCATTTTGTTGCTATCCGAGACACATGTGGAGTGGAGAATGGGATTTATAGACTCTTAGCACTCTCTTCTCTTACAGGTACTCAACTCGCATTTTCGTTTTGGCCAATTGAATGTGGACGCACTACAGCAGGCTTTCCGAGACCAGATGGTAGATGGCTTGCCAAATGTACACAGCAAGCAGGGACATTGTAGTTCTTGCATTCGTGGGAGGCAACATAGGGAGTCTTTTCTGACGCAGGCTACCAGGCAGGCTTCGAAACCTTTGTGCGGTTTTGTGCAGTGCATGGCATCAAGCGGAAGCTGGCCAATATAAGGTCACCTTCAGAGAATGGAGTAGTTGAACGAAAGACCCAGACTGTGGTGGAGATGGCAATGACGATGGTGGAGCATCGAGACCTGCTTCGTCCACTTTGGCGAGAGGCTGTGGTCACAGCTGTCCATATCCTCAACCGATCTCAAACGACTTCAATGCCTAAGATGACTCCGTTTGAGGCTTATTTTGGCAGGAAAACAGATGTCTCCCATTTCTGTGTTTTTGGGAGTGATGCTTATGTTCACATACCAAAGAAGCAGAGGGGAAAGCTTGACTCAAAGTCCCAAAAGCTTGTTTTTGTGAGATATAACTCTCTTTCCAAAGGCTACAAGCTATATGACTCAGAGCGGAATGCACAGATGTTGTATTTGATGAGCATATTCCAGCTTCCACTGTTGAGAAGCCACCACTTCTTAGAGAGCCAGATGTGTATGAGGATGAGTCCCAGGCTATCGTTCCAGCTAGCCAGCCTCAATCAATCGTAGAGGTTGAGCCCGAGGCTAGAGATGTGCCATAGCAGTAGTAGGAGGCTCCGCGTTCTGTTCAGGTACCAAAGTGGTGGTTGGATACCATTCAGGAGCCGAGGGTTACGGAGTATCCCTCCAAGTGGACCACGGAGGATGGACCTCGAAGATCGCACAGAGTCCTGATAAAAGTCAATCAAAGGAGCCTTTACAGGTAAACTATGCATTGATGTCTCGTATCATTTGGGACAAAGAGCCTACTTCAATTAAAGAAGCTCTTTTCCAGGAGACTTGGAGTAAAGCCATGCAAGTGGAGCTTGAAGCCATAGAGAAGAATAGAACCTGGGAGTTGGTTCCGAGGCCGTCATTAGTGTCAAGTGGGTCTACAAGACCAGGTATACGTCCGATGAGTCTGTGAAAGGAAAAGGCCAAACTTGTGGCTAAGGGCTATGCTCAACGGCCAAGTATCAACTATGAGGATACTTTTGCACTGACAGCTAGGATGACCACGATTCAGTCAGTTCTTGCCCTTAGCCTCTTCTCAACAATGGCCGGTGTATCAAATGGATGTGAAATCTACGTTCCTAAATGGTGACTTGCAAGAGGAGGTGTATGTTTCAAAAAGGTATGGTTTACAGGTTACGAAAGGCCTTGTATGGTCTTAAACAGGCTCCCAAGGCTTGGAACCAGAAGATTGATTCTTTCTTTCTGAGAAAGGGTTTCCAGAGATCAATTGCAGATCTGAACTTGTATCTCTTTCAAGAACGTGGTATGGTCACATTGATTATCCTCTATGTGGATGATCTTATTCTCACTGGCGGGTCATGTGGAGCACATAGCTATGACAAAGGCTACTTTGTCAGAGGAGTTTGAGATGACAGATTTAGGCTTACTCCATTTCTTTTTGGGATTGGAGATTTGGCAGACCCAGAGGGTGTTCTTTGTTTCTCAGCAGCAGTATATTCATGAGTTGCTGGAGGCCTTTGGGATGGAGAACTACAAGCCTATTTCATCTCCGATGGACCCGAATACCAAACTTAATGTACATGATCCTTTTGAGCAAGTTGATGCCTCCTTGTATTGGAAGCTTGTTGGTTCATTGATTTGGTTGCTTAACACCAGATTGGTCTTGAGCTTTCCAGTGGGGCTGTTAAGCTCATTTATGCACACACCTTTGAAAACTCATTGGGACGCAGGATTGCGGATCTTGCGGTATCTACAGGGTACTAAGGATCTTGGACTTTTTTATAACACTGGAGGGGGAATGCAGGACCGAGTTAGTCTCCGAGGTTGGAGTGACTCTAATTGGGGAGGAGATCCAGACATGAGGAGATCTACTTCAAGATACGGCTTTACCCTTAGCTCAAGAGCAATTTCTTGAAGCAACAAGAGGCAGCCAACTATTGCCTTGTCTTCTACTAAGGCAGAGTATCGGGCTACTTGTGGTGCTGCTTGCGAGGTGGTGTGGCTGCGGAGGTTACTTGGCAAGATTGGGTTTCCACAGAAGGAACCCACAGTCATCCAGTGCGACAACCAGAGTTGTATAGCTATTGCTCGGAAGCCGGTCTTCCATGCTCGGACCAAGCACATAGCGATAAAATATCACTTTGTTTGTGAGAAGATTTTGGCTAGTGACATCTTGCTAGTCTTCACGAAGCTTCTACCTCAGCAGATGCTCCGTCAACACTCCAGCTCACTAGGGTTGGTTCCACGTCCACGAGCTGAGAGGGGGTGTGAGCAGTCATCTCCTATCTATACCTGTCTATACCATATTACACTGTAGGAAGTAAGGGCCAATGTTGTGGGTGTGCCCGCCCGTGTGAGTTTCTCCATTTTTCCTCATTGTCCATATTTTCCCAATTTTGCTAGTTGTGGGGGGCTCTATTTTTCCCTGCTCGGCTGTAGGAGCTTGCTAGCTAGGAGGGCCTAATTTTTTGCTGGCCGACCAGGCCTCATCATGGCCGACCAGGTGGTGCTGGTTGTGGGCCAGCCGACTAGGCTTTTCTACTGGCCGACTAGGCCAAGCCTAGTCGTGGGCCTACACAAGGGCTGTCGGCCCAGTTCCTACTAGCCAACTGGCTGCCCCTTCATGTATATATAGCACATGTTCCCCCCACACCAGTTCGTACCGGATATTGTGTATATAGTAGAGTTTATACAATACTTCTCTCTCTTGCATTTCTGTGCTTCTATTCTCTCAGTTGCTTGTCTCATTTCCACTACTCATTCCAACAGGAATTACCCTCCACTCGCACTTGGATTTCAATGGAGAGTAGTGACTATCGGTTCTAGGACAAAAGCCACGCCAAATGGGCACAAATCCTCCCTCCATGTGAAGCCACTCTACCCAAGCTCTGGAATATGCATACTCTAGACTCCACCCGTCACAATGCAGGTATCTGTAGGAGGGGGGCAAGAGTACTACCACTGAAACATAAAGAAAAACAAAAAGAAGCACCTCCAGCTAGAGGACACCATATCCCCTTCTTGATCTCTGTGGCCCAAGCCACCCAATTCCATCCGAGCCAAGGACCAGAGGTGGGTAAGCACATCACTGATACATAGATCATGCAAACGGTGTGAGCTCTCCATTGCCTACCCGTGACCGTGAATATAGCGGCAAACACCGACTCCATGCTCCAATCCGTCCCCGACGCTGCACTCAAGGGGAAGGAGAACATCGTGCCACTCTCTGGGGTGGATGGCCTAGAGTGATGTAGCACCACACATATACCGATGGGAGCCACCGTCTCCTCCAACATACCAGCTCCTTCGACGGGAAGGCATCGGAAGAAGTTGTCAACTGGCTGCCCTGGCACCCTTTGGGCAGCGATGGTCATCTCTACCAACAATGGTCATCTCTACCAATTGGCTGCCCCTTTGGGCAGCAATGGTCATCTCTACCAGCTCCATGAAACGAGGGATCAAATGGCAAACTAAACCGGTCGGTTGCCTCTGCTCCAGGTCAGGCACGACTAGAGGGCGACGGGAATGCTCCAGAGAAAGAGGGAAGAAGGGGGGGGGGGGGGGTGTTTTTAGATGAAGGCAGAGCAGAGAAAGTTGCAGGGGGAAAGCCGGAGTAAAAGGCGAGGGGTGGGGGGGGGGGGGGAAGGGGAGATGGGGAATAGGCAAGAGCCGAGCAAGGGGGGCTAGGGGGGGATGGGTTCACCTGCAAAGAAAGGGGGGGGGGGGGGGGGGGGGGGCAAGGGCTACGTGGTAGGGCCCGCCGAAGGCTCTGAAGGGTCAGAGAGCCTCGCGGGAATCTGAATGCTTGAAGAGGGGTCTCGACGAGGCAACGGTCTTCATATAGGGGAGGCCGGAGGCGAACTCCTCAAGGGTATTGGGGAGGCCATCGCTGTCAGGGGCTGCTCAGATAAATGCTTGTAACAGTTCTCTAACACAACCATATCCTCATGTGTCCTGGCAACTTGGCCGCGCCACTCTGCTTTTGAAATCTGTCAACGGTTCCACCTCGGGCCAACAGTTTGCCACTCTCTGGCACCAAGATCGACTGAGGCCGAGTCCTGGGGATTGGAATCCCGCCCACCTCCCTAAAGAGGATCTAAACTGGGAACAGGGGGGGCGAGGACCACTGGAAGCGCCCTCCTTGGACTGACAACAAGGACAAGCTCTAGCGAGGTGTCCCATCTGTTGGCAGATTAAACATTGGCCTAGGAGGCCAAAGTACTCAACTCTCTACAAACTAGGGTCCCCCCGAAGGCAAGGTGAAAGAGTGCACGGAGCGGAAGCAAATAAGTACTAGAGTGTGCTGAATAGAGAGTGCAAGAGAGAGAGAGAGAGAGAGAGAGAGAGAGAGAGATATGGAGCAACTATGCTGAATATATTGAAGCAATATAGTCCCAAGCAAGAGACAGAAGTAGTCTCATAACTGAAGGAGCAAAAGATAGGCAAGGCAAGATGAAAAAGTGAGGCCAGCCCACCTATTTATAGGTGGGAGAGCTGGCCGACTGGACATCTGTAGCTGGCCGACTGGGAAAAAGGCATCCAGGCTCGAAAAAATCCCAGAAAAATATATAAAATAAGGGTGGCCAGCCCACAATCAAGGGCCAAGGGACCAAAAGGACACCAAACGTGGGCAAAAACTAGGGATGAATGTGCTAACACCCTCTCTCAGCACCAAATGCTGAACAAACTCCGAGAAGCCAAAGATGAGGAGCCAAGGAAGCCTAAGAAACCGGCTTGGTAAACAAATCTGCAGCATTCTCCACTGAAGGACAATACTCCAAACGCAAATCTCCAGCAAGAACCCGTTCACGAACATAGTGATACTATATCTCAATGTGTTCCGTACGAGCATGAAACATAGGGTTCTTGGCGATGGCGATGCAACTCTAATTGTCACACCAAAGAAGAGTAGATCCGATAGGAGGATAGCCAAGCTCCTCCAACAATCTCCGCAACCAAATCACCTCACATGCAGCATAACAAACTGCACGATACTCCACCTCTATAGAAAAAAGTGCCACAATAGGCTGCTTTTTACTGCTCCATGAAATGGCTCCAGAGCCGAGTGAAAAAACACAACCAGTGGTCGAACGCCGCGTATCTGGATCTCCAGCCCAATCTGAATCAAACCATCCAACAAGAGTGCATCCTTGGCCATAGAAGATGCCAAAGTCCAGAGTGCCACGCAAGTACCAAAGAACTCTGAGAGCACACCGCCAATGCTATTGACGGGGTTTGGATGAAAAAGAACTCAATAAACTGACTGCGAAACAAATGTCCAATCGGAAGTAGGTCAACCAAGCCAAACAACTGACGAGCACCCGATATTGTCCCTGATCAGTCCCTAGAGAAGGAAGCATCAAGTAGAGAAAGCTTCACACTAGTATCCATAGGAGAAGATACTGGTCTGCATCCAGTCATCTGAAATCTGTCAAGAATCTCTCGTGTGTACTTCTGCTAAGAGAAGAAAATGCCCTTTGAGGTCTGCCAAATCTCAAAGCCAAGAAAATAATGCAGAAGGCCAAGATCCGTCATCTCAAACTCTGTCTCCAAAGCATCCATGACTGAACCGATTTTCATAGAATAAGAACCTATAAACATGAGGTCATCAGCATAGACCACAATGATAACAATCAACCCCCTCTCAAGGAGGATATAAAGGTTCGAATCTGCATGAGAACGACGCAGGCCGAGCTTCTGAAAGCACTCATCAATCCGCTGGTACCAAGCCCGCGGAGCCTGCTTCAGACCATATAAAGCCTTCTTCAGCCGGTACACCTGATCATGTTTGCCTGGAACAACAAATCCCAGCGGCTGATCAACATAAGCCTCCTATGTAAGCTCTCCATTCAGGAAAGCCGACTTGACGTCCATCTGAAAAACGGGCCATCTATGATGTCCTGCAAGAGCAAGAACAGTGCGAATGGTAGTCATCCGGCCGTCGGAGCGAAGTTCTCATCGAAGTCGACTCCAGGGCACTGAGCATAACCCTTGGCAACCAACCTCGCCTTGTGCTTGTCCAAGCTGCCATCAGCTCGGAACTTCGATTTGAAGATCCAACGCACACCGCGAAGGAGACCGTCAATGACAAACGACATCCCTCTTGCTGACTACGCGCAGGTGTGGAATGATGACTTCCAAACTAGGGGCGAAGCTCATCCAGTACGTCCTTGCCTGCATCAAAGGAGCAAAAAATCCTTGCCCTCGTCTCATTCAACACTTGCTCCGAAGCACGAGCCCTTGTAGATTCCAAATCTGGAATACTAGGTGCTCGAAATGCCAACTCTATCTTGTCAAGACGGGTAGATAAAGCCGCCAGCATATCCATGGATGCCTTCACACTCAAAAGCAGATCTGTGTGTTGCATGCACGGAAGACTTGCTATATTGATCCATAGCCCTAAGCTTGATTAAGAATAAGATGCTGATTTAAGCATGATTAAGACAAAGGAGAGAGAAGAAGAGAGAAATTGGTATCAGGGTTTTTCTTGTATTTCATATGGAACAAAAAGGTGGCTGATTGACTTTACATGGTTTAGGCCCTTGGTCAACCCCATAGGGCCCTACATGACTTCTACTAATGAAATGATGAATGAACTTTCTTCACTGTTGAATGAGGACTTTATGCTTATATATATGTGCTAAGGTGTTGGTCAGCCTACTGCCTTGCTGTCGGCCAAATTGCTGGACACAATATTCATGAAATATGTTCCTTTAATGCTGCGCTTACTTCTTTGCATGCCCCATTGCTGGCGAACTCGACAATGTTGGCCAACTGGCTGCCTCGATGCCAACTCTTGTATGGATGCTCATGCTCATGCTCATGCTCATGCTCATGCTCATGCTCATGCTCATGCTCATGCTAATGCTAATGCTACTGTGATAACTCTAATGATGCTCATGATGATGATGCTAATGATGCTCTAAATGCTGTCCTAACTACTATCCTAATCAGGGATTATGAAGTTCCTGCTGAGAATTATGCCATGGCACAAGTGTGCACGTGACGTAGTGAGTTGTGAATCTATGGCAAATATCAAGTGATCAAGGACTAGGTGAGGGATTTAAGCCCTACGGGGTTTGGTGGGGTAGGGAAGAACATTATACCATAGTCACAGGAAATGGTCGTTTCAATCCCGTTTCTCCGTTTCAGGACCACATCTGTTTCCCATGGCCGTTCCTCGTTTCCCAATTGATATTGTCTCAAGACACGGCCGTTTCCATCCTCCTGTAGTGATGCGAGTGTGGGCGAGGGCCACGAGGTTGGGGGCGTCAGGCTCTGCATAGCTCGATAGCTCTGCCTAGTGTCACTATCTAAAAACTCATTTTCCCGTTTCCATTCCTCAAACCTTTCTGGTCTCGTTTCTCATTTCTGGTGACTATGCAATATACCCCAATCAACCCAGGTGCATTGACACGGCCATTTCCATCCTCCTGTGGTGATGCGAGTGTGGGCGAGGGCCACGAGGTTGGGGGCGTCGGGCTCTGCATAGCTCAATAGCTCTGTCTAGTGTCACTATCTAAAAACTCATTTTCTTGTTTCCATTCCTCAAACCTTTCCGGTCTCGTTTCTCATTTCTGGTGACTATGCAATATACCCCAATCAACCCAGGTGCATTGAAGAGAACCCAAATATTCACTTTTCCCAAACCGGAACTTATGCACTCTTGGAAAATAGGTGCTCTACCTTATCCACACAGTCAACACACACAAGTGTCAAAAAAGAAAAGAAATTTGCAAGTTTCCTAGGCTCTGATGCCAACTGTAGAACCCTTGTGCTCTTCAATGTGGTGATGAGGTTCCCGTAAAGCTCTTTAGCCATGGACTTTGAGTACTGCCAGGGCCACATCATCTTCAACTTGTACCTTTAGACCTACAAGCTCGTTCATTAAGGACAACATCGTGTTCACATGAGCATCAAAGTTCTCATGTGGTTGCATTAAAAGACAATAGAACTCTATTTGCAAAGAAACTTTTGTCATGTGCAAGAATTGCCATGGACATTCTCTGGAGCTAGTCCAGAAGGGGCAACCAAGGAAAAGATGATTAGAACCAGGCCTTGGAGCATAAAGTGCAGAAGTGGCAGTGTTGGACTTGGAGCAGGGCATGGAAGACAAGGAAGGGTGCTGTCGGCTGCACACAGGGGAGTAGGCTGTACCAGAGGAAGGCGACTGTAGGCGCTTCAGCATTTATGGAGAAAAATGCCAGTCGAGTTAGTCATTCACTCCCTTATGGAGTGGGTCCTTAGTGTAGGACTGTTTTTGGTGTTTTCCACCTTTTCAAGAAGGCAGCCTATGGCTGTAGACTTAGGGTAGCTTTTTGTACCATATGAATATACTGAATTTCCAGCCATCTCTCTCTCTACTCTCCCTTCTTCTACGTTTTTGCATCAGCATGTTCTAAGTGGTGTTTAGGGCTGAAAGAAGACTCTCAGAGCTTCCGCGTGTTACAACTTTGGAGTTCTTTGCCTGAGCCCCAAAAAGCTTATCCAACTTTTCATAGGCTTCTTTGGAGGTAGGGAGATCTACAACATGGTGTGTGAAATTATCAAAGAGATCAAGGGCTATGAGGCCAAAGGCTCTTCGATCCCTGAGCTTCCATGCTTTTGAGCTGCATCTTCACTCTCGGGCATCTTCTCTTCTCCTTCAATGAAAGGCCATCTCTCATGAGACTAAATTTTAGTTTAGTCTCGGGCATCTTCTCTTCTCCTTCAATGAAAGACCATAGGCCATCTCTCATGAGACTAAATTTTAGTTAAGTCTGCCATGTATGGAAACTTTCCCCATTGAACTGGTCAATGAACATGTGGGTAGCCATGATATGCTATGGATCTGGGAAGGTCTTAGCAAAGGGGAGTTTCCAATGCCAGCGTCTAATCCCTTACAAAAAATGCCCTCGAAAAATTAGGGTTTCCAAACAAGGGGGTTTTGAGAAATGATGTTGTAGCATCCTATAGAAACACTTTAATGCTTGATTTGTACCCTCAATTTTGAGAAATGTTGGAGTAATTAGGGCTAATTGCTCTAATTAAGAAGGATTTTGCTGAACAATGCAAAAAACTTACTAAAGGCGGTTGACTATGGAATGCCAAACGCAAGGATGAAGTAGACTAAACATCGACTGAACCATCAATCGGTATGAAGCTACATGCTCTGTTCTCCAAGTGAGTTAAGAGGCAGACACTGACACATAAGGCTTGGAAAAGACCTACATAGCTCGTGCCTGACGTGTCCTTGGACTAGGGCTCACAATGGAGCCACGGCGTATGACAAACAAAATCATTTAAAAGGTACTAATGATGTACAAATGTAGCACTGTTGATGAGACAGTGTCCCATAGCACCTCAATGCATAGGTGCATATGACAATGGATAACATAGCATTTGAATCTACCATCTTCAAACAACTACAACGACTTTGTATCAGTCTAGCATTTGAATCTGCCATCTTCAAACAACTACAACGACTTTGTATCAGTCGAGCATTTGAATCTACCATCTTCAAACAACTACAACAACTTTGCATAGGGATCTCTGGCTGGCACAAGTTTTTAAGTGAGCGCTGAGTTCATACATATTTCTGGTCTTTTTTTTTCTCAAATATCACTTTTGATCACCCAAGCAGTCAAGGAACCCTCCAAAGAGACAAAGTAGGAACTGGGGAGGGTGGTTCCCTACATGGCTGGCCACTCTCGGAGGGAAACTACCTCATGCAATGGTTTTGGGGGGGGGGGAGTGTGGGGGGAGTGTGGGGGGGCCTCTAATGCCAAGTGATCTCACCGCCTACACATGCAATCCCCATTGTGGCCGCCAAGAGAATAAATGATATCAGTCAAAATGGAGCGAATGTACTCTGCTTGAGAACAAAGGGGGGGGGGCTCAGTGGCCTTGCTACAATGGACCCACAATATATGCCAAGCAGCAACGCTGCTCAACCACCTCTGACTAGTGCCTGGTAGTGACTTCACTACTCTCTCTACACTATCTGATGATAACATGTGACCAAAGCAAGAAGATGAACAGCAAAATACTCACCCGGTTATTGTCCACCAGAGTGATGAGAGGGATTAACCTCAGCAATCTGTCGATCTCCGCCTGGCGTTCTTTGAACTGGGAAACTGTGGTCCAGCCTAAGGCAAGCAGGTACAGGTAACTTTTGTCTCTGCAGCTGTTGACAAGGAGATATGCTCTCTTGAGGGCCTCTTCAAGCTCCTCTAATGGCTCCCGGGTTTCAGGCCACTCCTTGAGATCTGACAGCTTCAGCTGCTCGAGCAGATTGCCTATGAGCTTGAGGTGCTGTGCAAACTGCTTGCAGTTCTTCTTATGCATGCGTGCATTGTTGGCGGCCTTCACGATCAGAGCTATGAGCTTGACAGAGTCTAGGCCAGTGAGCTGTGCTGCAGTGGCCACTTCCCCTATATGGTTCCAGTTAAGGTAAGGCATCTCTGTGCACTTTTAATCGGTTCAAAGCTACAGGTTATTCAATCGGAGCAAGTAAAAGGGCAGATTTAGTAGCATTTCGGACATGCTGAAAGTGAGCTACATCTTACTCAATGAGCTAAAGCTTAAGTGTAATGAGAGCGAGAAAGGAAGACCCATTACTGCAAAGAGGTTTATTATGCAGAGAAAGGTGGCAAGAGGTTTATTATGCAGAGAAAGGTACATTGTGGCAAGAGAGTGAGATCCGTTGTATGCATGGAAGAACCCATAATGCGGTAGGGTGGGCTGGTTGAAGCTGGTGACAGAATGGTACAAAAGGAAGGCTCAGCAGAGGGTAAGGTGCGAGAAAAGAGAGAGGGGGAGGGTGAGCAGAGGGTAAGGTGCGACAGCAGACTCCAGAGAGAGTACAACAGCGAGAGAGAGAGAGAGAGAGAGAGAGAGAGAGAGGATTTTTTTGTTTGGGGCGCACAAAACTGAAGGAAAGATGCATTGATGAATGCAAAAAAGTCGTTGAGCACCTACAAGGCAGAGACGCACACACACAGAGAATTAACTGTCTTGAAACTGAAGGGAGGATCCATTGATGCATGCAAGAATGAGAGGGAAAGAAGACCCCATGAGTAGCAGTCGAGAAAATGAAGGGCAGCAGACTTGGAAAGAGGGTTTTGGGGGAAAGGTGAAACTTTGCCTGTACCCAAAAAGTATTCCTTCCATCACAAGACAGCTGAGAGCTCCCTTTCAACAGAAATTGGCCCATAGGCAAGTGTTCCAGAGTCCCCTTAAGGATTGTTTGATGTCAGCCAAAAGAGTAAAGGACTCCAAGGATGAGACATATCTGCCCCACCCACTTTGCTTCCTTCACACATAAGAAAATTGCACTACCCCTACACTTTGCTACTCTTGTCATCATCACATCTTTGCATCCACATCAGTAGTCATCATCAACATCCGTAATTTGCCCACTCTTGTGGCAACAATTAACTGAGCCTAATTGGACTTAATTGGATTGGGGGCCTTCATTTAACAAGGCCCCCTTGACACATAATGAAGCTTCAAATTGTTTTTTTCCTTTCAACACGACACCTTGGACCATCGAAATTCGAATATAATGCTCAAAATTTCCATATATTCCCTTCATTTAATGCTACGTATCTTGAGTCTTTGTAAAAATGAAGCCTTCTGGGACCTCCACCTATAGCATCGTTGCCTTTCCACACAAATGTGGCTCCATTGAAGTTCCAAAACCATCAAAGGTAAATTCTGAATTAAACATTTTAGGGGTCTAGTTTTAGCCTAGTGGGATATAGTTAAGGGTAACATGTGGCACATTTGCACTTACAATGCACAAGCACCCACAATGTATCCTTTTCTCATGATTAAGCTTAACCTTGATTTCATGTCATTTAAAGGCATTGTTTATATAGTGGGAAGATGGGTTGATCGTTTGTGCCATGTCCTTCATTAATTTCACCCAAGGGTTGGGCGAGAACTAGAATAATGCCAACACTGCATGGTGATTGGTTACAGCAAGTATGGATGATGGATGGCGAATGTTGCCCCAACTATATTGATAGTGGATGGGCGCTAGAGATCTTTCTCTTTTATTGTTCTATGGCAAGTGTGTGGATGCCTTAGTAGCTCTATCGAACAATCCATATGTTCACATGTAAAGAAGAGCTTTTCCCATCCTTGTAACTCACAAACTCATCTATTCAAAGAAGATAATAGGCAATCATTCCCTATCTTGCTTCCTTTTCCTCTTGCGTATACTTCCTCTTTCCTAGTCAAAAAATAACTAATAAAAGCAACATGTTTTTACTCTCACTTAATCAGTGATTATATCAGTCATTGTATAGAGTCTCGTACTTTGATATCTTGTTCCAAGTTAGCAATTAGTATGTAATGAACAACTTTGTTGGCCACATAAGGAGACATGTTTCGCATGGTGTACTTGTGTTCTTACTTTATATTATGGGCCACTATTTGCTAGAAACAATCAAAAGAAGTATGTTAAAGATACATGAGTGGATCCTTTTTAAAAGCATGTAAAATCTATCTTTTTGTATACTACTTATTTTTTTCATCTTAATCTCTAGTATGAAATTACATGGACGTCGTTCATATCATGTGAACGGGACTTCATTTTTTACAAAACTTTGCAAACAAATGCTCTTCTTTAAATTTATGTATCTAAGAATAAATAGACCAAACATCTACTTTTTTGAAGGTATATTATCACCTCTTAGATTGCCTCATCCAAATATAATCCACATTCATAGCTCTTTTATAAGTATGGCCTTATGTGCTCATAGAATCTAGCTATATATGCACTCATTCTCCATATGTTGATTTTACTATAAACCTATTAATAAAAGGTGGAGCTAACAACGTGACTTGATATCATGCTTGGGGACATGCAAAATAAATGCATGTCCACACCAACAAAGAAAGGGACATAAAGGGTAGTCCAAACTATTTCGCACCCTTATGTCGCGACTAAATAGTTACATAGCAACATATAATCGGCCACAAAAAAAGGGCAAATGCCTTTTTCATGCAGCAAGAAATGCCCTATTAACGGTTCTCCTCTTTTATCAATAAAATGGGCCACAAAACAATTAACTTATCTAAAGAAAAAAAAACAAATAGCAAATGTATGCTCCCAAGAGCTAACAACCTTATCCTTTAAAGGAGACTTATGTTGATGGGAGAGGAGAAAGCAGTAAGAGCGGTTAACTTGTATCATGCATGGAATTCAAAGTGAAAGAGGTAAGTAGCATTCATGTTCAAATGCTCTCTCTCTCTCTCTCTCTCTCTCTCTCTCTCTCTCTCTCTCATAAGTGCACATTACTTGAATGCCCTAAGTCTTGCTTAATCTTGAATTCTTGTAATTATCACTTTGTCAATATGGAGGAATTTACTTTACCAATACAGTGGGACTAAATCTCATCATGCATTGCCTTGTTTTAATTATTCTCCTCGAGAGAGACAAAGAGATTATACTAATTACATGTTTCAAGTAGATTAGGCTACAGCATGTCCATGTTGTGGAGGGAAATCATAAAAACAAACACTGCCCCGCAACATTCTTGTATACACCAATGTCTAGAAGAAGTTGAGTGTATTGGTTTCTTCTCCACTTTTGTAGTACATATGTACATAAGGCCTTATTACATATGTACATAAGGCCTTATTACATATGCATAGGTCTTGAATATGGCCATACATAATGCTATATATAATCTATGTACACATAGCACTATATATGGCCTTTGAAGGAGGGGGTTGGAGGGTGGCCCAATGGCTTGTTCCAATCACTCCTAGAAGAAAGGCACTTTGACACACAAGAGACCATTAAAATGGAGTATCCTTCTTGAGAAGAGCTAACATGTCTAACCCCAAAATGGGTTTTCTCCCCTTCCTAATGTTGATCGTGTCCTCACAATCAAGTAGCTTATCAAAGGCACTCTGACACATAGGAGACCATCAAAATGGAGTATTCTTCTTTAGAAGTGCTAATAAGGGAGAAGCGGTCTTAGCATATCGGTGGATGAAAATTTGATACCACCTTGTTAAGCTTAAGAATCCTCTAACTTCCTTTATCGCTTTAGTTTTGATCAATCATCAATTTATTGATGATTGATCAAAACTAAAGCGATAAAGGAAGTTAAAGGATTCTTAAGCTAAGTCAACCTAATATTCCATCCATTGACACTTGAATCCAAGATATTCAATGAGATCAGTAAAGAAGGTACGCTTACTCTTCTTGGCAAAAAGTTTGTGCTTTCTAAGGGTTTCAAAGACCTTGTGCACATGCTTCTTATAATCGCTAGCATTTATATTGTGACTAGCTTTAGCACTAATCATCACTGCTTTTTTATGTTCAACATTCTCTCCCATAGGGAAATCTAGCCAACCTTTAATAAGCACCTCAAATAGAATCATAGATGTCTCAGTTTCAATTTTCCATTTACTTTCAGATGGAAGCATTGAATCTTTATCCCCTGACTTATTCTCCCAAGAGTTGGTCTAAAGCATAGTTTTTCTCATTTTGGCTCTCAATATTCTTAAGAGTACCCAATATGGTGCTCAATGTGTATAATGGCACTATAGGTCCCCTTATTATGTTAACTAAGACTTGTTTAGAAGCTTGTGAATTCCTTGGAGGTTCATGTGCACCATTACAATACCCTTCTATGTATGCTTTTAGATCTAGATACAATATGATTAGATTGGAGGGGGTGTAAAGATGGAAGTTACATCCTCATAAAGAAGACGAGGTTGATTCTCCTAATGTAGATCTGAAATAAGGTGTAGCAACATCCTTCACCCCACAAAGTCTCTAGATCTCACAATTCCTTTATCATAAAGAAAAAGGGGTCATTTTATTCATGAGGGGTTTTTTAAATACCCCTTTTGAACGCACGTGATACATAGGATTGCTTAGTAGTGCACCCCCCGAGGGATCACTAATATGTTCCCATTGTTCCTTTCCACAAACAAATTTCCTTTTGAGCACTTTGTAGAAAAAGTGTTGCATACATTGGGTCCTTGGTCTCAACACTTGTACATTGTGTTGCTCTTATCTCTTTTGGGTTTAAGCTTTCTTCTTACCTCTTTCCCTTATCTTGAGGTTTAGTCTTAGCCCCTTTAATTTGGCTTTGGCTTTCTTGGGTTTAAGCTTTCTTCATGCCTCTTTTCCTTGTTTTGAGGTTTAATCTTAACCCCTTTAATTTGTATATCTTTGGCTTTCTTGGGTTTAGAAGGTTGTGAATCCTTTTTTGGTTTTTTTCAAGACATTCTCCTCTACCCATTATGTATTCTTTTGTAGGTTTTTTGGCTTTTACTTACACCTTGGCTTGCAAATGTGTAAATGTGTGAGCACATTTAGTGGAATCATGGACGAGTTTCCATCTTACACACTTAAGATATTGAGAGTTAGGTATTACAAGGTAGCTTACAATAAAGTATCTCTTCTTGGGAAATCTATGAACATAAATTATCTCTCCTCAGGCAATCTATAAACATTGTTCACACAAGGGTTGTGTGGTGGTGGCAGAAATTGTAGGTACATTATTCCACATTGGGCAGTTTGTAACCTTGTGTGGTCCATGATAATAGCAATGCATTGTTTATCTAACTGCTTCCTTATCCTAGGTTTTTTTTTGCATAGGGTACATGCATGCAATGTAAATAAAGATGGTGGTAATTTAGCTCACCCACTTTGTAGTGACTTTCAAAGCTTTCAAGCAAGGCATTATAAAATTATGCAATGGACATCTCAAGGATTATTGTCTCTTTGCTCTTTGTTTTCACTGGTTTAGATGAGGAAAGAGTTTATCTCAATGGTATCTTCTATCATGCTCTCATCTAAAACAGACTACTTCTTTGGAACATTGATCAAAAGAATATGGATTTGAGATGATGATCAAATTGTACAAAGTGTTTTTCTTTAATTCCATTAGGAAACATCGCTTCATTTCTACGTCATTGAGTTTCTCCTAATCCTCTTAAAAATGGTTTGGCCTCTATTTACTAGTCTTAATAAAGTATGTACACTAAGTTCGTAGACTTTTCTTATTTAACATTAAGCTCAAAGTAAGGTCACTTTATATGTTCTAGTGCTATCTTATAAAAGATAAGTGCTTGTTCACGAAGTAAGATGGCAAAGCTCCTTATGATAGGTCGAGTGGGCAAAAACATGTTAATGTATGGAGTGGTTAACATACCCCCTTCATAATGGTGACTGCCTCCTTACATCACCCAAGTCAGTGGGTGAAGCTACTACTAAGAAATGGATAGTGTGGAAGGTCTAGGATATGTCATAAAGTTGGCAATTGAGGTTAAGTGGTATAGTTCAAGACTGATTTGTAGCTAGATGTAGAGGAAAGTGATGGGAAGCTTTGGGTAGCCTTGATGTGGCAGGTATCTTGTAGAGGTGATTTATGCCGAGCCTCTGTTGGTTCTGAAAGTGGTGTGGATACTTCAACATGAGGTAGTTGGTAAAAGTGGTCCGCACCCTATGTTTGGTGGAATGATGCCATGACCCTATAGAAATGATTCGCTTAGGTGGGTGGAGGTCTGGGGCGTCGTGGCACTTATGCGTGAATCTCATAGCATGGTGCTTAGATAATGGTCTGCTTCAACAAATACGTCGTGGCCAGGGTGATGCTTTGTTGGCATTGAATTGGAGTCAAAGTAGAGGATATAGACAGGGGATCTTATTGGAGGTACCTGCAAGGTCGAGGGTTCTCCAAGCCATGGGTTATACCATGGGCTAGGCTGACGCCTGCATGTTGCCATGGTCCCCATCCAAACATGCCATCCTACCCATCACCATGGTCCCCCATCCAAAGATATACCTAGAGGGTTGGTGTTGATGAGGCTAGGTGTAGGTGAATGTGTTTGTGTGTGACATGAGATGCAAGAAGTGAAAAAAATTGTGATTCCCATAGTGAAATATATAGGCGACATGCATGGGCATGGGCATGGGCAGAAGGTGTGTTTGTGTGGGTGCTCTGCTCCAATGCAAGGACTTCTCCAACATAACTTCTTTCTTCGACTCTTCTTGCTACCATCTTCAACATTTTCTTAACAATCTTTTTCTTGGGGAGTCAAGATCATTACTTTGTTAGGGACATGGTAGCAAACTTGCATTTTATTATGCCTATATTTGCAAGGGAGCTAGGCGGCCCCTCTATGGCTTGATGGACTTGGCGTTCTCAAGCATTATGGGTCTAGAGGTAGGGTGGATTGAATAGGTGGGTGGTCAAAGACGAGAAACAAAAGGTCCTTTTGCTGATTGTAGGAAGGTCCAGGCAATGGGTCATACCATGGGCTAGGCTTCCGCCATGATCCCCCCATCTAGAAATGTACCTAGATGGCTATCACTATGATAAGGCTCAATGCAAGTCCATGAAGGAACAATATGTATGTGTTAGAGCCTGTGGATAAATTACAGGTGCCATACATGGGCATTGGGCAAAATGGTGAGCCCGTGTAGAAGCTTCTTTTGGTGATAACTCTAACACTTTGCTTTCTTCTTCGACTCTTACACATGATTTGAGATAGGAAATTGGTATTTGATGTGCAATGAGGTTGGATAAGGTGGGTGTAATTGAGGGTGGGGTGTCCATGAGAATGGAAGAATTTAGGACACCCTGTCGGTCCTTGAGATAGTGATAAGCTACAAACAATGGGTGGTTTGCTAAACATGGCTGCATGGATTTGGGCACTTTTTGAGCTTTGTTTGAAATGTTGGTGGCTATTTGGCCCACTTACTAGAAGGCTAAAAACATGGTGATGTCACCACAGGAAGAATGGAAGCATTACAAAGCAGCTTGGGGGTGAAATTGTGGAATGCCGGACATTGTCGACCGCGGGCATGCAGCATTGCTTTAACCTTTTGGGCATCTCTACCTTGCTCAAGAACAAGAATCAATGAGGAATTCAAGACAACCGGATCAAAGGCATCCATGCAAAGTGTTGCCATAGGGCATGGATGATACATGCAAGAGTGGGATCCGCCGATGTTGATAAGGTGTGGTTGATCGACGAAAAGGTATGAGGGGTGCTACGTGCAAGAGTGGGATCCGATGTTAGAGTGCCTTGATAAGGTGCAATGGAGACCATGGATATGATCGGCAAAAGGTGTGAGGGGATGGATTCTGGATGGACCATGAAGTGGAAAGGACTACATAGGTCTAAGCTCCTAAATGCCATGGCAAAAGGACTACATAGGTCTAAGTGGAAAGGACTACATAGGTCTAAGTTCCTAAATGCCATGGCAAAAGGCATGAGTGCATAGATGGGTTCTAGATGGACTACAAGGTGGGAAGAACTGTGTAGGTTAAAGTCTCTAAGTACCGGTGGAGAATCGATGTGAGTGAAGACAGTTGATTGCACACTGAAAACTTGCGAGGGTTTTGTGGTAGCGGGATTTTCTTTAGGTTTTGCAAGTGGTTTGGTAATTGGGCTATTCAACGATGTACCTACAAACAATCCCAACCGTACCATCTCTACCCTCTGTGGTGGGGAGCACTCTACCCACTCAATGGGGAGCCAAAATATGTAGGAAAATGAGGATGAATTGTTTTACTTGCACTTATAAATTTTTCAAGAAGAACGTGGACGTCGGCATTTCCTTGATCGCCATGCGCATGAAATTGTCTCCAATGAGAATCTGAGCTGCACAAGTATTGACGAGGTGAGTGACACACCTTGCGCATGAAATTGTGAGCTAGGTGATGGCATATTGGCTTCTCGATTGAGCTGTTTTATGCTCCTCAGTGTGGTTGGGCAAAGCCCCACGCCATCGATTTGTTCTTGCACTCTTTCTATGGTGTAAGGGCTTCCCACCATAAGTGGCGTCACTGTTGCTAGGGAATAGCCTCACTGCATAGCCATAATCCATTTTGAATGCATGTGTATATATGGTCGATTTTTGTTATGTTTCCATTTTCTATTTTTTCAAGAATGGAAGAAATGGAACTCTTAAAATTTGTCCATTTTGCATTTTTGTTGAAATCTTAAGAAATTTATGTTCAATTTCTCCATGTTCTTCAATTTTGTTCAAGTTTTAAGAAAGTTATGTTCAATTTCTTTATTTTTTGCATGTTTTTCAATTTCTACATGTTTTGCATTTTCTGTGAGTTCTACAATTTGTGCATTTAGGTTAACTCTTCTCTCACTTATCATTTACAAGTTCAATTTTTGGTTTTCTGCATTTTTCAATTTCAAAAAGAAAAAAAAAGTCAATTGAACATGAAATTAAAATAATTGGGTTAAATAGACCATAAAATCGGTTTTTTAACATAGTATTTATCTCAAATCTGACTCCTTACATGGAGAAATCAGGATAAAAATAGAAATTAGGGGAGGATTTACAACACACATAATTTTTTTGTGTTTTCTGCACATTTTGTGTTTTGGCATTAGCGTAAGTAACACGAGTTAATTAAGCTTAATCCTCTCTAATATGGGACATCTTGACTAGCTGTCTGCATTTAATGTGGGACATCTTGACTAGCTGTCTGCATTTAATATTAGTGTGTAGGCTTTTAGGCCACTAGCCCAAAAAGTCCAAAAGCCTATCAATACCCATCTTTGGGTGAGTTTTGATGGGCTGGCTGCATTCAATGCAGCCATGCTTTTAGGTAGGCCCCATGTCAAAGATTATAGGAAAACTCCTTTTCGGTAAAACCAAAAATTGAAACCGTAAACAGTAAATCGAAAACATTAAAAAAATAAAAAATTATATAATTTTTTTGAAAAGTGCATGCACAAACTTGCCTAATATATGTTCTAGGTTGTTGTTGTGATTGTGTTGATGCAACTTATGTGACACCCCAAAACTTTGCATTCTTACATAGTTAAGGAGCGTCCTTAACTATGGGAGCAAGCACCCGTAGAGCGTTTGACTGACACCAAAAAAGCACACTCTTTTTTGGGCCATACGGGTTAAGAAACACCAAAAACGTGTTTCGAAAAAACTTTGGATGATCTAAATTTTTTGAAATTTTTTAAAGAAATGAAAATTTTAAAAAATTCCAAAACTTGTCTGGGGCATGTGTAGGACCTTCCAACACCCCATATTCACATGCACCTATGATCTAGGCGTGTATTAAAGGCCTATTTAGACAATACTACGTCTATCAAGCTACGTGCATACCAACCTACACTAGGCTTAGGACCTTCGATCGGAACCAATTTAGTATTGTACAAGAACCTACACTAGGGGCCCATGATACCTTGTCAGATTTCGAGTCAATGGATGGATCCCCAGTCCCAAGAAGTGAGAACCCTTCCCAAGCCTCACCAATCAAGCCAGCTACCAGTCATTTTGACCATGTAGCTAGCTACCTCAGAGGTTCGGGCGCAACTGCTACTACCTATGAACCAAATCTTACTATATACAAACCCTATGATGGAGTTGAGGTAAACTCTAGGGAGACATCTAGTGTACTCTGTTGAAGGCATAGTTCTCTTAAGTCAGAATGTTGCTAAGTCGGATATATGTAATAAGTCGGATATGTGCTAAGTCAGATATTTGCTGAGTCAGATATTTGGTAAGTGCTAAGTCGGAATTATAAGGTGGTATTTCTTGGGATCTTGGAAGTTACGATATGCAATGGCTACTCAAGAATAACGTTTTGGGGAAAGAGACATTTTTTAAGCAACGTAGAAAAGAAGGGGAAGCAATGTAATGCGGGAAGAGAAGAGAAAAAGAGGAGAGGAGAATGAAGTAGATTTTTAGGGGTTTGGACTTTGCTATTGGCACGACGTCCACCATGAATGTCGGGTGTTGGCGGCCTACCAACCCGTTTGGCCGCCACCACCAAGATTGTTGCTGGATTGACTGTAGTGCAAAGAATCAGGTCTTCTTGTTTTGTAACAAACTTGTAACAACTTCTTGATGAACGGGTAGTACCCGTTCACGTGATGGAAGACAAGGGGCGATTTATCAGATAAGGGGATTTAGGAGTGGGAGTGACTCCAGTCTTACCTGGCTAGTGTATGACTGTCTGGATAGAGAGAGATGTTGAGTCTACTTAGGCTTTGAGGAGAGGAACAACACTAAATAGGGACACTAAAGAAATGAGAGAGCAAAGTTCTTCTAAGGCATTGTACCGTAATATTCAAGAACGAATTGGGTCTTGTCTCACTATTGCTTTCTATCTATTCATCTCTATCTGTGTTGTATTCAATCTTGTGTTACGTTATTCTTGTCTGGATGTAATAGGTTGTTTGGAATTTGGATAGCCATAGGAACTAACTTGCTTGTATTCATGCTCAATCTACCTGCACTTAGGCAGACGGTAGCTTAACATTCACACGTTGGTTTATCGCATTGGGCGCATGTACATTAGTCGTGTCTCCTTCGGAGAGCCAACTAGGTGGTCAAGAACCAGAGAAGTGTCAAGTCCTGACCAGACACCGACACACATAGACCATTAAGAGTCCTTGTCTTGGAGTTATGGTATAGTTCTATTCGTCAACGTTGTTCAATTGGCATTATTGTTGTATTAGAGTAAATTTGTGAGGGATAAAAAGTAATTTAATTAAAAACATGATTATAAGTGTATTGTATAATTGAATCCTAAACAACAATAGATCTCCATTGTATTATGCTAGTTAGAATTAGATCCCCATTTAAACATAGCTTTGATAATGAGTTTAAGATAAAGCTTTAGCATTTATGGAGACTAGAAGATTTAACACCAAGATAAAGTTTTATATAGATCCATTAAAGTTAAATAATTTGAAGCTTAGGTGAATGAAAGTTAAACGAGTTAGAGATATGGTGAATGTGTAGTAATAAAGATTACAAAAAATGTTAAGTGGAGAATCTAAGAGTGGCACCACAAGTATCAAGTTGGTTACACAAGCATTATTCCAACTAGGGGTCTTGTAAGGTCTAGTGGATTTGTAACTTGCTTGTCTAAGACCCTAGATGTTGAATATTGAAGAATAGTACGAATTTTACATTGAGCTTGTATATATTTTAAAGGAGCCTATGTGGTCAAAATAGGTGGATAACTTAGATTAGGGTATGTCAGCTGGTTGATCTTAACTTGACAAGGGAGTTACATCCCTGAACCGCATCCTTGAACTTTGTGAATAATGATTCTCAAAATCCATTCGAAACATCCATTTGGAACATATCTTTAACTCATTAAATAAATAGATTGGGAGACATACATGCAACTTAGTTTTTTTTAATTGAATTTAAATAAAACTTAGGTTTTAACATCAAAATGGAATTGATTTTGAAGGAGCCTAGGTGGTCAACATTGGGTGGACATCCTTGGACTAGGGTGGATTTGTATGTTGGTTAGTTGACCTTGACTTTAAGAGAATGTGGGGGAGAGGTAGAGCTTGGGTTCCTTGCAAAAACAACAAGTGAACACACACACACACACACACACACACACACACACACACACACACACACACAAGAGAAAGCAAGACACAAAAGAGACGGGTGGATGGCTAAAGTTTCTTCTATCTTCTTCTCTTCTCTATAACCATATACTAAAGAGATAAGAGTACATACTATATGGGAAAGTACTCTCCTACTATAACATATAATGCTCAGTGCATATTGTGAACCTAACTATATGAGCTGGCGTTATAACTATGCCATAACTCTAGTAATCCAAAGTGACTATCACAGCCTATCGTGGTCCACTAGTAGCATAACCATAATCTCACCAACCATGTCAGCAACATACTCAGTGCAGAAGTTATCGCCCAGGTGAGACATCAATGTCCACAGCACTAGTTGAGCTCGATATTACAACACTCCTCGAGCTTAACTCCACACACTACACTCCAAGTAAGCTCCTAAACCTATGAAGCTTCTTTGTGCCCAATGTCTTCGTAAAGATGTTAGCCACCTATCAGCAACCGCACATGCAAAATCTATCACATCATCATCCAAAATAGCATATAAATCTCATCATCAGTCACACCATCACTCCCTTCCTGCACAACTGGTATGCAAGTATTTGTTATCTTCTCCAAGGAAGCCAATTCCAACAGATCATCCAATGCATTATCAAGAATACAATTCAGCTCATCATCCAAATTCTCATAAGCTGCAATATCCAACTCATCACCCGGATCAACAATATGTACTTCATCCATAGTATCTTCATTAGTAACATTTTGATCATCACACTCCACCTTGACTGGCTGAAGTACAGGCACATGCAAGTCATTACTCATTTCTGAACCAAAGAGATCATCCAAGTCATTTCCATACTCAAATACATCAGGTTCCTCAGCATTAACATCACTCTCACAATCTACAGCATCATCAATAATCTTCTTAAACAACATATCAGGATTTTTCTGCCAAAGGTAAAAAATACAATCAACAAGCTCATAATCAGTTTCAGCCTGTTTAATAGTATGACCAGCAGCCTCTTCCACATTAAAATCATGACAAACAGACCTACAAGAACCCTTATCCTCATCCCTGATAACATGCAAGGAAGAAATAGTAAACTGTTCACATGGTAGATAGCACACTAGAGTCTCCATCACTTCCCCAATCATAGGCTGAATCATAACTGGCTGCACATCATCAATACTTCCATCGTCCTCCTCCTCATCTTCTGAAAACTCTTCAGGGCTGATTCCAAAAACCTTACCAACAAGTTAATCTTCAGGGCTGATTCCAAAAACCTTACCCTTCTCCATTTCCAACAAGTTAATCTGTCCCATATCCTGCTCTGCAAATGTGACCTTACGGACTTCATGAACATTGGGCTGAATTGCATCCTTCATCTGCATACTAGGGTCAATCACCCTATCATTCATTCCCATAGACAATTGATACATACCACCATTAGCTTTGGCTGGTTTCTCACATTGCGGGCTGATATGACCCCACTCACCACAATTCCAGCATTGCACATCACTTGAATACCCTCTCCCTCTTCCAATATCTGTTGAATTTCCTTCAGAACCAGATGATGCATCAGTTTTCCTTCCCATAACACCTATGCCTCTTCCTCTTCCTGCAGACTCTATCAAGTTCAAGCTTAAAGACTTCATGAGCTCCACTGCTTCATGAACATCTTTCTTCAATGAATCCTCCTGTTTAGGAACATCAATAGCCTCTCTTTCAGGATGCATACTCTCAATCTCTGGCATCTTCACAAACTTCTGCGGCTCTTCCTGTATTCCCAACTGCCTCAGACGCTTCACCTTCCACTCCTTCTCTCGAGCAACTCTGACAGGTTCCTCAAAGCTATCCAGATTCTTCAGCTCCACCTTCAGACGGAGGGTTGGCTCCAGACCAACCACAAACCGGTCTCTCTTTATCATCTGCGGGGGTACTTCAGGAATCAAAGCCTCACACCATAGACTCCATAGTCTACCAAACTCTATCAGATACTGATCCACATCCTGTCCATCCTTCTGCTAAATTTTACACAACTCTTTTCACACATCATTCGGACTTCTTACACGGGCAAACTATAAAAAATGCAGCTCTAGCTACATGGTACTCAGGATCCTGTTGATGAGCATTCCTATGTGTAGTCACAAACATCTGTAGAGCCATGCTTTTGCATCACCCTATAAGCAATAAGTCAAAATCTAAGAAAGGATCTGTCTTTCATCAAAGCTGTAAATTCCATCTTTTCCAGAAATTGAAACGCACTTTCATGCGGTAATCCCCAATATTCTGGAAAGTCCTAAGCCATCTCTTCAATCTTTCTTCACACAAACCCTTGTCTTCTTTCACAAACCAAAGGAAATTTCTTCCTCTGTGGAGGCACCAAAAAGTGATGACACGGAAGCAGTATAGCTGTATATGCCTTTATAGAGTGTCACACTTCCACACACTGATATAAACACACCCAGAACACTAGACCCAAGAGTATGAACAAAACTTTATTTCAATACAGGTCTTCGTCTTTACAGAGTTGGACAAAAGCAGTAGAGCCTAATCCGCCTTCACAACCACCCTCATTCACGTTTAAAACAACCGAACAACACTATTAGAAGGCAAAAGTCATTCATTCAACATCCTGGCCTCTACACACCTCTATATACAACTCATACTCTGGCCACAACCACTATTTTCCCATAGTTCATCAACAACACTAGAAATGATGCAACCCGCCTTTCTTGCTCTGGTTAATGATGCTCATTACACTATTAGCAACGTTGTTATCAACAAGCATACGCATGCATCTTATGACTCCAACTAGGTCATCAGCACCACAATAAGTCACCTTTTCTATTTTGAGCAATTGGTTGAGCACATTATTCGATTTAGTGTACAAGCACCCAGCAAATCGGCACTCAGCACCACATTCTGCAGGCCCCAGTCTAGAATGAATAACCTAGTTTTTTGCTCATGCAGAGATTGTGCAATCATAAAGTTTTCCACTCGAATATCCCTGTTCACATAGCCTAGATCATGAGCTGCTTTAAGGATGTCCACCAGCTGAGGAAGTGATTTCTTCAACTGAAATTTCCACAAACTTGGAAGGGAAAAAGGATGGCCTACAGGTCATGGAACCAGCATTTCACCTACTTGTCCATGTACTACAGGTATTCCATCAACAGCTTTAAGAACTGGGAGATACACAAAGCCCCTCGCGAGACTCACCTCCCCATTTGGAACTTTAAGAGCATACCTTCCACCCTGTATTTCTATCTCATGAACAATACTTGTTCGACCACACCCTAAGATCCTTTTCCACTGCCACGACAGTCCTCCCAGGACCATTACCAGCCTGCCTTCTCCCTTCCCCTCTTCTACTGATCTCCTTCGTTCAACCCTCCTCAAATCTCTTCCAGCTGCTCGCTCTCCCTGCTGTTCATCCACTCCTCTCTCCTTCTCCTCAGCCTTCGTGGGTACTGCCCTCTCGTCTTATTCTTCTTCAAGACAGCCGCCGGCTCGCCTCCCACTACTCGTCCTCCTCTTCAGCGAATTGCCCCCTTGTTTTGGAAAAACCCACCACACCTGGCCCAAATTGGCATCCTCCCTGCTCGAATCTCTTTCCGCCATCTCTCCCCTGCCATGCACACACGTAGCCACATCACCCTTCTCGAATCTCCTTTAATCTTGGACATTTTCACCCCTCATACACATTATATTGGCACCCCCAACAATTAATTGCCCCCATGCACTTGTATATTTTCGAATACAATCTACAAGTACCCACTTTTTTTTGAGACACGCACATGTATAGAGAAACTGAATGACTGACACCATCTCAAGCAGACCACGCTCTGGATTAGCCTGGTACTCCCACACCTTGGGCTCATCATTTCCCTTGCACATACACTTCCATCAAAGCCTAAAGTTTGATTGCCACATATAACCACACATCCATGACGCCCACACTGAGTCAATGAGTGCTCCCATGACTTTACCACAATACGGAACATCACTCATGTACACATGTACAAGTTGAGTTTGGGGTTTTCAAAAATCTTCACACACCGCTGTGAGCAAGTCGGCTCAAAATGGACTTGGTGTCTAAGATGGTAGACACGCGCACACATGTTTGGTTGATGGACACTCCAATGTATCATTGAGGGGGAGTGTTGAGAGGTAGCGATTGCGGTTGTGCAATGCTACATTGTGATGGGTGATGGGTGATGGGTGATGGGTGAGTTGTGGACACCTCGATTAAGAGAGGGTGTTGAGAGGTGTAATGGTCGCAGTGTTGTGTGTATGTGGGAAAGCACCCTAAAGGTGCAAGATATTGTGGCAAGATAGGAATGCCACGTGTAATATTGAACGGTGTGTGAGTGTTGACCAAAAGAGTGGAAAAGATAGGAATGCCACATGTAATATTGAATGGTGTGTGAGTGTTGACCAAAAGAGTGGAAAAGGAGTTGCCACATGGATGATGACATGTAAAGTGGGATAAGGCTAGAAAGCCTATATCATTGTATGGTTTATTGTGAATGCTATAGAGCAATAGAATTGAGTGTTGAGTGTGCAATCTCTCTCTCTCTCTCTCTCTCTCTCTCTCTCTCATGGAGTTTTTAGTGTGGTTTAATCCACCTTAATTATGTTGCTTAATCATTGTCCTTCACCACCATGATCAATCCCATTTTTGGATTGTTAACAAAACAAAGGCCAAAGCTTTGGACAATGAGTACATGTATCCAAGGGGAGAGCTACATTGGCGTTCCATTTACCGTCAGGGATATACCACCAATTTTAAGAGCTCCTTATAATGGTAATTGTAGCTTTTGTGGGCGCTATGGTCATGAAGCTCGAGATTGCTGAACATACCTATAGGTTGTTACCAATATGTCAACGAGATCACAGCTAGCATTGTCGGCATTACAATAAACAGTAGCCCTTAGACTTGTAACAAATCAAGAAATGGTTGAACGTCTCACACAACAACTCCTATTAAAGGGCATGCACCATGCACCCAATGTGCCATTACCTCCACCAATCTTGGGACCGCAACCACCTCCACCAAGGGTGACACCTCTTGATGATGAGTAGATTAGGTAGATGTTGCATCCACTCCCCACCTCTTTGAGTAACCCACAAAGCTTTATCTCGAATATCACGTAGTGGATAGGAGAGGGGGAGTCAAGCCATTTTACCAAATTGTTGCGATGAGAAGGGGTAGGGAAGTTAATGCCACAACTAGAAGAATGCCTCTTCAATTTTACCATTGTCAAGGTTCCCATCAAGGTCTAGAATGCCCTCTAATATTTCCTCAACTCAACCAAGTGGTACTCTCAAACATGCCACCGGATACTTTGTATCCATTGTGTCGCATAAATCATTGGATTAAGGACTCCCCCAACAAGATTGTGTGGTGACAAGCCCAATAAGATTGTGGAAGCATTGGGGATAGCTATGGATGAAAGTATAGGAACCATTATGAGAGATAACAGACATAGTAGCTCTGGAAAGGGTGCATAAATCGTGAAGCTTACGCAACAAGTTAAATGGAGAGGGCGATCCTAGAAGACACCTCGAAGTCTTCGATCAAGTTTGTGAGGCCTTAGGTGAGAGGAATGAGCTTGCAAAGACCAACGCATTTAGCCTTACACTAGATGGCAAGGTTGGTGATTGGTATCAAACTTTGAGAGTTAAAGAACGTCTAAAATTTATTGGGCTTCGAATGTTATTCCTAAAGTAGTTTGTACATGAGGGAGCTTTGTGGAGTGTGGCTTCACAGTTGCACAAAGCTAAGAGAGAAGAAGATGAGTCAGTGAGAGAGATTTTATTAGTCATCTTAAGCATTTGAACTCTCGTTGTGCTCTACATGAGCGCTTTTCCAACTGCTTGATCGATTTATCCATGGGCTTAAACATGAATATATCCATAATGGTTTGGTCATTAGAGGAGGTATCACCACCTGGGAGGACGTCATGACTAATACCATCCAACTTGATAATAGAGGGAGTAAGAGCTTCAGATTCTACGTCTATTACATCAGCAGAGCCAACGGTCATAGTACCACCATTGCAAGACCTGTAGCTAAGGTAAAAACTTTAGCGAAAATGACTGGGATTGACTTCTCAAAAGCCCTCCAAGAGGAAATGAAGGCCAAAGCTTCAGACAATGTGCACATGTACCCAAGGAGAAAGCTACATTGGTGTTCCATTTAGCGTCAGGGACATACCACTAGGGAATGCCCAATTTTAAGAGCTCGTTACAATGGTAATTGTAGCTTTTGTGGGCGCTATGGTCACACGAAGCCCGAGATTGCCGAACACACCTACATGCTATTGCTAATACAACAAGACCACATCTAGCATGCGCTAGCCCAAATCAAGAAATGGTTGAACATCCCTCACAACAACTCCTATCAAAGGGCATGCACCGTGCACCCAATGTGCCATTACCTACACCAGTCTTGGGATCACAACCACCTCCACCAAGGGTGACATATCTTAATCAAGTAAGCTTTGAGGAGCCTATTAATTACCAAGAATATGAGGTAGATGTCGAATCCACCCCCCACCTCTTTGAGGATCCCACATAGCTTCATCCCAAATATTATATAGTAGATGGGGGAGAGGGGGAGTCAAGCCAGTTTACCAACTTGCTACGATGAGAAGAGGTCGGGACATTAACACCACAACTAGAAGAATGTCTCTTCAATGTTACCATTGTCAAGGTTCCCATTGAGTTTTAGAATGCCCTCTAAAATTTTCTCAACTCAACCAAGTGGTACCCTCAAACATTCCACCGGCTACTTGTAACCATTGTTGTATAAATTATTGGATTAAGGACTGCCCCAACAAGATTGTGGTGATAAACCCACATACGGGACCCATCATCACATCCCTAAACATGATTGGAGTAAGTAATAAAATTCAAAGGCATATCCTAAAAAATGTAGATCACACACCTTTGAATGGTCACATGACTACAAGCCCACAACCAACATGTTCTCAAGCAACGATCTTTGGCCTCGGTAGAGGAATCTAAGAAGAAGAACAAAAACAAGAGAAAAAAGTCGGTTAAGAATGGGAAAATGAAGAAAACTAAAAAGACAAATCTTGGGATGCCTCAAGAGCCAGTCTTCATTAGGGACCTAGATGAGGACTCACATTGAACACAAAGGCCAATTTCTGAATAGGATAGGGAAATAACCTCCAAAACCAAGAGCACGGGGAAGGAGACCCAACGAGAACCTATAATTCTTGAAACTAGACACATGACAAAAATTGGCTCTTATCCTGATCCTTAGAAGTGTTGGAAGAGCCATCTCCCTTGAGTGCCACATGAATTGGGAATTATCCCACATGAAATTGAAAGGGTTAAAAACCATTAGTATAAGGGTCAAAAGACCCTTAGGCCTCCACCGCCCTTTACGGGTGAGTGGGTTGAGGGATTGGATGGGCTTTGAGGGGAGGCGGCCATTCTACGCTTACTCGCTCTTTCAACATGGTATCAGAGTGGGTCGCTCTCCTCGCCTTGCTTTGCTTATCGTCTGCTCCTGCCTTGTATGTGTACACGCTATTGGACTGAGCTAAGCCTCTGCATCGCCAAAGCTCGCCATGTCCCCTAACCAAGCTGTTGCTGTCATGACAAAGCCAATGCTGCCTCTGAGCATAAGGCGTTGTGAAGTTCTTGAGCCAAGCTATCGTATGTCGTCTCAACCTCTGTCATGATTGGCGTGGTGCCAAGTTCGATGCCTAGGGGAGGTGTTGGAAGAGCCGTCTCCCTTGGGTGCCACGTGGATTGGGAATCATCCCACGTGCAATTGAAAGGGTTAAAAGCCCTTATTATAAGGGTCAAAAGACCCTTAGACCTCCCTCATCGGTTGAGGGATTGGATGGGCTATGAGGGGAGGTGGCCAGTAGTGGCCATTCTGTGCTTACTCACTCTTTCAACAAGAAGGATATTGAGCAACTCCAAGAATTTAATGATTTAGTTACCGAAACATAAGAGGATCTTGAACCAAAACCCAAGCAACTGAGAGTCGGGTTGCTCTCCTCACCTTGATCTGCTCATCATCTGCTCTTGCCTTGTGTGTACACGCTGTTGGACTGAGCCAACAAGCCAAGATTTTTGTAAAGCCTATATGCCTAAGCTTGCCATGTTCCCTAACCAAGCTGTTGCTACCATGGCCCACAAGCCAAATCTGCCTCTGAGCATAAGGTGCTATTAAGTCCCTGAGCCAAGCCATCGTACGTTGCTGGAGTCTCTGTCGTGATTGGCATGGAGCCAAGTTTGATGTGAGGGGAGGTGTTGGAAGAGCCGTCTCCCTCGGGTGCAACGTGGATTGGGAATCATCCCACATGTAATTGAAAGGGTTAAAAACCCTTAGTATAAGGGTCAAAAAACCCTTAGGCCTCCTTGATCCCTCCACCACCCTTTATGGGTGAGTGGGTCGAGGGATTGGATGGGCTATGAGGGGAGGCGGCCAGTAGTGGCCATTCTGTGCTTACTCACTCTTTCAACAAGAAGTGGATCGAGGGATTGGATGGGCTATGAGGGGAGGCGACCAGTAGTGGCCATTCTGTGCTTACTCACTCTTTCAACAAGAAGGAAATTGAGCAACTCCAAGAATTTAGTGATTTAGTTACCAAAACATAAGAGGAGCTTGAACCAAAACCCAAGCAAGTGAGAGTTGGGTCGCTCTCCTTGCCTTACTTTGATCATCGTTTGCTCCTGCCTTGTGTGTACATGCTATTGGACTGAGCCAAGCCAAGCTCTACGTAAAGCCTCTAGACCCAAGCTCACCATGGCCCCTAACCAAGACGTTGTTGCCATGGCCAAGACAATGCTGCCTCTGAGCATAAGGCGTTGTCAAGTCACATTAACTTAGCCAAAAGAATAGTAAGCTATAAGCTTAACAAAATTGTAATGGGCTATTGTAGATCGTTGGAAGTTGCTTCTGATATTCTACCTTATTTAGTTAGGCCATATGTGTGACTCCCTGGTGTTTGTCTTTTTTTAATCTTTTTTTAGTCTCTTTTTTTTTCCTTTTTTTTTTGGGCTACCACCTTGCAACAATCAACAGTTCTTGTATCTATTCCCCATTTAGAGAATAGGTGCTTATTGTAAGATCCCTATCCCCACCGCGCAACAGATTCGGGGTGCTAGCAGCGGAAGTAGCACATCTTGCGCGGGACAGGGTCCCACACTCGGGGCCTCGCCCACGGATATCCGGACAGGTGACTAATTCCTCGATTCTTCCAAACCGAACTTGGAAAAACTTCTCTTACTCGGAAAGCATAGGCGATTCCTCCAAGATAAAATTTTATTCTAACGTAGACAAGGTCATTACTAACTAAACTGATCCGACCGAGCTTGAAGCCACTTGGTCACACCAAGGGCACTTGGATCATATAGATCAATGCTTTTTTCCCACGTCGAGAGGCACAGCCGTTGATTCTTATCCATAGAACAATTTCCAACAGGGATTTACTTCATCTATCGCAATAACGGAAAGGAGTCTCATTTTACGGATCCATCAGTCCCCATCTAGTCCCATGGGTTAGCCAACCGCCCAACCACTGTAGTGATGGGATCCAATTTAGAATTTGGTTAGGTTTTGTCCCGGGTACCAGGGAAAAGAGTTCCCAGGTCCCCTAGCCGGATATTCATGCAAATTTAACACCAGTCAAGCCACTTACACATCCAACATGAAATTGCCTTTTTCACAGATTCAGCCATCTTTAAAACAATTATTTAATGAAACTATAGTATCACTGATCACAATCCTCCAAAATATCCGGTTGAATCTTAATTTCCAATCATTCCTTCATCGGAGTATCTATCACATCATTGGCACAGAACGCTCACCACCTGTCCACTCAGGGGCCTTTTCAATAGTTCCTAGCTCATAGTACCCGGCAAAATAATCACTTATAAAAATCAAGATGGAATCTCCGTTGAAGATCAGCAAGATCAACCAATAGATCCATACAAAAGAGCCATGGACTCATCCGTTGAGGACCAACAAGGTCAATCAACCAGATCCATGCCCGGTTGCAGAAAACAACTCTTACTCCTTGTTCCAATATCTTCCACGACGTACGTGTGGGTATCTTCGATGACCCAGAGCCCGAGCACCGTATGGTCAGCACCCTCTAGGATCCTTCGCAGGTCACCTAGCGCTTCACTCATAGGCTGCTTCCTTGGTCCCTCATCCACCGTACCGGAAGCTCACCACTTAAATCGAACCGAGGCTGGTCAAGACCTCGGCCGACCTTGCTACGCGAGACGTCCTCCGTCGACTCTCCATCAGCTGTTGCAACTTTATCAGGTAGGTCTCCACAACCACATTCTTAAGACAGTCAAAATGCTTCCCCAGCATTCTTGACATAAAACAATCATTTACAAACAGCTCACAAATACAATTTCTATAATGAACTCACATCTTTCCAGATTGTTCCACATCAATCCATATTACTTAACCCAAATCCAAATCATATGTGTATCCATTCTTGACTAGATACATCATTTTCCATCCCATCACATCAAATTCATTCACTTCACCTAACATCCATTCCTATCCTTCTTAATTTACATTACGTCTCATCACATTCATTTCTCATTACATCTCATTCGTTCACATCTCATCTCATCCATTCACTCATATCGACTTCATATCCATTCACATACATATTCGCATTCATTATTCCACATACACATCCACATTTGTACATCCACATTCACTTCTACATCCATACATCCATTTTCACATCCACATTCATACATCCACATCCGCATCCATACATCCATATCCACATCTACATTCGTACATTCACATCCACATCCTCATTCGCACATCCACATCCACATTCACATTCGCACATCCAATTCCACATTCACATTCACACCTCTACATCCACAACCTCATCTACATATCTACATTCATACATCCACATCCACATCCACATCCACATCTGCATTCATACATCCACATCCATACATACACATCCACATCTGCATTCATACATCCACATCCATATCCACATCCATACATACACATCCACATCTGCATTCATACATCCACTTCCATACATACGCATCCATATTCATACATCCATATCCACATCCACATCCATACATCCATATCCACATCCACTTCGATACACCCACATCCACATCCATACTTCCACATCCATATCTACATTCATACATCCACATCCATATCCACATCCATACATACACATCCACATCTGTATTCATACATCCACTTTCATACATACGCATCCATATTCATACATCCATATCCACATCCACTTCCATACACCCACATCCACATCCATATCTACATTCATACATCCACATCCACATTTGCATTCATACATCCACATCTATACATACACATCCACATCTGCATTCATACATCCACTTCCATACATACACATCCATACATACACATCCACATCTGCATTCATACATCCACTTCCATACATATACATCATCCATATCCACATCCACATCCACTTCCATACATCCACATCCACATCCATACTTCCACATCCATATCTACATTTATACATCCACATCCACATTCATACATCCATTTCTACATTCCCATTCATATATCCACATACGCCTTCACATCTATTCTTTTACATCACATCCATTCTCGCCCTATCACAACCCATGTACATCTTATCCCATCATATACACTTCTTACCTCATCCCATACACATCTTATCACATCCTAACTCATCCCATACACATCTTATCACATCCTATCACTTCTCATACACATCTTATCACATCCTAGCACATCTCATACGCATCTTATCACATCCTATCACATCTCATACACCTCTTATCGCATCCTATCACATCTCCTATGCATCCTATCACATCTCATACGCCTCTTATCACATCCTATCACATCTCATACGCATCTTATCACATCCTATCACATCTCATACACCTCTTATCACATCCTATCACATCTCATACGCATCTTATCACATCCTATCACTTCTCATACACATCTTATCACATCCTAGCACTTCCCATACGCATCTTATTAGGCATAAAGATAACTTTAGTAGGAATAACACTTTTATAATAATCCTTTTTTACATTTTACTATGCATAAATTCTATTTTTATGAGAATAATACTTTTGAAATAAAAATAAATCTTTTATACATCTTTCTATGCATAAATTTCCATCTTAATGAAATTAACACTTTTAGAATAAAAATAGATCTTTTATGCATCTATCTATGCATAAAATCAAAATTGATAAGAATAACTCTTTTGAATTAAAAATAAAATTCTTTATGCATCTTTCTATGCATAAATTCAAAATTGATAAGAATATCTCTTTTGAATTAAAAATAAAATTCTTTATGCATCTTTCTATGCATAAAATCAAAATTGATAAGAATATCTCTTTTGAATTAAAAATAAAATTCTTTATGCATCTTTCTATGCATAAAATCAAAATTTTAATGAAAGTCACACTTTTATAATAAAAATTTTCTTTTATGCATCTACTTATGCATAAAAATCAATTATGATGAAAATCACACTTTTAATATAAAAAAATTCTTTTATGCATCTACTTATGCATAAAAATCAATTATGATGAAAATCACACTTTTAATATAAAAAAAATTTCTTTTATGCATCTACTTATGCATAAAAATCAATTATGATGAAAATTACACTTTGAATATAAAAAAATTCTTTCATGCATCTACTTATGCATAAAAATCAATTATGATGAAAATCACACTTTTATAATAAAATATTTCTAGTATACATTTTACTATGCCTAGAATGAAAATAACCCTTTAAGAATACTCATACGATGGGGATTACTCTTTTTAACATAAAATTTAATTATTAGAAATCCTCTTTTTGTTAATTCATCAATTATGCATAACATAAAAAATCAATTTCTCCATGATTACAATGAAATTCTTTCAATTAATTTAGGATGATAATTCCTAGAATATGGTAGGAAGTCCTCTTTTCATACTTTGAATGAAATTGTTTTATGAGTAATTTTTACAAAAATTTTGCCATAGCTCCGCTGCTATGATTGATAAATCTCAATTATTTTAAAGGATAAAGTTTAACATTAAGAGAATGATTAGAATGATCCCTAATTGGATCATTAACCCATAATGGATTGAATCATCAATTTTCATGAAATACATAAACTAAAAGCATTAAAAAAAAGCCATTAATTTGGCCTCCAAATTAACAAGCATAGATTAGTCTTGGATTAAGGAAAAGCTTTATAAGAAGCTTCATTTGGATTGAGAATTAGGTCATGAGAATGACCATTCTTTGAGTGAGAGAGAGAAATTACATAAAAACCATTAAAATTAAGCATAAATGGAAATTTATGTAATTCTTCACTACCACTCATCAATTAACTTCAATAGCATTCAAAAACCATTCTAATTAAGCTTCTCAAGCTTGAGAGGGGTTGAGAAGAGAGAAACATTGAGAATTTATGAAAAAAGATGGAAATTTATGTAATTCTTCACTACCACTCATCAATTAACTTCAATAGCATTCAAAAACCATTCTAATTAAGCTTCTCAAGCTTGAGAGGGGTTGAGAAGAGAGAAACATTGAGAATTTATGAAAAAAGATCAAAATTCACACTTTATCTTACAAATTGCTTGATTCTTTGATCATGGTAGAGGCCCCCAACCAATCAATTGGTTTGGTATGCTGGTGGAGCCACCAATGGAGATTGAAGAAAGAGGGAAGCTCCAATTTCTTCAATTTGGAGAGAATTTTAGAGAATAGTAAAAATTATCATTATTTCAACATAATTCTGGTATAGTAAAATTCTCCTATTTTTTTGCAAAGACTCAGGTTCTAATTATAGGAGAGGGAGGCTCTAACCAAGATCAACTGATTTCTAGAATTTTCCAGATTTTAATTTGGTTGAATTTGGACCAGATTTGGACCTAGTTTGGTTCCTTTTTGACTCGGTTTGATCCAAGAGAGAGGAGAGATAAAAATATCACATTTTTTTTCAGTTTAAAACTCATTCAAGCATGTGAAATAGGTGACTCCTTGAAGGGACTCCCCTTCCTTACACATGTGTCAAAATGGAATCATTATACCCAAAATATCTCATTTTTTAAGTAATACTCATAGTTTTTTAAACCTTGTACATAGTCAACTCTTTATCTTATGTGGGCATTTACTCATTTTTGGGTATTTTTCTTTTACAAATTGGATTTATCTCCTCCCCACACATGGATTGATCTTATTGGTCCATAAGAACCTTAATTGGACCATAATCCAAAAATTTCTGAAAATCTAGACCCTTAGGCTAAGGTCCTTTATACCCATTTCCAATTAATTCCAATTGCACATTGGAAAGTTCTTTTTGAGTTTCTGTTTCAGGGGAATTCATTTTAGACACTAGGAGGATTTTTATATCCAAAAATATCTCAATTTTGGACTACCTCTCTCTAGACATTTTCTCTCTCTAGGTCAAAACATGGTAAAATAGAATCTTTCTTTTGTTTCAGAGAGGGGAATAATTATAAGATCAGAAGGGGAGATTCTTACACCTGCACACCTCAAAAAGCTAGAGGGAGAAATCTTACACTTATGTTTGCCGCGTAGCTTCTGCACTTATGCTTCACATCCATAGTGGTGGTGAAAAGAGCATTGTGAGTTTGTCTTTGATACACTCTTAAGTCTCCACCGTTGTAGACGTGGGAATGGAATCTTGATTTTTTTGGCGCAAGTGTTGTCGAGGTGGTAGTTACAGCTTCTGGTTGGTTGGTTGCCACCGTTGGTTTTGAATGAACACACAAGCTCTTGTGAATTTGTTGAGTGGCTTGCTGGGTGTTGCTTGGGTTTCCATTCTTGTCGAGCTCTAGGTGAAGCTATTGGGGTTAAAGTTGATGGTGAGGCTTTCTTCACTTTGTTTGCTTTTGGCAACCATATGATGGGATTACCATCATAGTGTCCTTGTTGTTGAAGCATGTGCACACATGCACCTATCTTTGATGAACATTATAAATTGGTGGTTGATGATGTTTGTGCTGAGGTTTCTTTCTCTATGCAGGCTTAGGGGACTTTTTGACGCGCTTGGGAATCCAAGATTTGGTATTTCCTTTGGTAGTACCCTTGTGCTTGCAGTAATCTTTTTGGTACCCACACTTGTTGAGATGTTGGAGTTCTTTGAGAAACTCGCATAGGGTTTTGTGGACGATGTTGTGGAGTACTTTTATTTTTCTTTGGCCTCTAAGTACTACGTTGAGGAAGAGGCTTTGATCGTCGAGGCACCCAAATTTGATTGGCACCTTTGTAGTAGCCTTAAGCTACAGGTAGCTACTTCTCCACCCACATTTTGATACCATTAAAATATCTTGATCTTGGCTATCTTGGGGGAGTTTTCTTTTTGGTTGGAGTGGAAGGTTTAGGGCCCTCGTTGACATTGGTTAGTGCGAGGGTACGGGTTTGAGACTCATGGGTATTATTGTTGATGAAGCTTGAGTCTCTTGTAGAGTGGTGGTTTGCTGATGTGGAGGCTTTTGAGCATGCAGCCTCCTCTTTTGGCGAGATTGGTGGATGAAGGGCTGCTTGCTCCTCCAGGGCTTTTCCCTTGAGTTCCTTCTTTGAGATAGATGGTTTTGTGTGGGGAATGTTTTCAAGAATAGCTGTTGATTGTGGGAGGTTTTGGCATCCAACTTTGTTGGTGAGGATGGAGTTGAAGGAGTAGATACTTTATCAGAGTCAGTTGTTGATGCAGATGATAGGTCATTGTGTAGAGGGGCTTCCATGGAAGAGGCTTGTAACTTTTTGCATTCAGCATCATAGAAATCCATTAGGGTTGGATCCTCTTCCTGGCAGTATGGTATTGTCAACTTTGTGTTGTTAACCATCATGTTGATGACCCTATCGCTAGGCAAAGCACAGTGGTGCATGGGTAGCAATAGTCCATTTATGCCCCAAGATCAAATCTGTTTCCAACACATATTGAACCACAAAAAACTTGCAAATAAGGGGGTTAGTTTCAATATACATTGTATATTGTATATTCAAAGTACCCCAAACCTGGCATGTTCAAGTCTTGTGTAAATGGAATTCTTTCAGGATGAACCGTGAGTGTTGGTTGTTCACAAGTTTCCAAACAAACCTTAATTAGAATTGTCAAAGGACCAAGTGTGCCATTGTACACATTGCGTACTCTTGAAAAAGCTGAGAGCCAAAAAGAGTATTAAAGTGAATGGGAATATGAAACCAAAACGGGATCTTAAACTGAAACATCCGTGGTTCCTTGAAGATTCTATCATGATATGGTTGGATTTTCCTACAAACAATGATGTTAAGAGTTCGAACATGCATTGATTAACCCTCGAGCTAGTCATAACATCATGACTACAGACACTTGGGTGTCATTGGGACAACCTAAAATCAGCCCTAAAAACAATGCATAATGGTCTTGCAACAGATGCCAATAGACAAAACATTGAATTTCCAGGTTACTTTAGGTATGCTGCTCAAACAATCAGTGAAGATGTGAAATTTAAATTCCATGTTACCCCAAATCCCCTTGAGTATGATGTCATCCTTGGTGGAGCTTGGATATGTGGCCCATTGTATTCACTTGATGAATGCATACAAATAGTCACCTTGAACACTCCTGCAGGCATTGTGCAATTGCTCTTACGGGAGGAAGAGACCTTGGAGGAGCTAGAACTTCCAACATATCTTACTGAGAATATCCCAAGAATTATGGTTGGATTGGAACTTTCCAATAAAATCACCACAATTCAGGCACAGCTTTATCCAACATGAGAGCAAAATCTCATGAGACCCTCGAGTTATGGGTAGTCCTCTGCTATGTAGCTCTTTATGTCTTGGTTAACTCATGTTGAGCCTTTAAAGGTGCAAGTGCTGATGCTATGTGGCTTCACCACCATGAGAGAAGATCACTCCTCCAAATGCGATTTTGAGAGATTGCTTTAATTTCATAAGGGATTCATCAAATTCCTCACGTGCTTTTTCAATCGCATAATTCGTGCAATCTGTCTCTAATGACTCTTCTATAGAGAGTACATCTTCCTTTTGAAAGGGGAAGCGGTACTCCTCCAGGTTTTTTTATTTTGGTTGCTTTTTTAGGATTGGCATTATGAGGTTCAATCACAATCGATGATCCTGTATGATAGTCAACCATGCTAAGCATGCTCTCATGAGCTTGCTTTTTATGTTCCGCATATGTCATGTGATCATAATTTTCAATTTGGGGTGGTTGGGCAGGTTCTAGTTTCTTGATTGGTCTATTAAGTGTATTGAGTGACGAATCAGAACTTGTTTCATTCTCACTAAGTGACATACTAGAATTTGTTTCATCTTTTAACTTTCTTTGGATCGTCAGGTTTTCATTATGTTTGCCCATGCGACAAGATTGAATTTGGGTTTTTGTATCCTGTGTCGCACATGTGGGTGTTGTGGTTTAAGCGGCGGCCTTTGAGGTGGATGCGTTTGCACATCATGTGTAGCTTTTGGCTCTTTCGGCTTTATGTTTTCCACAGGTTCCTTTTCCTTGTCCTTTCTTTTAACCTTGGTTTTGATAGTTTGTTGTCCCTTGTTTTTATTGGGTTTAGAAGGTTTTGTTTTCTCTTTTGGTTTCTGTTTTAAGGCATGTTCTTCTACACATTTCGAAGTGTTATCTTTTGCATTCTTTTTTATCGTTTCTCGTGTCTTGGCTTGCAATCGCGTAAACACATTCAAGGGTATTGTGGACAATTTCCCATTTTGTATACTTAAGATGCTTAGAGTTGTATTCTATGAGACAGGTTGCAGTGAAGCAACTTGCCTTGGGAAATCTTGGAACATGTGATCAATGCCACATCGTTTACACATGGGTTACAAGCTGTCAATGACTATGGGCATGGAAGTATTCCAAACTGTGCAGTCTGCCACTTTGTGAGGTCCATAACAATAGAAACACTAAAGTGTTTACTTAACTACTTCTTGAGCGCTTTCTACCCTTTGGACTGTTTCTGTTTGGTGCACGCGATTTGGAGGTTTTGAGTTATTTATAGATGAATTGGAACATTAGGTATAGTGTCATGGCCAAAGGTTTTACAATATATGCAATACAGAAAACAGGTGCCTTGTATGCACAATTTGTACGCACAATGGGGATTGGGATGGTCGTAGTGAGTGCACATAACAAAGGCATTTTGCTCATCACCTGGAGAGGCATTAAGGATGTTTGGTTTTGAAGGATCTCATCCTCTCTTAGAGATGTCAATTGAAAGCTTTTAAGCAAGGCTACATAGAATTTGAGGAATGATAATTTCGAGATCGATCGTTCTTTAGCCATTACTTCACTTGGTTTAGATGAGGAACATCTCATATCACGATGTTGTCATCTCAACATATTTCTTCTTTACAACATTGATCGAATGTTTTCGGATTGGATATAATGATCAAGTTGTGTAAACGGTTATTCTTTAAGCCTATCATGAAACATGTCTTCAATTGAGAATTGTTTAATTTTTCCCATGACTCACATCGTGAGTCCAAGAGTTTCATCTGAAGGATAAAGTCTCTAATGGTTTCGTTTGGTTTATGCTCAATTGAGTATAGCTTGCTTGTTGCACTCCACTGATCACCTTGTCTTCTTGTTGCAAAGTATTTCTATCTGGAGGGACTTGGTGTGATTTCTATCCGGAGGGACTTGGTGGGATTGCTATCCGAAGGGACTTGGTGCCCAAGGGGTATGCTAGCCTGCCCCGAATATATTGCATCTATATGGGGAGGAAGTGCTAGGAGAGGTATTAAGTACAACCTTTTTTAGTCCAGGCCAAAAGAAGCTTTTCTTTACAGACATGTAGGTCTTGATGAAACCTAGATGTCCTGCTATAAGGCTATCATGGGCTTCATTCAGAATTTGACCCTTAGTTCCCTCATCATTGGGAATGCATAGCCTACTATTATAATACATAATTCCTTCATCCAGGTTGTAGCCTTGAACTCGGTTCAACTCCTGAGGAGTTTTGCTTTCCTTCATAATTAGGGTAGCAAAAGGGCCAAAGAATCTATCCTGCATGATCTTCTCTCTTGCTTTATTAATCAATGGATTTGACACCACTCTGATTGCAAAGCAAGGAGGCTTTTCTGCTGAGGGCATCCGCTACCACATTTTCTTTGCCTGGGCGATACCTGATTCAAAATCAAATTCCTGCACGGTCTGCATCCACCTTCTTTGGTGCATCCACCTTCTTTGGTGCATGTTGAGATCCTTCTGTGTGAAGATCCACTTTAAGCTCCGATGATCTGTCATCAAAGTGAATCTTTGACCTAGTAGGTAATGTCTCCACAACTTCAGGGCATAGACTACTGAAAGTAGCTCCAAGTCATGGGGACAACATAATTTCTCTCATGCGTTCTGAGTTTTCGGGATTCATAGGCCATTGCATGACCTTTGTGCATGAGCACACCTCCCAGGGCAAAACCACTGGCATCAATTACTACCTCAAAGGGTAGAGAGAAATTTGGCAACTTCAGAAACGGGATTGGTTACCAAGGCGGTCTTCAGTTTATCAAAAGCGCTCTGACACTTGGCAGACCATTGAAACGGGGTATTCTTCTTGAGAAGATTAGTCAGGGGGAAGCTATGAGAGCATACTTAGGTATAAAAATTCTATACCAACCAGTTAATCCCAAGAATCCCCTGACTTCTTTCACTGTCTTTGGTTCAGGCCAATTCTTTGACTGCTTGGACTTTTGCGGAATTTGGAGAAATCCGTCTTTGGATACCAGAAAAGCCCAAGTATTCAACATGGTCGATAGAGAAAGTGCATTTGCTCTTTTTTGCAACGAGTTTGTGCTTCCTTAGAATCTCAAAAACTTTACGGACGTGAGCTTCATGGTCAGTTGCATTCTTTGAGTAAATCAGAATATCATCAAAGAAAACAAGAACAAAATCATCCAAGTATTCTCTGAGAATGTCTTGCATTAGGCGATCGAATGTAGCTGGGGCATTTGTCAATCCAAATGGCATGACAGTAAATTCATAGTGCCCATAGCGAGTATTGATGGGCTGTCTTTGGGATATCTTGATTATTATTAATCCTGATCTGGTAATACCCTGATTTGAGATCTATCTTTGTGAAGATCCGGGCTCCATTTAGCCTGTCCAGAAGCTCATCAATTTTGGGGACATGATACTTATTTCTTAACTGTGAGCTGATTGAGACCTCTGTAATCCACACAGAGTCTTAACGTTCCATCCTTCTTTTTCTGAAAGAGAACTGGCACTCCCCAAGGTGAAACACTGGGTCTTACAAACCCTTGTTCTAACAGCTACCTAAGCTGTTCCTTGAGTTCAATGGCTTCAGGGACTGGCATTTTGTATGTGCGCTGGGCTACTGGGCTGAACCGGGGGTCAATTCTATCTCATGATCTACTTCCCAAATCGGAGGCATCTCAGTTAGCTCTAGTGGGAATAAATCATCATACTCACTTAACCATTCTGGTTCTTTAGCCTTTAACTTTGTGTCTACCGGATTCATTTTGACAACATAAATGAGATGCTTCTTTCTAAGCCCTTTCAGTAACCTAGAAGCTTTTACTAATTGCAGATCTGGGGATCTAAAAATTCCAATTCCTTGAACTTTGTTTCCGTGAAGGTCACGGAAGGAAATGGTTCCATTGTGACAGTGAATGTCAACTTGATTTTTGTGGAGCCAATCCATTCCAAGGATTCCGTCGAAAACTCCCAAAGGTAAGGCTTTGAACTGGCAGTCAGTTGCATTCCCATCTAGATTAAGCTGAATACAATCTGTCTCATGGTGAGTGAAAAGAATCTTCCCACTGGCCAATTCAACTTGCATAGGTTTCCCTGAACTCTGTTCTAAGACTAGCTTACGCAAGCATCCTGGGGAAATAAATGAATGAGTACTGCCTCGTGAATCAATCAAAAGCTTAAATGGCTTACCCTTATACTCAACTGGAGCATGAATGATAGAGAATTAATGATTTGGCCCTTGGTTTTCAATCACGGCATAAATCTAACCTCTTTCCTCTTCCACTACTTCTGCTATCATAACTGCTCTGGCTGTTGTTGCAGATTGGGGCGGAATTCTTTCTCTTTGGTTACCCCAGTTCTGGGAGGGAGTTCAGAGATTACTTTGAATAGAGGCAGATGGTTGAGCTGGAGTCCTCTTGGGATTGCCCTGATTTTGGCGAGACGGACCCTGATTTGACTGATACGAAGGGGCTGGTCTCTGCACTCTAGGTCCTTGACTTCCCTGTCCTCTTGACATGGCAGGAGTCGGGCAGTCTTTAAGCTGGTGACTGAAACCCTCACACCCAAAACACCTGTTCTCACCCAAAACACCTGTTCTCACTTCTAAGCTCATCCCTCTGAATCCTTGAAAGAGGTGGGGATTTAGAGAAAGTGTTCGGAGGGAAGGGTCTTCCTTCACTTCTGAATTTCCCAGCTTCTTGATTTAGATTAGGGATTTGCTGCCTCTTTGGGGGTGGAAAGTTTGAAGCACTTCGCGGGATTTGGAACCTTTTAAAGTTTGAGGGTACAAGATTCGGCGGGACCTTAACAACAAATGCTTTGGCAAAGTCCTTTGCCATTTTGACAACTTCTGCCATTGAGTTTGGTTTGGCATTTTTCACTAAAGTGTCCAATGGCTCGTTCATCCCTCGAATGAATCTGGCCAATACCATCAGTTACTCTTCATCCAAAAGTGGAGAATATTTGAGGAGAAGAGCAAATGCCTGATGGTATTCTTCAATCGTCCGGCTATCCTACTTCAGTTCCAAGAACTCATTCATTTTGGTTTCCAAGAAGCCTGAAGGACAGAACCTCTTCCTGAGGTAAGCTTTAAGATCTGACCAGGTCTGGGTGTTTCATAGAATTCAAACATAGAATTTAAGAGAATTCTAATTTTGATATAAAAATTCTTTATGCATCTATTTATGCATAAAAATCAACTTCAATGGGAATAACACTTTTATTTAAAAAAAATCCTTGTATGCATCTTTCTATGCATAGAAATCAAATTTAATAAGAATAACACTTTTATAATTATAAAAAATTCCATGATGCATCTTTCTATACATAGAAATCAAATTTAATAAGAATAACACTTTTATAAAAAAACAATTTCCTTTATGCATCTTTCTATGCATATAAATCAAATTCCATGATGCATCTTTCTATGCATAGAAATCAAATTTAATAAGAATAACACTTTTATAATTAAAAAATTTCCTTTATGAATCTTTCTATGAATAGAAATCAAATTTAATAAGAATAACACTTTTATAATAAAAAAATTTTCTTTATGCATCTTTCTATGCATAGAAATCAATTTTAATAAGAATAACACTTTTATAGTTAAAAAAATTTCCTTTATATGCATCTTTCTTTGCATAGAAATCAAATTTAATAAGAATAACACTTTTATAATTAAAAAATCCATTATGCATCTGTCTATGCATAGAAATCAAATTTAATATAACGAATACACTTTTATAATAATAACTACTTCTTTCTAAGCCCTTTCAGTAACCTAGAAGCTTTTACTAATTGCAGATCTGGGGGTCCAAAAATTCCAGTTCCTTGAACTTTGTTCCCGTGAAGGTCACGGAAGGAAATGGTTCCATTGTGACAGTGAATGTCAACTTGATTTTTGTGGAGCCAATCCATTCTAAGGATTCCGTCAAAAACTCCCAAAGGTAAGACTCTGAACTGGCAGTCAGTTACATTCCCATCTAGATTAAACTGAATACAATCTGTCTCATGGTGAGTGAAAAGAATCTTCCCACTGGCCAATTCAACTTGCATAGGTTTTCCTGATTTCTGCTTTAAGACTAGCTTAGGCAAGCATCCTGGGGAAATAAATGAATGAGTACTGCCTGAATCAATAAAAAGCTTAAATGGCTTACCCTTTAAGACTAGCTTAGGCAAGCATCTTGGGGAAATAAATGAATGAGTACTGCCTGAATCAATAAAAAGCTTAAATGGCTTACCCTTATACTCAGCTGGAGCATGGATGATAGAGAATTGATGATTTGGCCCTTGGTTTTCAATCACGGCATGAAATTGCGATGGAGACATGCTATGATATACCCAATTCATCACTGCTGATAGTGGTGCTGTAATTCTTCTCCTAGGAATAAAGCGGCTAAGAAGTCTAAAAATACGGCAAGAAATTCTAAAATTCTGGGGTGAGTGATTATAGAGTTGTACATAATGAATAACTCCTAGCCTTATCAAGATCATGGCTAGCGAGATATTCTGTCTGAGTCTCTATCATTGATTGGTATTGACGTGAATACTTTGCCCTCCAGAGAACCACATAAGCTGACGTTGCTCTACTGGATCAGGAAAGTATAGATCCTCAAAGTGACAAGCGAGTCACTCTGCTTCCTTGGGTTGTAGCGAAGTTGATGAGATTTTTGAAGGCAAAGGTGATCATATCCTGACTCTGGGAGAGTCCAGGAATGCTAGATAGATTTTGGGTATCCATCTAAAAATCCAGTTCAATTTATGAGTTTTCAATTTATAAAGTTCATTTCAAACATAATCTTAATAAGTGAAAACATTATTTCCCAGATTTACTTTTAAATTTTTGGCAATTTGTACTGCTGTTTCGTAAGTTTACATAGCAGCGCTCTGATCCCACGTGTGAGACCCCTCTTCCCCCTCCACGCACCGCAAACGGAAGTAACTTCCTCTTGCGTGGGGCAGGGTTTCCCACTCGGGGCCTCGCCCTTGAATGTCCGGACACGAGACTAATCTGGTGGTCATTCCAAAACCGAAACCGAGAAAATTTTCCTTTCCCGAAAAACGGGGACGATTCCACCTTTTTGATTTTCTTAACAAATTTTCTAACGGGGTCAAGAGACTAAACTATCCTTCACCTGATTAAACCAGATAGAAGGAAAACTATCACTGACTTAGTTTGAAGAAATCAATGCTTTTTTCCTAACCGAAATCAGGCACAACCGTTGATCTATCATTTGAGGAAATTAACGCTTTTTTTCTAAGCAAAGTTAGGCACAGCCATTGATCTACTCATTTGAAAAATTCTTCAGGTTTTTATTTAACTACTCAAATTCTAAGCGAATTCCTATTATTTCAATTTAATTATTAAAACTCCACTAATTCAAGCCTACTAACCCCATCCGGCCCATGGGTTAGCCACCACCCAACCACTGTAATCGGTAGAACCAGACAGTTGCTTCTCACCCATAATTGAATGTAGTTCTTAACTTTTGCTTTCGAATACAGATACGCACACACTCCTCTTTAAAACTTTAACATATAAAATAATCCATTGACAAAAAACAGTTATGGTTACTGATGTCATAACTCAAAAATTCCATCCAGTCCCTTGTTTCTCAAAAAATAGTATCACTCTGGACTCTCCATTTTGAGACCAACTGGTCAACAAACGAGATCCAGTCCCTTGTTTCTCAAAAAATAGTATCACTCTGGACTCTCCATTTTGAGACCAACTGGTCAACAAACGAGATCCAGTAACAGATTATAATAATCATTTCGTCCATCATTCATATCTTCCACGACATACGCATGGGTGTCATAAGCACCGCGAGCCCGTGCATCTCCTGGTCATAACCCTCCAGGATCCTCCTTAGGTGTCCTGGCACTTCACTCAGGAACCGCTTCGTTGGCCCTCGCCCATCGTACCGGAAGCGCACCATTTTTCAACCATACCGAGGCTAGTCAAGACCTGGCTTTGCCACGTGAACCGTCCTTTGAACACTCCCCGCCGCCAGCTGTTGCAACCGAACTTCCCTTAGAAAAACATATACCAAATGCTCCCTCCAGCATTTTGGCATAAGACAGTCCTTTAAGAAAACAGGGTTTCTAAGCAACTTTTCAGTTTGATTTTCTTTTGAATACAAGGAGTATTTCTTGAATCAGTATCCCCAAAACTTCTTGATTGGAATTCTGAATTTCATACCAGAATTCCTTGAATTTTACAACCTTGATCCACATATCAATTCGAAGGGTCTCAAACTTAGTTTCAGATTTGGCGGGAGTTTTGAGTGTATTTTTCTAAACTTAGTTTCAGATTTGGCGGGAGTTTTAAGTGTATTTTTCTAAACTCGTCACACCTTCGTTCCTCGAAACTGACGAAAGAGTTTGGTCTTGGTCATAGTCCGATTTAAGGTTCGAGTCGGATAAGATTTTTCCTGAACTATCTTTCTCGAAAAGGTTTGATAATTGAATTACTATTTTACTGAATTTTTTTTCTTTTAATATTCACTTAACTGATTTCTAAATTAGTTACGAATTCCAATGAGGAATAAATCAATCATTTATCTGAATATTTTGATCTCGATAGATTTCCTGAATTTTCTTTTTACAATCCGTGGGAATATAAAACGATAGAAATTTCTCTCTTAGATTATTTAAGTATTCATTTATCAAATACTCATAGAATTTAAACATAGAATTTAAGAGAATTCTAATTTTGATATAAAAATTCTTTATACATCTATTTATGCATAAAAATCAACTTCAATGGGAATAACACTTTTATAAAAAAAATCATTTTATGCATCTTTCTATGCATAGAAATTAAATTTAATAAGAATAACACTTTTATAATAAAACAATTTCCTTTATGCATCTTTCTATGCATAGAAATCAAATTTAATAAGAATAACACTTTTATAAAATAAAAAAAATTCCTTTATGCATCTTCCTATGCATAGAAATCAAATTTAATAAGAATAACACATAGAAATCAATTTTAATAATAATAACACTTTTATAGTTAAAAAAATTTCTTTATATGTATCTTTCTATGCATAGAAATCAAATTGGAGGCATCTCAGAAGTTAGCTCTGTTGGGAATAAATCATCATACTCACTTAACCATTTTGGTTCTTTAGCCTTTAACTTTGTGTCTACCGGATTCATTTTGAAAACATAAATGACCTACTTCTTTCTAAGCCCTTTCAGTAACCTAGAAGCTTTTACTAATTGCAGATCTAGGGATCCGAAAATTCCAGTTCCTTGAACTTTGTTCCCGTGAAGGTCATGGAAGGAAATGGTTCCATCGTGACAGTGAATGTCAGCTTGAGTTTTGTGTGGAGCCAATCCATTCCAAGGATTCCATCAAAAACTCCCAAAGGTAAGACTCTGAACTGGCAGTCAGTTACATTCCCATCTAGATTAAACGCAATACGATCTGTCTCATGGCGAGTGAAAAGAATCTTCCCACTGGCCAATTCAACTTGCATAGGTTTCTTTGATTTCTATTCTAAGACTAGCTTACGCAAGCATCCTAGGGAAATAAATGAATGAGTACTGCCTGAATCAATCAAAAGCTTAAATGGCTTACCCTAATACTCAGTTGGAGCATGGATGACAGAGAATTGACGATTTGGCCCTTCGTTTTCAATCGCGGCATAAATCTAACCTCTTTCCTCTTCCACTACTTCTACTATCGTAACTGCTCTGGCTGCTGCAGATTGGGGCGGAACTCTTTCTCTTTGGTTATCCCAGCTCTAAGATTACTTTGAGAACAGAGGCAAATGGTTGAGCTAGAGTCCTCCTGGGATTGCCCTGATTTTGGCAAGACGGACTGATACGAAGGGGCTGGTCTCTGCACTCTAGGTCCTTGACTTCCCTATACTCTTGACATGGCAGGAGTCGGGCAGTCTTTAAGCTGGTGACCGAAACCCTAACACCCAAAACACCTGTTCTCACTTCTAAGCTCATCCCTCTGAATCCTTGAAAGAGGTGGGGCTCCAGAGAAAGTGTTTTGAGGGAAGGGTCTTTCTTCACTTCTGAATTTCCGAGCATCTTGATTTAGATTAGGGCCTTGCTGCCTCTTTGGGGGTGGAAAGTTTGAAGCACTTCTCGGGGTTTGGAACCTTTTAAAGTTTGAGGGTGCAAGCTTCAGCGGGACCTTAACAACAAATGCTTTGGCAAAGTCCTTTGCCATTCTGACAGCTTATGCCCCATTGAGACTGGTTTGGCATTTTTCACTAAAGTGTCCAATGACTCGTTCATCCATCGAATGAATCTGGCCATCAGTTACTCTTCATCCAAAAGTGGAGAATATTTGAGGAGAAGGGAAAATGCCTGATGGTATTCTTCAATCGTCCGACCATCCTGCTTCAGTTCCAAGAACTCATTCATTTTGGTTTCCAGGAAGCCCGGAGGAAAGAACCTCTTCTTGAGGTAAGCTTTAAGATCTGACCAAGTCTTTAAGTCGAGACGGTTTGTCTTGCAATGGTTCCTCCATGCAAACCTGGCCGTTTCCATAATTTTCAATCTGGCGAGAGCCGTCATTCTCTTCTCGTTATAACCAGCTACATCAAAATACTCTTCCATTGCCTCGATCCATTTTTCCACTACTTCTCCTAGCTGTTCCTCTTCACCCTTGAAGGGGACCAGGTTGGGATCGGTGCAGGGCTTTACGAACGTCTGGATCTAACTCTTCATCATTGGTAAGAGGATCCGGGTGCCTACCACGGGCCACGCGCTTTATGATTCTGACAAAATGATATTTTTGTCAACTTAACTTTGTCATCAGATTTATGACTATTTAATTTTTGAGATTTATTTCTCAAACAAATAAATATTCCATCATAATTCTTGAAAACAAGATTCACTCTGATAATTTTATTAACCAATATTCACAACCACGAAAACAATTTGGAATCTTTTGCAAAACATCATTTATTATCAAAAGTTTTTGATATATACATAGAGCATCTCGGCTCCAAAAGTCACCGCCTCAATCGTGTATGCATAAAAAGGCGATACTGCGATGGAGACATGCTATGATATACACGATTCATCACTGATATTGGTGCTATAATTCTTCTCCTAGGAATAAAGTGGCTAAGAAGTCTAAAAATACGATAAGAAATTCTAAAATTTTGGAGTGAGTGATTATAGAGTTGTACATAATGAATAACTTCTAGCCTTATCAAGATCATGGCTAGCGAGATATTCTGTCTGAGTCTCTATTGTTGATTGGTATTGACACGAATACTTCACCCTCCAGAAAACCACATAAGCTGACGTCGCTCTACTGGATCAGGAAAGTATAGATCCTCAAAGTGATGAGCGAGTCTCACTCTGCTTCCTCGGGTTGTAGCAGAGTTGATGAGATTTTCGAAGGCAAAGGCGATCATATCTGGACTGTGGGAGAGTCCAAGAATGCTAGACAGATTTGGGGTATCCATCTAAAAATCCAGTTCAATTTATGAAGTTCATTTCAAACATAATCTTAACAAGTGAAAACATTATTTCTCAGATTGTTTTAAATTTTTGGCAATTTCTGCTGCTATTTCGTAGGTTTACAACAGCGCTCTGATACCAGATGTGAGACCCCTCTGCCCCCTCCATGCACCGGATTCTTGGTTGCTAGTAACGGAAGTAGCTTCCTCTTGCGAGGGGCACGGTTTCCCACTCGGGGCCTCGCCCTTGAATGTCCAGACACAAGACTAATTTGGTGGTCATTTCGAAACCAAAATCGGAAAAATTTCCCTTGCCCGAAAAACGAGGACGATTCCACTTTTTTGATTTTCTTAATGAATTTTCTAACGGGGTCAAGAGACTAAACTATCCTTCACCTGATTAAACCAGATAGAAGGAAAACTATCACTGACTTAGTTTGAAGAAATCAACGCTTTTTTCCTAACCAAAATTAGGCACAACCGTTGATCTAATCATTTGAGAAAATTAACGCTTTTTTCCTAACCGAAGTCAGGCATAGCCATTGATCTACTCATTTGAGAAATTCTTCAAGTTTTTGTTTAACTACTCGAATTCTAAGCAAATTCCTATTATTTCAATTTAATTATTAAAATTCTACTGATTCTCGCCTACCCCATCCGGCCCATGGGTTAGCCACCACCCAACCATTGGAATCGGTAGAACCAGACAGTTACTCACCCACCCATAATTGAATGCATTTCTTAACTTTTACTTTCGAATACAGATACGTACACACTCCTCTTTAAAACTTTAACACATAAAATAATCCATTGACAAACAGTTATTGGTTACCGATGTCATAACTCGAAAATTTCATCCAATCCCTTGTTTCTCAAAAAGTAGTATCACTCTGGACTCTTCGTTGAGACCAACTGGTCAGCAACAACGAGATCCAGTAACAGATTACAATAATCATTTCGTCCATCATACATATCTTCCACGACATACGCATAGGTGTCATAGGCACCGTGAGCCCGTGCATCTCCTGGTCAAATCCCTCCAGGATCCTCCTTAGGTGTCCTGGCACTTCACTCAGGGATCGCTTCGTTGGCCCTGACCCATCGTACACCGAAAGCGAACCATTTTTCAACCATACCGAGGCTGGTCAAGACCAAGACCTGGACAGGCTTTGTCGCGTGAGCCATCCTTTGAACACTCCCCGCGCGCCAGCTGTTGCAACCGAACTTCCCTTAGAAAAACATATACCAAATGCTCCCTCCAGCATTCTGGCGTAAGACAATCCTTTAAGAAAACAGGGTTTCTAAGCAAGTTTTCAGTTTGATTTTCTTTTGAATACAAGGAGTATTTCTTGAATACAAGGAGTATTTCTTGAATCAGTATCCCCAAAACTTCTTGATCGAAATTCTGAATTTCATACCAGAATTCCTCGAATTCTACAACCTTGATTCACAGATCAATTGGAAGGGTCTCAAACTTAGTTTCAGATGTGGTGGGAGTTTTGAGTGTATTTTTCTAAACTGGTCACACCTTCTTTCCTCGAAACTGACGAAAGAGTTTGGTCTTGGTCATACGCTGATTCAAGGTTCGAGTCGGATAAGATTTTTCTTGAACTATCTTTCTCGAAAAGGTTTGATAATTTAGTTACTAATTTACTGAATTTTTTTTCTTTTAATATTCACTTAACTAATTTCTAAATTAGTTACGAATTCCAATGAGGAATAAATCAATCATTTATCTGAATATTTTAATCTCGATAGATTTCTTGAATTTTCTTTTTACAATCCGTGGGAATATAAAACGATAGAAATTTCTCTCTTAGAGTATTTAATTATTCATTTATCAAATACTCATAGAATTTAAACATAGAATTTAAGAGAATTCTAATTTTGATATAAAAATTCTTTATGCATCTATTTATGCATAAAAATCAACTTCAATGGGAATAACACTTTTATAAAAAAAATCCTTTTATGCATCTTTCTATGCATAGAAATCAAATTTAATAGAAATTATACTTTTATAATAAAAAAATTCCATGATGCATCTTTCTATGCATAGAAATCAAATTTAATAAGAATAACACTTTTATAAAAAAATAATTTCTTTTATGCGTCTTTCTATGCATAGAAATCGAATTTAATAAGAAAAACACTTTTATAATAAAACAAATTCCTTTATGCATCTTTCTATGCATAGAAATCAAATTTAATAAGAATAACATTTTTATAATAAAAAAAATTCATTTATGCATCTTTCTATGCATAGAAATCAATTTTAATAAGAATAACACTCTTATAGTTAAAAAAAATTCCTTTATATGCATCTTTCTATGCATAGAAATCAAATTTAATAAGAATAACACTTTTATAATAAAAAATTCCATTATGCATCTTTCTATGCATAGAAATTAAATTTAATAAGAATAACACTTTTATAATAAAAAAATTCCATTATGCATATTTCTATGCATAGAAATCAATTTTAATAAGAATAACTCTTTTATAATAAAAAAATTCCATTATGCATCTTTCTATGCATAGAAATCAAATTTAATAATTAATATCAATGATATCCATGCATATTCATAGGTGAATATGTACATGGAGTAATTAGAATATTTCTTTTAGATGCAAAAATGGTGGGAATTACTCTTTTGGAATAACATAAAAACAAACTTTCTTTTTCACAAAATTCTGGAAAATTTTGTCATAACCTCCTTTATGTGGCTGACCATTTCTCATTTTTGTCTTTCTTCACTTAACTTAATTAACCCAATTTAGAATTATAGAACTCTAATCTACACAATTCTCTAAAGTCAAGAGTAAGAAGAGTTTAATTAATCACTTAGTTAATTTTTCTAGAATTAAGAAAGGTTGGAATGTAAAGAAGAGAAGGGGGTGGCCTTTTCATCAAAGGCATAGCATTTGAATTTAATTCAATCATTTGCAAAACATAAAAATCAAGAAAACCATAGATTTTTCATTAAAATTCGTAAACAAAGTAAGAAAATTATCTTACATGGAGCTTGTAAGCTCTCCTTTGGCTTGAGAGATTGAGGGTTCTAATCTTGTTTGAAGCAATAGTGGCCACCAATTCACTTTGGAGAGGATTAGGCCAAAAACAATCGAATTATTAAAAAATTCAATGTAGATGGCTCAGGACACAGGAGTAGAGTAACAATGCATAAACACCATTAAGCTTTTACAAAAGGGGGAGGCTTCTATTTATAGGAAAAAGTGAGCCTCTAACCAAGCAAACTGATTCTAGAATTTTCCAGATCAGTTTGGTCAATTTTTGACCATTTTTGGGTTAGTTTAGCTTACTTTTTAGATCTAGATTTGAAATAGGAGAGAGGAGAGATGAAAATACCTCATTTTATTGATTAAAATTTGGGGGTAATGATGAGAAAAAGGCACCTACTTCATGAAGGGAGATCCCCACACTAAGGTGTCAAAGTTCAGTTTTTTTAATTCTTTTCTTTGGTCCTTAGGCCACTCTTCATCTTATGTGAGCATTTACTCATTTTTGGGGGGGTTTTCTTTTATTCTTCAATTTATCTCCTCCCTACATTTGGATTAATCTCATTGGCTATCAAACCTTTGTTTGGACCTTAATCCAAAATTTTCTGAAAACAAGGGCCCTTAGGCTAAGGTCTTTTGTGCACATTATAATTTATTTCTAATACACCTTAGAAATTTCTTTTTAAACTTCTATTTGGGAAGAATTTATTTTAATAAGAAGGGATATTTTTCCATCCAAAGATATCTAAAAACTGAATTACCTCTCTCTAGAATATTTTCTCTCTCTAGGTCAAAACAGGTAGAAACAAGATCTTTTATTATTCTGAAAAGGGGATTGATTACAGGGGAAGAAACTGGACATCTTGAGGGACTGAGGAGGAATCTTACATCCTCTCCCACTTGAAAAATGCGAGATATCCTCATCTCGCAAATATTGGAGGTAATCCCGCATCAGTTCGGCTTCTTTCTCCCAGGTGGCATCTTCAAAAGGATAGAACTTCCATTTGACTAATAATTCTCTCAGAATTCTATTCCTAAGAACCTTCTCTAGAACATCAAGGATTTCTTCAGGTTGGAGTTCCATCTGCCTTTGGGTTGAAGAAGTTAAGAGTTCATCATAAGCACATGATTTGGGCTTGGTACATACTTCTTAAGTAGGCTGACATGAAATACATTATGTACTTTGAGATGAGGAGGCAGAAGAAGTTCATAGGCTAAGTCACCTACTTTCTTTGTAATAAGATATGGCCCACAGTATCTAGGGGATAACTTCTTGTACTTCCCAAGAGATAGAGAACTTCTTTTCGGGCATACTCAAATGAAGACCATATCGGCTTCTTCGAATTTTTTGCCTTACCTCTTCTTATTTGCATACTGCTTCTTTCTATCCTGGGGGCAGCTTTTATATCCTTGTGGATTGACTGCATCTGCTACTCTATGTCGTCAAGCATCTGTCTGGACATCTCGACCCTAATCAATGGGTCGGACCAAGTTAATGGTGTTAGGTAGTCTGGTCCATACAGAGCTTTGAAAGGGCTCATCCCGATACTTCGGTTATAAGAATTGTAGGCGAATTCGACTAGGTGCAGACAGCTTAGCCACTTCTTGGGTTCCCTGCCCATAGCATGACCGAAGTATATCTTCGATTACTTGGTTCACCTTTTCTGTTTGACCATTGGTCTTGGGGTGGTAAGTTGTGCTGAGATCCAAGAAAGTTCCTACTGCTTCAAAGAATGTAGTCCAAAATCTTGACGTGAATTTGGGATCTCGATCACTTACTATTCTCTTGGTTTCCTTGATTCTGTTCTAAGACTAGCTTATGCAAGCATTCTGGGGAAATAAATGAATGAGTACTGCCTGAATCAATCAAAAGCTTAAATGGCTTACCCTTATACTTAGCTGGAGCATGGATGACAGAGAATTGACGATTTGGCCCTTGGTTTTCAATCGCGGCATAAATCTAACCTCTTTCCTCTTCCACTACTTCTACTATCGTAACTACTCTGGCTGCTGCAGATTGGGACATAACTCTTTCTCTTTGGTTATCCCAGTTCTGAGATTACTTTGAACAGAGGCAAATGGTTGAGTCCTCCTGGGATTGCCCTGATTTTGGCAAGATGAACTAATACGAAGGGGCTGGTCTCTGCACTCTAGGTCCTTAACTTCCCTATCCTCTTGACATGGCAGGAGTCGGGCAGTCTTTAAGCTGGTGACCGAAACCCTAACACCCAAAACACCTCTTCCCACTTCTAAGCTCATCCCTCTGAATCCTTGAAAGAGGTGGGGCTCCAGAGAAAGTGTTCTAAGGGAAGGGTCTTCCTTCACTTCTGAATTTCCCAGCATCTTCATTTAGATTAGGGCCTTACTGCCTCTTTGGGGGTGGAAAGTTTGAAGCACTTGCCGGGGTTTGGAACCTTTTAAAGTTTGAGGGTCCAGGCTTCGGCGGGACCTTAACAACAAATGCTTTGGCAAAGTCCTTTGCCATTCTGACAGCTTCTGCCATTGAGACTGGTTTGGCATTTTTCACTAAAGTGTCCAATGGCTCGTTCATCCATCAAATGAATCTAGTTCATCCAAAAGTGGAGAATATTTGAGGAGAAGGGAAAATGCCTGATGGTATTCTTCAATCATCCGGCCATCCTCTTCAGTTCCAAGAACTCATTCATTTTGGTTTCTAGGAAGCCCGGAGGACAGAACCTCTTCCTGAGGTAAGCTTTAAGATCTGACCAAGTCTTTAAGTCGAGATAGTTTGTCTCGCAATGGTTCCTCCATGCAAACCTGGCCATTTCCACAATTTTCAATCTAGCGAGAGCCATCGTGCTCTTCTCGTTATAACCAAGATCTGACCAAGTCTTTAAGTCGAGACAGTTTGTCTCGCAATGGTTCCTCCATGCAAACCTGGCCGTTTCCACAATTTTCAATCTAGCGAGAGCCATCGTGCTCTTCTCGTTATAACCAGTTATATCAAAATACTCTTCCATTGCCTCGATCCATTTTTCCACTACTTCTCCTAACTGTTTGTCTTTAAGTCGAGACGGTTTGTCTCGCAATGGTTCCTCCATGCAAACCTGGCCGTTTCCACAATTTTCAATCTAGTGAGAGCCATCGTGCTCTTCTCGTTAACCAGTTACATCAAAATACTCTTTCATTGCCTCAATCCATTTTTCCACTACTTCTCCTAACTGTTCCCCTTCACCCTTGAAGGGGACCAGGTTGGGATCGGTGCAGGGCTTTACAAATGTCCGAATCTAACTCTTCATCATCGGTAAGAGGATCCGGGTGCCTACCACCACGGGCCACGGGCCTCATGATTCTGACAAAATGATATTTTTGTCAACTTAACTTTGTCATCAGATTTATGACTATTTAATTTTTGAGATTTATTTCTCAAACAAATAAATATTCCATCATAATTCTTGAAAACAAGATTCACTCTGATAATTTTATTAACCAATATTCACAACCACGAAAACAATTTGGAATCTTTTGCAAAATATCATTTATTATCTAAAGTTTTTGATATATACATAGAGCATCTCGGCTTCAAAAGTCACTGCCTCAATCGCGTATGCATAAAAAGGTGATACTGCGATGGAGACATGCTATGATATACACGATTCATTACTGATATTGGTGCTGTAATTCTTCTCCTAGGAATAAAGTGGCTAAGAAGTCTAAAAATACGGTAAGAAATTCTAAAATTTCGGGGTGAGTGATTATAGAGTTGTACATAATGAATAACTCCTAGCCTTATCAAGATCATGGCTAGCGAGATATTCTGTCTGAGTCTCTATCGTTGATTAGTATTGACGCGAACACTTCGCCCTCCAGAGAACCACATAAGCTGACGTCGCTCTACTGGATCAGGAAAGTATAGATCCTCAAAGTGACGAGCGAGTCTCACTCTGCTTCCTCGGGTTGTAGCAGAGTTGATGAGATTTTCGAAGGCAAAGGCGATCATATCTGGACTCTGGGAGAGTCCAAGAATGCTAGACAGATTTGGGGTATCCATCTAAAAATCCAGTTCAATTTATGAAGTTCATTTCAGACATAATCTTAAGTGAAAACATTGTTTCCCAGATTTACTTTTAAATTTTTGGCAATTTCTGCTACTATTTCGTAAGTTTACAATAGCGCTTTGATACCAGCTGTGAGCCTCCTCTGCCCCCTCCATGCACCGGATTCTCGGTTGCTAGCAACAGAAGTAGCTTCCTCTTATGCGGGGCAGGGTTTCCCACTCGGGGCCTCGCCCTTGAATGTCCAGACACGAGACTAATTTGGTGGTCATTCCGAAACCAAAACCGAGAAAATTTCCCTTGCCTGAAAAACGAGGACAATTCCACCTTTTTGATTTTCTTAACGAATTTTCTAATGGGGTCAAGAGACTAAACTATCCTTCACCTGATTAAACCAGATAGAAGGAAAACTATTACTGACTTAGTTTAAAGAAATCAACGCTTTTTTCCTAACCGAAATCAAGCACAACCGTTGATCTAATCATTTGAGAAAATTAACGCTTTTTTCTTAACTGAGGTCAGGCACAGCCATTGATCTACTCATTTGAGAAATTCTTCAGGTTTTTATTTAACTACTCGAATTCTAAGCGTATTCTTACTATTTCAATTTAATTATTAAAATTCCACTGATTCTCGCCTAACCCCTTCCGGCCCATGGGTTAGCCACCACCCAACCACTGGAATCGGTAGAACTAGACAGTTACTCACCCACCCATAATTGAATGCATTTCTTAACTTTTGCTTTCGAATACAGATACGCTCACACTCCTCTTTAAAACTTTAACATATAAAATAATCCATTGACAAACAGTTATTGGTTATCGATGTCATAACTCAAAAATTCCATCCAGCCTCTTGTTTCTCAAAAAATAGTATCACTCTGGACTCTCCGTTGAGACCAACTGGTCAGCAACAACGAGATCTAGTAATAACAGATTACAATAATCATTTCGTCCATCATACATATCTTCCATGACATACGCATAGGTGTCATAGGCACCGCGAGCCCGTGCATCTCCTGGTCAAAACCCTCCAGGATCCTCCTTAGGTGTCCTGGCACTTCACTCAGGGACCGCTTTGTCAGCCCTCACCCCGGAAGCGCACCATTTTTCAACCATACCGAGGCTGGTCAAGACCAAGACCTGGGGCAGGCTTTGCCGTGTGAACCGTCCTTTGAACACTCCCCGCCAGCTGTTGCAATCGAACTTCCCTTAGAAAAGCATATACCAAATGCTCCCTTTAGCATTCTGGCGTAAGACAGTCCTTTAAGAAAACAGGGTTTCTAAGCAAGTTTTCAGTTTGATTTTCTTTTGAATACAAGGAGTATTTCTTGAATCACTATCCTCAAAACTTCTTGATCGAAATTTTGAATTTCATACCAGAATTCCTCGAGTTCTACAACCTTGATCCACAGATCAATTCAAAGGGTCTCAAACTTAGTTTCAGATGTGGTGGGAGTTTTGAGTGTATTTTCTAAACTGGTCACACCTTCTTTCCTCGAAACTGATGAAAGAGTTTGGTCTTGGTCATACGCTGATTCAAGGTTCGAGTCGAATAAGATTTTTCCTGAACTATCTTTCTCGAAAAGGTTTGATAATTTAGTTACTATTTTACTGAATTTTTTTTCTTTGAATATTCACTTAACTGATTTCTAAATTAGTTACGAATTCCAATGAGGAATAAATCAATCATTTATCTGAATATTTCGATCTCGATAGATTTCTTGAATTTTCTTTTTACAATCCGTGGAAATATAAAACGATAGAAATTTCTCTCTTAGAGTATTTAATTATTCATTTATCAAATACTCATAGAATTTAAGAGAATTCTAATTTTGATATAAAAATTCTTTATGCATCTATTTATGCATAAAAATCAACTTCAATGGGAATAACACTTTTATATTTAAAAAAATCCTTTTATGCATCCTTCTATGCATAGAAATCAAATTTAATAAGAATAACACTTTTATAATTAAAAAAACTCCATCATGCATCTTTCTATGCATTGAAATCAAATTTAATAAGAATAACACTTTTATAAGAAAACAATTTCCTTTATGCATCTTTCTATGCATAAAAATCAAATTTAAAAAGAATAACACTTTTATAAAAAAACAATTTTCTTTATGCATCTTTCAATGCATAGAAATCAAATTTAATAAGAATAACACTTTTATAATAAAAGAATTTTCTTTATGCATCTTTCTTTGCATAGAAATTAATTTTGATAAAAATAACACTCTTATAGTAAAAAAATTTCTTTATATGCATCTTTCTATGCATAGAAATCAAATTTAATAAGAATAACACTTTTATAATAAAAAATTCCATTATGCATCTTTCTGTGCATAGAAATCAAATTTAATAAGAATAACACTTTTATAATAAAATAATTCCATTATGCATCTTTCTATGCATAGAAATCAATTTTAATAAGAATAACTCTTTCATAGTAAAAAAATTCCATTATGCATCTTTCTATGCATAGAAATCAAATTTAATAATTAATATCAGTGATATCCATGCATATTCATAGGTGAATATGTACATGGAGTGATTAGAATATTTCTTTTAGATGTAAAAATGGTGGGAATTAATCTTTTGAAATAACATAAAAACAAACTTTCTTTTTTACAAAATTCTAGAAAATTTTGTCATAACCTCCTTTGTATGGCTGTCCATTTCTCATTTTTGTGTTTCTTCACTTAAATAACCCAATTTATAATTATAGAACTCTAATCTACACAATTTTCTAAATTCAAGAGAGTAAACAATAAGAAGAGTTTAATTAATCACTTTGTTAATCTTTCTAGGATTAAGAAAGGTTGGAATGTAAAGAAGAGAAGGGGTGGCCTTTTCATCAAAGGCATAGCATTTGAATTTAATTCAATCATTTGCAAAACATAAAAATCAAGAAAACCATAGATTTTTTATTAAAATTCGTAAACAAAGTAAGAAAATTAGCTTACATGGAGCTTGTAAGCTCTCCTTTGGCTTGAGGGATTGAGGGTTCTACTCTTGTTTGAAGCAATAGTGGCCACCAATTCACTTTGGATAGGATTAGGCTAAAAACAATCGAATTATTAAGAAATTCAATGTAGATGGCGCAGGACAGGAGTAGAGTAATAGTGCATAAACACCATTAAGCTTTTACAAAAGGGGGAGGCTTTTATTTATAGGAAAAAGTGAGCCTCTAACCAAGCAAACTGATTCTAGAATTTTCCAGATCAGTTTGGTCAATTTTTGATCATTTTTGGGTCAGTTCAGCTTACTTTTTAGATCTAGATTTGAAATAGGAGAGAGGAGAGATGAAAATATCTCATTTTATTGATTAAAAATTGGGGGTAATGATGAGAAAAAGGTGCCTACTTCCCTACACTGAGGTGTCAAAATTCAGTTTTTTAAATTCTTTTCTTTGGTCCTTAGTCCACTCTTCATCTTATGTGAGCATTTACTCATTTTTGGGGGGTTTTTCTTTTATTCTTCAATTTATCTCCTCCCTACATTTGGATTAATCTCATTGGCATGTCAAACCTTTGTTGGACCTTAATCCAAAAATTTTCTGAAAACAGGGGCCCTTAGGCTGTGGTCTTTTGTGCACATTATAATTTATTTCTAATGCACCTTAGGAATTTCTTTTTAAACTTCTATTTTGGGGGAATTTATTTTAATAAGAAGGGATATTTTTCCATCCAAAGATATCTAAAAACTAAATTATCTGTCTCTAGAATATTTTCTCTCTCTAGGTTAAAACAGGTAGAAATAAGATCTTTTATTATTCTGAAAAGGGGATTGATTACAGGGGAAGAAACTGGACATCTTGAGGGTTGGGGAGGAATCTTACATCCTCTCCCACTTAAAAAACGCGAGATGTCCTCATCTCGCAAACTGGGGGTAATCCTGCATCAGTTCGGCTTCTTTCTCCCAGGTGGCATCTTCAAAAGGATAGAACTTCCATTTGACTAATAATTCTCTTAGAATTCTATTCCTAAGAACCTTCTCTCGGACATCAAGGATTTCTTCAGGTTGGAGTTCCATCTGCCCTTGGGTTGAAGAAGTTAAGAGTTCATCATCATTAAGCTACATACTTCTTAAGTAGTAGGCTGACATGAAATACATTATGTACTTTGAGATGAGGAGGCAGAAGAAGTTCATAGGCTAAGTCACCTACTTTCTTTGTAATCGAATATGGCCCACAGTATCTGGGGGATAACTTCTTGTACTTCCCAAGAGATAGAGAACGTCTTTTGGGGCGTACTCGAATGAAGTGTTGAGATTCAAGCTCGATGTCAGCTTGTGCCGGCTGCACCATGTGCTGGCATGTTAGGTAGTAACATGTGTGAGACTTTAATGACCGCGTCTAGCTAGTCATAGTGTGTGGACATTAGCTAGGGTTAGCTGTGTGTGGACACAACACATAGTGTGTGTTGTGTATTATGGATTATGGCTTTATGCATTGTGTGAGAAGGGAGATGGCTTCCCTCTATGGTTAGCATTTGTAATATACATTAGGGTTTGCTCCTCTGTGTGTGTCTCCTCTCCCTCTACCTATTTTTCATCATGGTATCAGAGCAGCCTGGTGCTCTCTATTAGGGTTTATGAGTGAGTGAGAGAAGAGGGAGAAGAAGCTGTGAAGCTTGTTATTGATGTTGTGAAGCTTGGAGCACACCGATTTCTATCAAATCTGAGAGCTTGGCCTACCGGGTAAGGAATACTAAACACCCTTGAGCGGATTGCAGGTGATTCAACACCCTTGAGCGGATTGCAGATTCAAGCACAAACAAGGCAAATCAGGGTTGCCCAAAGCAAAAGAAAATTCTGGTTTTTTGCAAGCTTTCCATTGGAGCTTGAAAGCAATGATGTAGTGTGAAAATAGATGCAATCTGGCAAAGGAACATGTATGTGACAAGGATTAATGTATTGGCAACTCATGTGCAAGCCCTAAATTGAATTTGGAGCCAAGTTGGTGCATTTATGTGAGAGGAAAATCACTGGTTTGAACCCTTCACAAAAATAGAGAAATGATGCTCATTGTGGATGCAATTAAAGCTAGGCTTTTTGCAAAAATCACTCAATTGATGGATTGAGTACATGCCTAGGAGTGTTGGGCACCCATATTTATCTTCAAACAACTTTATGAACTCACCAATTCTCCTTAGGAGAAGGCGGCGCAGCATTGAGGAAATAGAGCAGTTTTTTTATTTTTTTGCTAAGTGGAGGCCAAAAATCAAGTCTTGTGGTTGATAAATTCCAAAATCTTCTTAGAAATTATGTGGTAAATACACTTGAGAAGGAAGCTACATGATTGGTTGAAGCATTATGGACCTGGAAATGAGCTGATTAAACAGGCTGTCTACTGTGATTAGTGAAACAGAGGGTGATTAATTGGTTAATTACTCTCTCATCTTAAACAATTGGTTTAATTCCTTTTACATGGAGTTAGTAGACATCGATGCTAAGCCAATGAATGCCTGGTCTCTCAATTTGGACAAGAATCAAAGGAATTAGAGCACTTTTACTACTGGTCTTTTCTGGTTTTACTGGTTTTTCTCAAAACAGAGAAGGGGATCTGACAAATTTGGTATGTACCCACCTTGGTTGGTGTTGATATGCAACATTGAGCTTGTTTAGGTGTCAATGCAAGTTATCCACACTTGATTGAACCACTATATTGCAATTTGAAGTCTTGGAAAGTGCACCAAAATAGGGTACCTTGGACTGCATATGCCAGTTCATTTTGGATGCAATCAGTTTGATTTTCTACATCAAAAGTGAAGCCTTGGAAAGTGCACCAAAACAGGGTACCTTGGACTGCATATGCCAGTTCATTTTGGATGCAATCAATTTGATTTTCTACATCAAAAGTGAAGTTTGTTGAGTACTTTGGAGTATTTGGAACACTTATTAGAGTGTGGTTGAGCTGAGGAAGGCTCGTTTATAGATTTGGACGTGTGCGGAAGGTGCATTTGCATTGAGCAAATATGTCAGACAACCCGGTACATATTGTGGGTGAAACGTTGGATAGGAAGAACTTCTAGGCATGGAAGTACAGGATTAAAAGTTTTCTGAAGGGAAAAGGTTTTTGGAATCTTGTTACATGTGCGGAGCCAGAGCCGGAACTACCCCGATAACCTACACAGCAACAGGTTGTAGCTTATAAAGCAATGGTCAGAAAGAGCATACAAAGTTTTGCATTACCTGTCTATATGTATCTCGGATGCTATGCTCATACATATACATGATGCTGAGAATCCCAAGGATGCATGGGATACATTGGTAAAGTTGTTTGATACAGACACTAGTGCTATGGTGGACATTATGCACAACATGGTGGAAATTATGCAAGTGGTGGAAATTATGCATCAAGCAATAATGATGGCAGTGCAAATCACTTGTTTGCCATGAAACATGTTGTGGGATCTATGATGACGAATGGTGAAAGTGATAACACTTGGTATATGGACTCTGGAGCATCAAACCATATGACTTGTCATGGCGAATGGTTTGAGCATATGAAGCCTATGGATGTGAAAGGCTATGTGGAGACAGGAGATGATACCCAACATGCTATCACACATGTTGTAAGTGTACCATTGGTTATGCACAATGGTGAAATAGTCTATGGTGGCAGATGTCTTGTATGTGCCTTCTATTACAAAAAGTTTGGCCTCAGCAGTTGGTGGAACAGGGTTTACAGGTTCGTTTCAACGAGCATGGTTGCTTCGTTGAGGATTTTAAAAATGGATGTAGAGTCATTGCCAAAGGTAAGAAAGAAGGCAAGTTATTTAAGTTGGATGCTGGGATTCCTGAGTTGAAATCAGCCATGTTCTCTAAAAGCTGAAATGTGGTACACGACATTGACATATGGCATAAAAGGATTGGACGTGTGAACATACAAAGGTTAAAGAACATGCAGGCAAGAGGCATTGTTAGTGGGCTGCCTAGATTCAAGTATGATGGGAATATGCATGTTTGTGATGCCTGTCAGTTTGGAAAGTAGGCGAGGTTGCCATTTCCTAAAGAAGGCAACATGAGTAGCATGCCACTTGAGATAGTTCACAGTGATGTATGGGGTCCTGCACAAAACCCATCCATTAAAGGTAGCTTGTATTATGTGACATTCATTGATGATTTCAGCAGAATGACTTGGATTTACTTTCTCAGAGAGAAAAGTGAAGTGTTGGGAAAGTTTATGGACTTCAAAGCTTTTGTAGAGAAGCAATATGGCTCTTGGATAAAATGTTTGAGGACAGATGGAGGTGGTGAATATACCTCACATGCTTTTGAGCATTTCTTGAGAAAGCATGGCATAAGAAGGCAGTTAACTTGCAGGTACACACCTTAGTAAAATGGTGTTGCTGAGAGGAAGAATAGAGTCATTTGTGATGTGGCCAGGGCGATGCTCAATGAAAAGAGCATGCTATACTATTATTGGGCAGAAGCATGTGCCACCGTGGTGTATGTACTTAATAAGACACCCACAGCAGCCATACATGGAAGTACGCCAGAGATGCGGCTTACAGGTTTTAGGCCAGACATTGGACACCTCAAAGTGTTTGGTTGCATAGCTTATGTACATGTGCCTAACAAGAGAGGGAGGAAGTTGGATCCTGAGGCAGAAAAGTGTGTGTTTGTTGGATATGCACAGGATCGCAAAGCACATAAATGTTACAATCCACAAACTAGGCAAGTGGTTATCTCACGAGATGTGGTGTTTTATGAACTTGCTAGTTGGTACAAAGCAAAGGATGAGGGTGTCATTGATTCCCTTGATGCTGATGTGCATGTGAACTTGCCACAAGCAAGTTCTATTTCTATGTCTGGGCCAGCAGAGTATGAGAGTAGCACTATACGTCCATGGTCAAGATGCTTGAGACATGAGAGTGTGAGCACTAGGAGTAATGTTGTGGATAAAGGGAAAAAGAAGGTTGAAGGAATTGGCATTACAGGTTATGAGTCGTCAAGTTTAGCAGAGAGTTTGGATGAGGAACTTGGCATACCAGTTTTACGCACACCTGGTGCAAGGCAGGATAGATATGTGCCTCCACATGCTAGAGTGACAGGTGTTCAGAGTGATCCGCATGTATTATGGAGATCCCAAAGGGTCAGGTATCCAGTTGACAGGTTGACATATCGTGATTTTGCTATGCATTACGCATATATGACCTCTTTGGTGAAGCATGTGGAACCTACATGCTATACAAAAGCTATTGGGAAGCATGTATGGGAGAGAGCAATGGATGTTGAGATGGAGGCTTTGGTTCATAAATGAAACATGGGATTTAGTTGCCTTACCACAAGGCAAAAATGTCATTGGTTACAAATAGGTTTACAAAGTGAAATGCAAGTCAGATGGTTCTGTTGAGCGCCATAAGGCGCGATTGGTAGCTAAGGGTTATGCACAAAGCCAAGGCTTAGACTATGATGAAACATTTAGTCCAGTTGCAAAGATGGGAACAATGAGAGCAGTCATTGCTATGGTTGTAGCAGCAAATGGTTGGGAAATGCATCAAATGGATGTGAAAATGGTTGGGAAATGCATCAAATGGATGTGAAAAATGCATTTCTAAATGGTGATCTACAAGAGGAAGTTTATATGGCACAGCTAGAAGGATATGTACACCCGAGGTATCCCACTCATGTATGTAGATTAAAGAAAGCATTATATGGTTTGAAGCAAGCACCTCATGCTTGGAGTGATAAGATAATCTGATATCACTCCAAGCACCTCGTGCTTGGAGTGATAAGATAAGCCGATATCTTATCTCCCTTGGATTTCAGGTTTCTTCAGTAGATTCTTCACTCTATATGAAGAAAACAGATCATGGGATTGTCTTACTTGTCATCTATGTGGATGACTTGATTGTCACAGGAGATCATGCTACAGATGTTATACATGTCAAGAAGGCATTGATTGGGCAGTTTGACATGAAAGACTTGGGTGAATTGAGATATTTTCTTGGGATTGAAGTGATCAAAGACCATGCAGGTACATGGTTAGTGCAACGCCAATATGCATTGGATATGTTGGCAAAATATGGGATGACAGGGTGTAAGCCAATGAGTACACCTTTGGAGCAGAATGTAAAGCTGCGGGCTGATTTTGGTGAAGAGTTGGATGATCCATCTATGTACCGAAAGATGGTTGGCAGTCTTATTTACATGACTATCACACGCCCGGATCTCAGTTATGCTGTGGGGCTAGTAAGCCAATTTATGCAGAGCCCCAGAAAACCTCATTTGGATGCAGTGAGACGCATTATGCGATATGTAAAGACCACTGCACATTATGGTCTTCTTTATGAGCATGGTAAAGGCTTGGATGTACATGGCTACACATACGCAAATTGGGCAGGTAGCTCGTATGATAGGAGTTCTACTAGTGGTTATGCCTTTACATTTGGAAGTGGAGTGGTGAGTTGGAGTAGCAAGAAGCAACCTACTATTGCTTTATCTAGTACAGAGGCTGAATACAGGGGTGCAGCCATTACTACATGTGAAGGAGTATGGTTAAAGAGTCTCTTGGCTGATTTGGGTGAGCCTATGATGGCAAGGTTGTCATTCATTGTAACAACATGAGCAGCATACAGTTGGCCAAGAATCCAGTTTTTCATGCGCGGACCAAACACATAGAGGTCCACTATCATTTTGTCAGAGAGAAAGTGTTGGATGGTATAGTGGATTTGCAGTATGTGAAGACTGAAAAGCAGGTGGCCGACATCTTTACAAAGCCACTTAGCAGGGAGAAGTTTGAGTACTTCCGTACTATGTTGGGAGTACGTGGGATGAGCTTGAGGGAGAGTGTTGAGAGCTTTGATAGCCCAAGCTCATCTACATCTTCATCTATGGCAGTACATCATGAGCTTGAGAGGGGCTGTTGAGATTCAAGCTCGATGTCAGCTTGTGCCCAGCTGCACCATGTGCTGGCATGTTAGGTAGTAACATGTGTGACATAAATGACCACGTCCACATAGTGTGTGGACATTAGCTAGGGTTAGCTGTGTGTGGACACAACACATAGTGTGTGTTGTGTATTATGGATTATGGTATGCATTGTGTGAGAAGGGAGATGGCTTCCCTCTATGGTTAGGGTTTGCAATATACATTAGGGTTTGCTCTTGTGTGTAAGTCTCCTCTCCCTCTACCTATTTTTCATCATGAAGACCATATCTGCTTCTTCCAATTTTCTGCCTTACCTCTTCTTATCTGCATACTGCTTCTCTCTATCCTCGGCAGCTTTTATATCCTTGCGGATTGACTGCATCTGCTGCTCCATGTCATCAAGCATCTGTCTTGACATCTCGACCCTAATCAATGGGTCCTACCAAGTTAATGGTGTTAGGTAGTCTTGTCCATACAGAGCTTTGAAAGGGCTCATCCCCATACTTCGGTTATAAGAAGCATTGCAGGCGAATTCGACTAGCTGCAGATAGCTTAGCCATTTCTTAGGTTCCTTGCCACCACAGCATGACCAAAGTATATCTTCGATTACTTCATTCACCCTTTCTGATTGACCATCGGTCTCGGGGTGGTAAGCTGTGCTGAGATCCAAGAAAGTTCCTACTGCTTCGAAGAATGTAGTCCAGAATCTTGACATGAATTTGGGATCTCGATCACTTACTATTCTCCTGGGTAGGCCATGCAATCTGAAGATTTCCTTGAGGAACACTTTGGCCACATCCAATGTAGTGTAGGTATCTTTTACTGGAATCAGATGGGCAACTTTTGTTAGTCTGTCAACTACCACGAAGATGGAGTTGTAACCTGATTGCACTGAAGGTAGTCTAGTAATAAAATCAATACTAATACATTTCCACTTCATCTAATGGATGTAACTTCCTAGGCATTTTTACTCTCTCGGCTTTGACTTTCTGACATATCAGACCTTGACGTACATGATTAAGTACATCCTTTTTTAGTCCAGGCCAAAAGAAGCTTTTCTTTACAGACATGTAGGTCTTGATGAAACCTGGATGTCCTGCTCTATGAGGCTATCATGGGCTTCATTCAGAATTTGACCCTTAGTTCCCTCATCATTGAGAATGCATAGCCTGTTATTATAATACATAATTCCTTCATCCAGGCTGTACCCTTGAACTCGGTTCAACTCCTGAGGAGTTTTGCTTTCCTACATAATTAGGGTAGCAATAGGGCCAAAGAATCTATCCTGCATGATCTTCTCTCTTGCTTCATTAATCAATGGATTTGACACCACTGTGATTGCAAGCAAGGAGGCTTTTTTGCTAAGGGCATCTGCTACCACATTTTCTTTGCCTAGGCGGTACTTGATTTCAAAATCAAATTCCTGTAGGGTTTACATCCAAATTCTTTGGTGCATGTTGACATCCTTCTGAGTGAAGATCCACTTTAATATCTGATGATCTGTCCTCAAAGTGAATCTTTGATCCAGTAGGTCGTAATGTCTCCACAACTTCAGGGCATAGACTACTGAAAGTAGCTCCAAGTTGTGGACAGCATAATTTCTCTCATGCGTTTTGAGTTTTCCGGATTCATAGGCCACTGCATGACCTTCCTGCATGAGCACACCTCCCAGGGCAAAACCACTGGCAATTACTACCTCAAAGGGTAGAGAGAAATTTGGCAACTTCAGAACGAGATTGGTTACCAAGGCGGTCTTCAGCTTATCAAAAGCGCTCTGACACCTGGGCAGACCATTGAAACGGGGTATTCTTCTTGAGAAGATTAGTCAGGGGGGGAAGCTATGAGATACTTAGGTATAAAAATTCTATACCAACCAGTTAATCACAAGAATCCCCTGACTTCTTTCACTGTCTTTGGTTCAGGCCAATCTATGTGACTGCTTGGACTTTTGCGAAATCTGGAGAAATTCTATCTTTGGATACCAGAAAGCCCAAGTATTCAACATGGTCGATAGAGAAAGTGCATTTGCTCTTTTTTGCAAAAGAGTTGGTGCTTCCTTAGAATCTCAAGAACTTTAGGGTGACGTGAGCTTTATGGTCAGCTGCACTCTTTGAGTAAATCAGAATATCATCAAAGAAAACAAGAACAAAATCATCCAAGTATTCTCTGAGAATGTCCTGCATGAGGCGATTCAATGTAGCTAGGGCATTTGTCAATCCAAATGGAACGACAATAAATTCATAGTGCCCATAGCGAGTATTGATGGCTGTCTTTGGGATATCTTGATTATTAATCTTGATCTGGTAATACCCTAATTTGAGATCTATCTTTGTGAAGATCTGGGCTCCATTTAGCCTGTTCAGAAGCTCATCAATTCTGGGGATAGGATACTTATTCTTAACTGTCAGTTGATTGAGACCTCTGTAATCCACACAGAGTCTTAACGTTCCATCCTTCTTTTTCTGAAAGAGAACTGGCGCTCCCCAAGGTGAAACACTGGGTCTTACAAACCCTTGTTCTAACAATAGCTACCTAAGCTATTCCTTGAGTTCAATGGCTTTAGGGACTGGTATTTTGTACATGCGCTGGGCTACTGGCTGAGCTCTGAGGGTCAATTCTATCTCATGATCTACTTCCCGAATCGGAGGCATCTCAATCAGCTCTGCTGGGAATAAATCATCATACTCACTCAACCATTCTGGTTCTTTAGCCTTTAACTTTGTGTCTACTGGATTCATTTTGACAACATAAATGAGCTGCTTCTTTCTAAGCCCTTTCAGTAACCTAGAAGCTTTTACTAATTGCAAATCTGGGGATCCGAAAATTTCAGTTCCTTGAACTTTGTTCCCGTGAAGGTCATGGAAGGAAATGGTTCCATTGTGACAGTGAAACTGAAACATCCATGGTTCCTTTGGAAGATTCTATCATGCATGGTATGGTTGGATTTCCCTATAGGAAATGATGTTAAGTGCAAACGCGCATTGATTGGCCCTCGAGCTAGTCATAACATCATGACAATAGACACTTGGGTATCATTGGGACAACCTAAACTCATCCCTACAAGCAATAGTCTTGCAAGAAGAGCCAATGGACAAAACATTGAAGTTCCAGGTTACTTTAGATACACAACTCAAATAATCGATGGCAATATGGAATTTACATTCCATGTTACCCTAGATTCCCTTGAGTATGATGTCGACCTTGGCGGAACTTGGGTAGGTGAATCGTTGTATTCACTAGATGAATCCATGCTTGTGGAGCCAATCCATTCCAAGGATTCCGTCAAAAACTCCCAAAGGTAAGACTCTGAACTAGTAGTCAGTTACATTCCCATCTATGTAAGATTCCTCCCCAGCCTCTCAGGATGTCCACTATCTTCCCCCGTAGTCAAATCCCTCTTCAGAAATATAAAAAGATCTTGTTTATACCTGTTTTGGCCTAGAGAGAGAAAATCTTCTAGAGAGAGGTTATTCAGATTTTAAATATTTTTGGATGGAAAAATATCTCTTTGTATTTAAATAAGTTTCCTCGAAACAGAAGTTCAAAAAGATTTTTCAGAAGGTGCATTAGAAATCAAGTATAATCCTAAGGGTCAAGATTTTTTCGAAATTTTAAATTAAGGTTCTTATGGACCAATAAGATTCATCCAAATGTAGGGAGGAGATAAATGGAAGAAATAAAGAAAATCCCCCCAAAAATGAGTAAATACTCACATAAGATGAAGAGTTGACTAAGGACAAGGTTATTAGTTAAAAAAGAGAGATATTTAGAAGAAATGATGCATTTTTGACACCTCAGTATGGGGGAATTCCCCTCATGAAGGAGGCACCTATTTCACATGTGTGGGAGAGTTTTAAACTCCCAAATAATGAGATATTTTTATCTCTCCTCTCTCCTGTTTCAACTAGATCCAAAAAGTGAGCTAAACTGACCTAAAAATGGTCAAAAATTGACCAAACTGATCCGAAAAATTCTAGAATCAATTTGCTTGGTTAGAGGCTCACTTTTTTCTATAAATATAAGCCTCTCCCTTTGTTGAAGCTTAAAAGTATTTTTGCACTATTACCCTGCTTCTCCCAAGAGCCAAAAACTGTGAATTTACTCATAATTCATTAGTTTTTGACCTTCCCTCTTCTAAAGATTGGTGGCCACTCTTGATTCAAACAAGAGTAGATCCCTCAAACCATCAAGCCAAATGAAATCTCTCAAATTCCTTTGTAAGTTGGAGATTCTTCTCTTTTCTATTTTATTTTATAGTTTTTTATGATTTTTATCTTCTCTAAAATGATTATGATGTTATGCCTCATTGAAAAAAGGCATTCCCCTCTCTTCTTTAGTAAATCCAACCATTCTTTATCCTAGATGAATGATTAATGGATAAAATCAAGTTTTTCATAATGTTTCTCTTAAATAAGTAGAAAATGTTTACATAGAATGATTTAAATACTCTTGGTGAAATTCTAATTAATTTTAGAGAGTAAAAATTAAAAAATGGTCAGCCATACAAAAGAGGTTATGGCAAAATTTTCTAAAATTTTGTAAAAAAAGTTTTATTTTTTTTATTCAAAAAGAGTAATTCCCATCGTATATGTATTCTTAAAGTGTTATTTTTCATCCTAGGTATAGAAAAATGCATACTAAAAATATTTTATTAAAAAAGTGTTACTTTCTTTATTATTAAATTCTATGCATAGAAGGAAGCATATTGAAATTGTTAATTTGATTATAAAAGTGTTATATTCATCATAAATAATTTTATGCATAAAGGAATGCATAAAAGAAATTATTTTATATTAAAAGAGTGATTTTCATCATAAATGATTGTATGTATAAACATATGCATAAAAGATTTTTTTTATATTTAAAAGTGTGATTTTCATCATAAATGATTTTTATGCATAAAGGGATGCATAAAAGAAATTCTTTTATATTAAAAGAGTGATTTTCATCATAAATGATTGTATGCAAGAACATATGCATAAAAGATTTTTTTTATATTTAAAAGTGTGATTTTCATCATAAATGATTTTTATGCATAAATTAGATGCATAAAAGAAATTATTTTATTGTAAAAGTGTGACTTTCATCAGAATTGAATTTATGCATAAATAGATGCATAAAAGAAAGTTTTTATTTTAAAAGAGTTATTTTTCATTGGATTTAGTTTTTATGCATGGGAAGATGCATAAGAGAAATTCTTTCATTCTAAAAGTGTAATTCCTACTAAATTAGATTTATGCATGGAAAGATGCATAAAGAATTTATTTTAATCCAAAAGTGTATTCTCATCAATTTTGCTTTTATGCATAAATAAATGCATAAGAAATTTTATTTTTAATTCAAAAGAGTTATTTTCATCAATTTTGATTTTATGCATAGAAAGATGCATAAAAGATTTATTTTTATTTCGAAAGTATTATTTTCATTGAAATTGAATTTATGCATAGATAGATGCATAAAAGATTTATTTTTATTTTGAAAGTGTTATTCTCATTAAAATGGAATTTATGTATAGTAAAATGCATAAAAGATTCATTTTTATTTTGAAAGTGTTATTCTCATTAAAATGGAATTTATGCATAGTAAAATGCATAAAAGGTTTATTTTTATTTTGAAAGTGTTATTCTCATTAAAATGGAATTTATGCATAGTAAAATGCATAAAAGGTTTATTTTTAATTCGAAAGCGTTATTTTTCTTAAAATTGAATTTATGCCTAAATAGATGGCAAAAAAAGGATTTTTATAAAAGTGTTATTCCTACTAAAGTTATCTTTATGCCTAATTAGATACGTAAAGAATCTTTATATCAAAAAATTAGAATTCTCTTACATTCTTTAAATAGATGTGATGAGATGTGATAGGAATCAGATAGATGTAAATGGATGGATGGAAGTGATATGAATCAGATAAATGAAAATGGATGAATGGATGTGATGTTCTATGAATTAGGATGTGAATGAATGGTATAGGATGTGAAGGAATGTGATGTCATGTGAATCGTGGTATGAATGAATGATAAGGGATGTGAATGAATGACGGCATGTGAATCGGATGTGAATGGATGATATGGTTTGATGTGTGAATGATGTAGGTTGATGTAGATGGATGAATGGATGATGTGGATGTGGGTGTAGATGTATGAATGTGGATGTGGAAATGGATGTGTGGATGTAAGAATGTAGATGTGGATGTGATGTATGAATGTGAATGTGGATGTGGAGGTATGAATGTGGATGTGGATATGGATGTATGAATGTGGATGTGAAAATGGATGTATGGATGTGGATGTGGATGTGAAAATGGATGTATGGATGTGGATGTGGATGTGGCTATGGATGTATGAATGTGGATGTGGATGTATGGACGTGGATATGGATGTGTATGTATGAATGCGGATGTGGAAGTGGATGTATGGATGTGGATGTGTATGTGGAATAATGAATGCGAATGTGTATGTGAAATGATGTGGCGTTGATATGAGTGAATGGATGAGATGTGATGACATGTGAATTGGGATGTGAATAAATGATATGTGATGTGAATGAATCTGATGTGATGAGATGGAAAATGATGTGATTGGATGAGAATGAGTACACATATGAATGGAATGTGGAATAAATAATGTGGACTGAGATGAGGGATAATGTGGAAAGACGGGAGTTCCTTATAGAAACTGTATTTGTGACCTGTTTGTAAATGATTGTTTTATGTCAAGAATGCTGGGGAAGCATATTGATCGTCTTGTGATTAAGGTCGTGGAGACCTAACTGATAAAGTTGCAACTGCTGAACGGAGAATCAATGGAGGACGTCTCGCGTAGCAAGATCGGCCGAGGTCTTGACCAGCCTCGGTTTCATTAAAATGGTGAGCTTCCGGTACAGTGGTGGATGAGGGACCAAGGAAGCGGCCTATGAGTGAAGTGCTAGGTGACCTGCGAAGGATCCTAGAGGGTGTTGACCATACGGTGCTCGGGCTCTAGGTCGCCGAAGATACCCACAAGTACATCACGGAAGATATTGGAACAAGGAGTAAGAGTTGTTTTCTGAATTCGGGTGTGGATCTGGTTGATTGACCTTGTTGGTCCTCAATGGATGAGTCCATGACCCTTTTATATGGATCTATTGGTTGATCTTGCTGATCTTCCTCGAAGATTTTATTTTGTTATGTGAACAGGCCCCTGAGTGAACAGGTGGCGAGCGTTCTAGTTGCCAATGATGCCATAAGTACACCGATGAAGGAATGATTGGAAATACGGACTAAACCAGAGATTTTGAGGATTGTGATCAGTGACACAATGGTTTCATTAAAGGATTGTTTTAAAGATAGCTGATGCTGAGAAAAAAAGACAATTTCATATTGGGTGTGTAAGTGGTGTGACTAGTTTTATGTTTGCATGAACATCTGGCTAGGGGGCCTGGGAACTCTTTTCCCTGATACCTGAGACAAAACCTAACCAAATTCCTAATTGGATCCCATCACTACAGTGGTTGGACGGTTGGCTTGGGCGGTTGGCTAACCCATCGGACTGGATAGGGTTAGGCTGGACTGATGGATCCATCGTAAATCGAGACTCAATTTCTGTTTAGTTCGATAGATGAAGTAAATTCCGGACAAAAATTGTTCTATGGAAAAGAATCAACAGCTGTGCCTCTCAATGAGGAAAAAAGTGTTGGTCTCTATGATCCAAGTGCAGTTTTTTTCCCTGATCTGCTGACTATGCGACTTACGGGTTCGGTTAGATGAGCTCAGTTAGTTAAGGCTTTTGACTACGTTAGGGAAAAGTTATCGTGGTGGAATCGCCCGTGCTTTTCGGGCAAAGGAAGTCTTTTCGGGTTCGGTTTTGGATTAGTCTCTTGTCCGGATATCCGTGGTGGGCGAGGCCCCAAGTGTGGGATCCTGCCCCGCGCAAGAAGTGCTACTTCTGCTACTAGCACCCCGAATCCGTTGCGCGCTAGGGACGGGGATCTTACAATCTAGATTAAACTCAATACAATCTGTCTCATGGTGAGTGAAAAGAAACTTCCCACTGGCCAATTCAACTTGCATAGGTTTCCCTGGTTTCTGTTCTAAGACTAGCTTACGCAAGCATCCTCGGGAAATAAATGAATGAGTACTGCCTAAATCAATCAAAATCTTAAATGGCTTACCCTTATACTTAGCTAGAGCATGGATGATAGAGAATTGATGATTTGGCCCTTGGTTTTCAATCGCGGCACAAATCTAACCTCTTTCCTCTTCCACTACTTCTGCTATCGTAACTACTCTTGCTGCTGCAGATTGGGGTGGAACTCTATCTCTTTGGTTATCCCAGTTCTGGGAGGGAGTTCTGAGATTACTCTGAACAGAGGCAAATGGTTGTGAGCTGGAGTCCTCCTGGGATTGCCTTGATTTTGGCAAGACGGACTGATACAAAGGGACTGGTCTCTGCACTCTAGGTCCTTAACTTCCCTGTCCTCTTGACATGGCAGGAGTCGGGTAGTCTTTAAGCTGGTGATCGAAACCCTGACACCCAAAACACCTGTTCTCACTTCTAAGCTCATCCCTCTAAATCCTTGAAAGAGGTGGGGCTCCAGAGAAAGTGTTCTGAGGGAAGGGTCTTCCTTCACTTCTGAATTTCCCAGCATCTTGATTCAGATTAGGGCCTTGCTGCCTCTTTGGGGGTGGAAAGTTTGAAGCACTTCCTGGGGTTTGGAACCTTTTAAAGTTTTAGGGTGCAGGCTTCGGCAGGACCTTAACAACAAATGCTTTGGCAAAGTCCTTTGCCATTCTGACAGCTTCTGCCATTGAGACTCGTTTGGCATTTTTCATTAAAGTGTCCAATGGCTCGTTCATCCCTCGAATGAATCTGGCCATCAATTACTCTTCATTCAAAAGTGGAGAATATTTGAGGAGAAGGAAAAATGCCTGATGGTATTCGTCAATCGTCCGGCTATCCTGCTTCAATTCCAAGAACTCATTCATTTTGGTTTCCAAGAAGCTCGGAGGACAGAACCTCTTCTTGAGGTAAGCTTTAAGATTTGACCAAGTCTGGGTATTTCGGTCGAGACGGTTTGTCTCGCAAAATGGTTCCTCCATGCGACCCTGGCCGTTTCCACAATTTTCAATCTGGCGAGAGCCATCGTGCTCTTCTCGTTATAAACCGGTTACATCAAAATACTCTTCCATTGCCTCGATCCATTTTCCACTACTTCTCCTAACTGTTCCCCTTCACCCTTGAAGGGACTAGGTTGGGATTGGTGCAGGGCTTTACGAATGTCCGGATCTAACTCTTCATCATCGGTAAGAGGATCCGGCTGCCTACCACGGGCCACACACCTCATGATTCTGACAAAATGATATTTTTGTCAACTTAACTTTGTCATCAGATTTATGACTATTTAATTTTTGAGATTTATTTCTCAAATAAATAAATATTCCATCATAATTCTCGAAGATAAGATTCACTCTGATAATTTTATTAACCAATATTCACAACCACGAAAACAATTTGAAATCTTTTGCAAAACATCATTTATTAATCAAAAGTTTTTGATATATACATAGAGCGTCTCGGCTCCAAAAGTCACTGCCTCAATCGCGTACGCATAAAAAGGCGAGACTACGATGGAGACATGCTATGATATACACGATTCATCACTGATAATGGTGCTGTAATTCTTCTCCTAGGAATAAAGCGGCTAAGAAGTCTAAAAATACAGCAAGAAATTCTAAAATTTCAGGGTGCGTGATTATATAGTTGTACATAAGGAATAACTCCTAGCCTTGTCAAGATCATCGCTAGCGAGATATTCTGTCTGAGTCTCTGTCGTTGATTGGTATTGATGCGAATACTTCGCCCTCCAGAGAACCACATAAGCTGACGTCGCTCTACTGGATCAGGAAAGTATAGATCCTCAAAGTGACGGAGTCTTACTCTGCTTCCTCGGGTTGTAGCGGAGTTGATGAGATTTTCGAAAAGGCAAAGGCGATCATATCCTAACTCTAGGAGAGTCCACGAATGCTAGACAGATTTGGGGTATCCATCTAAAAATCTAGTTCAATTTATGAAGTTCATTTCAAACATAATCTTAAAGAGTGAAAACATTATTTTCCAAATTTACTTTAAAATTTTTGGCAATTTCTACTGCTGTTTCGTAAGTTTACAACAGCGCTCTGATACCAACTGTGAGACCCCTCTGCCCCCTCCACGCACCGGATTCCTGGTTGCTAGCAATGAAAGTAGCTTCCTCTTGCGCGGGGCAGGGTTTCCCACTCGAGGCCTTGCCCTTCGAATGTCCAGACACGAGACTAATTTGGTGGTCATTCCAAAACCGAAACCGGGAAAATTTCCCTTGCCTAAAAAACGAGGACGATTCTACCTTTTTGATTTTCTTAACGAATTTTCTAACGGGGTCAAGAGACTAAACTATCCTTCACCTGATTAAACCAGATAAAAGGAAAACTATCACTGACTTAGTTTGAAGAAATCAGCGCTTTTTTCTTAACCAAAATCAGGCATAACCGTTGATCTAATCATTTGAGGAAAACGCTTTTTCCCTAACCGAAGTCAGGCACAGCCATTGATTTACACATTTGAGAAATTCTTCAGGTTTTTATTTAACTACTCGAAGTCTAAGCGTATTCCTATTATTTCAATTTAATTATTAAAATTTCACTGATTCCAGCCTACCCCATTCGGCCGATCAGTTAGCCACCACCCAACCACTGGAATTAGTAGAACCAGACAGTTACTCACCCACCCATAATTGAATGCATTTCTTAAGTTTTTCTTTCGAATACAGATACGCACACACTCCTCTTTAAAACTTTAACATATAAAATAATCCATTGACAAACAGTTATTGGTTACCGATGTCATAACTCAAAAATTCCATCCAGTCCCTTGTTTCTCAAAAAATAGTATCACTCTGGACTCTCTGTTGAGACCAACTCGTCAACAACGAGATCCAATGTGACAGATTACAATAATCATTTCGTCCATCATACATATCTTCCACGACATACGCATGGGTGTCATAGTTAGGCACCGCGATCCCGTGCATCTCCTGGTCAGAACCCTCCAAGATCCTCCTTAGGTGTCCTGGCACTTCACTCAGGGACCGCTTCGTCGACGGCCCTCACCCATCAATCGTACACTAGAAGCGCACCATTTTTCAAACATACCAAGGCTGGTCAAGACCTGGGCACGCTTTGCCGCGTGAGCCGTCCTTTGAACACTCCACGCCAGCTGTTGCAACCGAACTTCCCTTAGAAAAACATATACCAAATGCTCCCCCTCTAGCATTCTGGCGTAAGACAGTCCTTTAAGAAAACAGGGTTTCTAAGCAAGTTTTCAGTTTGATTTTCTTTTGAATACAAGGAGTATTTCTTGAATCATTATCCCCAAAACTGCTTGATCGAAATTTTGAATTTCATACTAGAATTCCTCAAATTCTACAACCTTGATCCACATATCAATTCAAAGGGTCTCAAACTTAGTTTCAGATGTGATGGGAGTTTTGAGTGTATTTTTCTAAACTAGTCACACCTTCTTTCCTCGAAACTGACGAAAGAGTTTGGTCTTGGTCATACGCTGATTCAAGGTTCAAGTCGGATAAGATTTTTCTTAAACTATCTTTCTCGAAAAGGTTTGATAATTCAGTTACTATTTTACTGAATTTTTTTTCTTTGAATATTCACTTAACTGATTTCAAAATTAGCTACGAATTCCAATGAGGAATAAATCAATCATTTATCTCAATATTTTGATCTTGATAGATTTTTTGAATTTTCTTTTTACAATCCCTGGGAATGTAAAACGATAGAAATTTCTCTCTTAGAGTGTTCACTCATAGAATTTAAACATAGAATTTAAGAGAATTCTAATTTTGATATAAAATTCTTTATGCATAAAAATCAACTTCAATGGGAATAACACTTTTATATAAAAGAATCCTTTTATGCATAGAAATCAAATTTAATAAGAACAACACTTTTATAATTAAAAACAATTCCATGACGCATCTTTCTATGCATAGAAATCAAATTTAATAAGAATAACACTTTTATAAAAAACAATTTCCTTTATGCATCTTTCTATGCATAGAAATAAAATTTAATAAGAATAACACTTTTATAATTAAAAAAATTCCTTTATGCATCTTTCTATCCACAAAAATCAAATTTAATAAGAATAACACTTTTATAATAAAAAATTTTCCTTTATGCATCTTTCTATGCATAGAAATCAATTTTAATAAGAATAACACTTTTATAGTTAAAAAAAATTCCTTTATATGCATCTTTCTATGCATAGAAATCAAATTTAATAAGAATAACACTTTTAAAATTAAAAAATCCATTATGCATCTTTCTATGCATAGAAATCAAATTTATTAAGAATAACACTTTTATAATAAAAAAAATTCTATTATGCATCTTTCTATGCATAGAAATCAATTTTAATAAGAATAACTCTTTTATAATAAAAAAATTTCATTATGCATCTTTCTATGCATAGAAATCAAATTTAATAATTAATATCAATGATATCTATGCATATTCATAGGTGAATATGTATATGGAGTAATTAGAATATTTCTTTTAGATGCAAAAATTGTGGGAATTACTCTTTTGGAATAACATAAAAACAAACTTTCTTTTTCACAAAATTTTGAAAATTTTTTGTCATAACCTCCTTTGTATGGCTGACCATTTCTCATTTTTATCTTTCTTCACTTAACTTAATTAACCCAATTTAGGATTATAGAACTCTAATCTACACAATTTTCTAAATTCAAGAGAGTAAACAATAAGAAGAGTATAATTAATCACTTAGTTAATCTTTCTAGGATTAAGAAGGTTGGAATGTAAAGAAGAAAAGGGGGTGGCCTTTTCATCAAAGGCATAGCATTTGAATTTAATTCAATCATTTTCAAAACATAAAAATCTAAAAAACCATAGATTTTTCATTAAAATTCCTAAACAAAGTAAGAAAATTAGCTTACATGGAGCTTGTAAGCTCTCCTTTGGCTTGAGGGATTGAGGGTTCTACTCTTGTTTGAAGCAATAGTGGCCACCAATTCACTTTGGAGAGGATTAGGCCAAAAACAATCAAATTATTAAAAAATTCAATGTAGATAGCTCAAGACAAGAGTAGAGTAACAGTGCATAAACACCATTAAGCTTTTACAAAAGGGAGAGGCTTCTATTCATAGGAGAAAGTGAGCCTCTAACCAAGCAAACTGATTCTAGAATTTTCCAGATCAATTTGGTCAATTTCTGACCATTTTTGGGTCAGTTCATCTTACTTTTTAGATCTAGATTTGAAATAGAAGAGAGGAGAGATGAAAATATCTCATTTTATTGATTGAAAAATTGGGGGTAATGATGAGAAAATGCGCCTACTTCATGAGGGGACATCCCCACACTGAGGTGTCAAAATTCAGTTTTTTTAATTCTTTTCTTTGGTTCTTAGTCCACTCTTCATCTTATGTAAGCATTTACTCATTTTTGGCAAATGAAGACCATATCTGCTTCTTCGAATTTTCTGCCTTACCTCTTCTTATCTGTATACTGCTTCTATCTATCCTGGGTAGCTTTTATATCCTTATGGATTGACTACATCTGCTGCTCCATGTCGTTAAGCATATGTCTCGACATCTCGACCCTAATCAATGGGTCGGACCAAGTTAATGGTGTTAGGTAGTCTTCTCCATACAGAGATTTGAAAGGGCTCATCCCGATACTTCAGTTATATGAAGCATTGTAGGCGAATTCGACCAGGTGTAGAGACCGAAGTATATCTTCGATTACTTGGTTCACCCTTTTTGTTTGACCATCGGTCTCGCGGTGGTAAGCTGTGCTGAGATCCAAGAAAGCTCCTACTGCTTTGAAGAATGTAGTCTAGAATCTTGACGTGAATTTGGGATCTCGATCACTTACTATTCTCCTTGGTGACCATGCAATCTGAAGATGTCCTTGAGGAACACTCTGGCCACATCCACTTCAATGTAGGTTTCTTTTACTGGAATCAGATGGGCAACTTTGGTTAGTGTGTCAACTACCACGAAGATGGAGTTGTAACCTGATTGCACTGAAGGTAGTCTAGTAATAAAATCCATACTGATACATTCCCACTTCATCTCTTGGGGATGTCTAAATGGATGTAACTTCCCATGCATTTTTACTCTCTCGGCTTTGACTTTCTGACATATCAGACATTGACGTACATGATTAAGTACATCCTTTTTTAGTCCAGGCCAAAAGAAGCTTTTCTTTACAGACATGTAGGTCTTGATGAAACCTCGATGTCCTGCTATAAGGCTATCATGGAAGGAAACGGTTCCATTGTGACAGTGAATGTCAGCTTGATTTTTGTGGAGCCAATCCATTCCAAGGATTTCGTCAAAAACTCCCAAAGGTAAGACTCTGAACTGGCAGTCAATTACATTCCCATCTAGATTAAAGTCAATACAATCTGTCTCATGGTGAGTGAAAAGAATCTTCCCACTGGCCAATTCAACTCAATGCATAGGTTTCCTTGTTTTCTGATCTAAGACTAGCTTACGCAAGCATCATGGGAAAATAAATAAATGAGTACTGCCTGAATCAATCAAAAGCTTAAATGGCTTACCCTTATACTCATCTGGAGCATGGATGATATAGAATTGATGATTTGGCCCTTGGTTTTCAATCGCGGCATTAATCTAACCTCTTTCCTCTTCCACTACTTCTGCTATCGTAATTGCTCTGGCTGCTGCAAATTGGGGCGGAACTCTTTCTCTTTGGTTATCCCAGTTCTGGGAGGGAGTTCTGAGATTACTCTGAACAGAGGCAGATGGTTGAGCTGGAGTCCTCCTGGGATTGCCCTGATTTTGGCAAGATGGACTGATACGAGGGGCTGGTCTCTGCACTCTAGGTCCTTGACTTCCCTGTCCTCTCGACATGGCAAGAGTCGAGCAGTCTTTAAGCTAGTGACCGAAACCCTGACACCCAAAACACCTCACTTCTAAGCTCATCCCTCTAAATCCATTCCTTGAAAGAGGTGGGGCTCCAGAGAAAGTGTTCTAAGGGAAGGGTCTTCCTTCACTTCTGAATTTTCCAGCATCTTGATTTAGATTAGGGCCTTACTACCTCTTTGGGGGTGGAAAGTTTGAAGCACTTCCCGGGGTTTAGAACCTTTTAAAGTTTGAGGGTGCAGGCTTTGGCGGGACCTTAACAACAAATGCTTTGGCAAAGCCCTTTGCCATTCTGACAGCTTCTGCCATTGAGTCTGGTTTGGCTTTTTTCACTAAAGTGTCCAATGGCTAGTTCATCCCTCGAATGAATCTGGCCATCAGTTACTCTTCATCCCTCGAATGAACCTGGCCATCAGTTACTCTTCATCCCTCGAATGAACCTGGCCATCAGTTACTCTTCATCCAAAAGTGGAGAATATTTGAGGAGAAGGGAAAATGCCTGATGGTATTCGTCCGGCTATCCTGCTTCAGTTCCAAGAACTCATTCATTTTGGTTTCCAAGAAGCCCGGAGGACAGAACCTCTTCCTGAGGTAAGCTTTAAGATCTGACCAAGTCTGGGTATTTCGGTCGAGACGGTTTGTCTTGCAATGGTTCCTCCATGCGACCCTGGCCGTTTCCACAATTTTCAATCTGGCAAGAGCCATCGTGCTCTTCTCGTAACCGATTACATCAAAATACTCTTCCATTGCCTTGATCCATTTTCAATCTGGCAAGAGCCATCGTGCTCTTCCCGTAACCGATTACATCAAAATACTCTTCCATTGCCTCGATCCATTTTTCCACTACTTCTCCTAATAACTATTCCCCTTCACCCTTGAAGGGACCATGTTGGGATCGGTGCAGGGCTTTACGAACGTCCGGATCTAACTCTTCATCATTGGTAAGAGGATCCGACTACCTACCACGAGCCGCGCGCCTCATGATTCTGACAAAACGATATTTTTGACAACTTAACTTTGTCATCAGATTTATGACTATTTAATTTTTGAGATTTATTTCTCAAACAAATAAATATTCCATTGTAATTCTTGAAAACAAGATTCACTCTGATAATTTTATTAACCAATATTCACAACCACGAAAACAATTTGGAATCTTTTGCAAAATATCATTTATTATCAAAAGTTTTTGATATATACATAGAGCGTCTCGGCTCCAAAAGTCACCGCCTCAATCGCGTACGCATAAAAAGGCAATAGTGCGATGGAGACATGCTATGATATACACGATTCATCTCACTGATAATGGTGCTGTAATTCTTCTCCTAGGAATAAAGCAGCTAAGAAGTCTAAAAATACGGCAAGAAGTTCTAAAATTTTGGGGTGAGTGATTATAGAGTTGTACATTATGAATAACTCCTAGCCTTATCAAGATCATGGCTAGCGAGATATTCTATCTGAGTCTCTGTCGTTTTGATTGGTATTGACGTGATTACTTTGCCCTCCAGAGAACCACATAAGCTAACGTCGCTCTACTGGATCAGGAAAGTATAGATCCTCAAAGTGACGAGCGAGTCTCACTCTGCTTCCTCAGGTTATAGCGGAGTTGATGAGATTTTCGAAGGCAAAGGCGATCATATCCTAACTCTGGGAGAGTCCACGAATGCTAGACAAATTTGGGGTATCCATCTAAAAATCCAGTTCAATTTATGAAGTTTATTTCAAACATATTCTTAACAAGTGGAAACATTATTTTCCAGATTTACTTTAAAAATTTTGGCAATTTTTGCTTTTATTTCGTAAGTTTACAACAGCGCTCTAATACCAGCTGTGAGACCTCTATGTCCCCTCCATGCACCGGATTCCTGGTTGCTAGCAACGGAAGTAGCTTCCTCTTACGTGGGGTAGGGTTTCCCACTCGGGGCCTCGCCCTCGAATGTCTAGACACGAGACTAATTTGGTGGTCATTCCGAAACCAAAACGGAGAAAATTTCCCTTGCGTGAAAAATGAGGACGATTCTACCTTTTTGATTTTCTTAACGAATTTTCTAACGGGGTCAAGAGACTAAACTATCCTTCACCTGATTAAACCAGATAGAAGGAAAACTATCACTGATTTAGTTTGAAGAAAGCAACGCTTTTTTCCTAACCAAACTCAGGCACAATCGTTGATCTAATCATTTGAGGAAATTAACGCTTTTTTCCTAACCGAAGTCAGGCACAGCCATTGATCTACTCATTTGAGAAATTCTTCAGGTTTTTATTTAACTACTTGAATTCTTAGCGTATTCTTATTATTTCAATTGAATTATTATTAAAATTCTACTGATTCCAGCCTACCCCATCCGGCCCATGGGTTAGCCACCACCCAACCACTCGAATCGGTAGAACCAGACAGTTACTCACCCACCCACCCACCCACCCATAATTGAATGCATTTCTTAACTTTTGCTTTCAAATACAGATACGCACACACTCCTCTTTAAAACTTTAACATTTTTAATTAATCCATTGACAAACAATTATTGGTTACCGATGTCATAACTCAAAAATTCCATCCAGTCCCTTGTTTCTCAAAAAATAGTATCACTCTGGACTCTCCGTTGAGACCAACTCATTTAGCAATCTAGTGACAGATTACAATAATCATTTCGTCCATCATACATATCTTCCATGACATACGCATGGGTGTCATAGGCACCGCGAGCCCGTGCATCTCCTGGTGAGAACCCTCTAGGATCCTCCTTAGGTGTCTTGGCACTTCACACAAGGACCGCTTCGTCGGACCTCACCCATCGTACACCAGAAGCGCACCATTTTTCAACCATACCGAGGCTGGTCAAGACCTGGGCAGGCTTTGCCGCATGAGCTGTCCTTTGAACACTCCCCACCATCTGTTGCAACCAAACTTCCCTTAGAAAAACATATACCAAATGCTTCCTCTAGCATTCTGGCGTAAGACAATCCTTTAAGAAAACAGGGTTTCTAAGCAAGTTTTTAGTTTGATTTCTTTTGAATACAAGGAGTATTTCTTGAATCATTATCCCCAAAACTTCTTGATCGGAATTCTGAATTTCATACCAGAATTCCTCAAATTCTACAACCTTGATCCACAGATCAATTCGAAGGGTCTCAAACTTAGTTTCAGATGTGGCGGAAGTTTTGAGTGTATTTTTCCAAACTGGTCACACCTTCTTTCCTTGAAACTGACGAAAGAGTTTGGTCTTGGTCATACACTGATTCAAGGTTCGAGTCAGATAAGATTTTTCCTGAACTATCTTTCTCGAAAAGGTTTGATAATTCAGTTACTATTTTACTGAATTTTTTTTCTTTGCATATTCACTTAACTGATTTCTAAATTAATTACGAATTCCAATGAGGAATAAATCAATCATTTATCTGAATATTTCGATCTCGATAGATTTCCTGAATTTTCTTTTTACAATTCATGGGAATATAAAACGATAGAAATTTCTCTCTTAGATTATTTAATTATTTATTTATCAAATACTCATAAAATTTTAACATAGAATTTAAGAGAATTCTAATTTTGATATCAAAATTCTTTCTACATCTATTTATGCACAAAAATCAACTTCGATGGGAATAACACTTTTATATTAAGAAAATTCCATGATGCATCTTTCTATGCATAGAAATCAAATTTAATAAGAATAACACTTTTATAATTAAAAAAATTCCATGATGCATCTTTCTATGCATAGAAATCAAATTTAATAAGAATAACACTTATAATTAAAAAAATTTCCTTTATGCATAGAAATCAAATTTAATAAGAATAACACTTTTATGATTTAAAAAAATCCTTTATGCATCTTTCTATGCATAGAAATCAAATTTAATAAGAATAACACTTTTATAATAAAAAAATTTCCATTATGCATCTTTCTATGCATAGAAATCAATTTTAATAAGAATAACACTTTTATAGTTAAAAAATTTCCTTTATATGCATATTTCTATGCATAGAAATCAAATTCAATGAGAATAACACTTTTATAATAAAAAATCCATTATGCATCTTTCTATGCATAGAAATCAATTTTAATAAGAATAACACTTTTATAATTAAAAAAATCCATTATGCATCTTTCTATGCATAGAAATCAATTTTAATAAGAATAACTCTTTTATAAATAAAAAAATTCCATTATGCATCTTTCTATGCATAGAAATCAAATTTAATAATTAATATCAATGATATCCATGCATATTCATAGGTGAATATGTACATAGAGTAATTAGAATATTTCTTTTAGATGCAAAAATGGTGGGAATTACTCTTTTGGAATAACATAAAAAGAAACTTTCTTTTTCACAAAATTCTGGAGAATTTTGTCATAACCTCCTTTGTATGGCTGACCATTTCTCATTTTTATCTTTCTTCACTTAATCAACCCAATTTAGAATAATAGAACTCTAATCTACACAATTTTCTAAATTCAAGAGAGTAAACAATAAGAAGAGTTTAATTAATCACTTAGTTAATCTTTCTAGGATTAAGAAAGGTTGGAATGTAAAGAAGAAAAGAGAGTGGCCTTTTCATCAAAGGCATAGCATTTGAATTTAATTCAATCATTTGCAAAACATAAAAATCAAGTATAGCATTTGAATTTCATTCAATCATTTGCAAAACATAAAAATCAAGAAAATCATAGATTTTTCATTAAAATTCGTAAACAAAGTAAGAAAATTAGCTTACATGGAGCTTGTAAGCTCTCCTTTGGCTTGAGGGATTGAGGGTTCTACTCTTGTTTGAAGCAATAGTGGCCACCAATTCGTAAACAAAGTAAGAAAATTAGCTTACATGGAGCTTGTAAGCTCTCCTTTGGCTTGAGGGATTGAGGATTCTACTCTTGTTTGAAGCAATAGTGGCCACCAATTCACTTTGGAGAGGATTAGGCCAAAAACAATTGAATTATTAAAAAATTCAATGTAGATGGCTCAGGGACAGGAGTAGAGTAAGATTACATAAACACCATTAAGCTTTTACAAAAGGGGGAGGCTTCTATTTATAGGAAAAAGTGAGCCTCTAACCAAGCAAATTGATTCTAGAATTTTCCAGATTAGTTTGGTCAATTTTTGACTATTTTTGGGTCAGTTCAGCTTACTTTTTAGATCTAGATTTGAAATAGGAGAGAGGAGAGATGAAAATATCTCATTTTATTGATTAAAAATTGGGGGTAATGATGAGAAAAATGCACCTACTTCATGAGGGGACATCCCCACACTGAGGTGTCAAAATTTAAATTTTTTAATTCTTTTCTTTGGTCCTTAGTCCACTCTTCATCTTATGTGAGCATTTACTCATTTTTGGGGGGTTTTTCTTTTACTCTTCAATTTATCTCCTCCCTACATTTGGATTAATCTCATTGGCTTGTCAAACCTTTGTTTGGACCTTAATTTAAAATTTTCTGAAAACAGGGGCTCTTAGGCTAAGGTCTTTTGTGCACATTATAATTTATTTCTAATGCACCTTAGGAATTTATTTTTAAACTTCTGTTTTGGGGGAATTTATTTTAATAAGAAGGGATATTTTTCCATCCAAAGATATCTAAAAACTGAATTACCTCTCTCTAGAATATTTTTTCTCTCTAGGTCAAAACAGGTAGAAACAAGATCTTTTATTATTCTGAAAAGGGGATTGATTACAAGGAAAGAAACTGGACATCTTGAGGGGCTGGGGGAGGAATCTTACATCCTCTCCCACTTGAAAAATGCAAGATGTCCTCATCTCGCAAACTAGGGGTAATCCCGCATCAATTCGGCTTCTTTCTCCCAGGTGGCGTCTTCAACAAAAGGATAGAACTTCCATTTGACTAATAATTCTCTCAGAATTCTATTACTAAGAACCTTCTCTCGAACATCATGGATTTCTTCAGGTTGGAGTTCCATCTGCCCTTGGGTTGAAGAAGTTAAGAGTTCATCATTAAGCACATGATTTGGGCTCGCTACATACTTCTTAAGTAGTAGGCTGACATGAAATACATTATGTACTTTGAGATGAGGAGGCAGAAGAAGTTCATAGGCTAAGTCACCTACTTTCTTTGTAATCAGATATGGCCCACAGGATCAGGGAGAGAACTTCTTGTACTTCCCAAGAGATAGAGAACTTTTTATGGAGCGTACTTGAATGAAGACCATATCTGCTTCTTCGAATTTTTTGCCTTACCTCTTCTTATCTGCTTATTGCTTCTGTCTATCCTGGGTAGCTTTTATATCCTTGCGGATTGTCTGCATCTGCTGCTCCATGTCATCAGGCATTTGTCTGGATATCTCAACCCTAATCAATGAGTCGGACCAAGTTAATGGTGTTAGGTAGTCTTGTCCATACAGAGCTTTGAAAGGGCTCATCCCGATACTTTGGTGATAAGAAGCATTGTAGGTGAATTCAACTAGGTGCAGATAGCTTAGCCACTTCTTGGGTTCCCTGCCCACAGCATGACCGTAGTATATCTTTGATTACTTAGTTCACCCTTTCTGTTTGACCATCGATGTCGGGGTGGTAAGTTGTGCTGAGATCCAAGAAAGTTCCTACTGCTGCGAAGAATGTAGTCCAGAATCTTGACGTGAATTTGGGATCTCGATCACTTACTATTCTCCCGGTGGGTAGGCCATGCAATCTGAAGATTTCCTTGAGGAACACTCTGGCCACATCCACTGTAGTGTAGGTTTCTTTTACTGGAATCAGATGGGCAACTTTGGTTAGTCTGTCAACTACCACGAAGATGGAGTTGTAACCTGATTGCACCGAAGGTAGTCCAGTAATAAAATCCATACTGATACATTCCCACTTCATCTGGGAGATGTCTAATGGATGTAACTACCCAGGCATTTTTACTCTCTCGGCTTTGACTTTCTGACATATCAAAAATTGATGTACATGATTAAGTACATCCTTTTTTAGTCCAGGCCAAAAGAAGCTTTTCTTTACAGACATGTAGGTCTTGATGAAACCTGGATGTCTTGCTATAAGGCTATCATGGGCTTCATTCAGAATTCGACCCTTAGTTCCCTCATCATTGGGAATGCATAGCCTGCTATTATAATACATAATTCCTTCATCCAGGCTGTACCCTTGAACTCGGTTCAACTCCTGAGAAGTTTGGCTTTCGTGCATAATTAGGGTAGCAATAGGGCCAAAGAATCTATCCTGCATTATCTTCTCTCTTGCTTCATTAATCAATGGATTTGACACCACTGTGATTGCAAGAAAGGAGGCTTTTTTGCTGAGGGCATCTGCTACCACATTTTCTTTGCCTGGGCGGTACTTAATTTCAAAATCAAATTCTTGCAGGGTCTGCATCCACCTTCTTTTGGTGCATGTTGAGATCCTTTTGAGTGAAGATCCACTTTAAGCTCTGATGATCTGTCTCATCAAAGTGAATCTTTGACCCATTAGGTAATGTCTCCACAACTTCAGGGCATAGACTACTGAAAGTAGCTCCAGGTCATGGACAGCATAATTTCTCTCATGCGTTCTAAGTTTTCAAGATTCATAGGCCACTGCATGACCTTCCTGCATGAGTGCACCTCCCAGGGCAAAACCACTGGCATCAATACTACCTCAAAGGGTAGAGAGAAATTTGGCAACTTCCGAATGGGATTGGTTACCAAGGCGGTCTTCAGCTTATCAAAAGCGCTGTGACATCTGGTATTCTTCTTGAGAAGATTAGTCAGGGGGGAAGCTATGAGAGCATACTTAGGTATAAAAATTCTATACCAACCAATTAATCCCAAGAATCCCCTGACTTCTTTCACTATCTTTGGTTTAGGCCAATCTATGACTGCTTGGACTTTTGCGGAATCTAGAGAAATTCTATCTTTGGATACCAGAAAGCCCAAGTATTCAACATGGTTGATAGAGAAAGTGAATTTTCTCTTTTTTGCAAAAGAGCTGGTGCTTCCTTAGAATCTCAAGAACTTTACGGAGACGTGATCTTCATAGTCAGCTGCATTCTTTGAGTAAATCAGAATATCATCAAAGAAAACAAGAACAAAATCATCCAAGTATTCTTTGAGAATGTCCTGCATTAGGCGATTGAATGTAGCTGGGGCATTTGTCAATCCAAATGGCATGACAGTAAATTCATTGTGCCCATAAACGAGTATTGATGACTATCTTCAGGATATCTTGATTATTAATCTTGATCTGGTAATACCCTGATTTGAGATCTATCTTGATTATTAATCTTGATCTGGTAATACCCTGATTTGAGATCTATCTTTGTGAAGAACTGGGCTCAATTTAGCCGGTTGAGAAGCTCATCAATTCTGGGGATAGGATACTTATTCTTAACTGTCAACTGATTGAGACCTTTGTAATCCACACAGAGTCTTAACGTTCCATCCTTCTTTTTCTGAAAGAGAACTGACACTCCCCAAGGTGAAACACTGTGTCTTACAAACCCTTGTTCTAACAGCTGTCTAAGCTGTTGAGTTCAATGGCTTTAAGGACTGGCATTTTGTACGTGCGCTGGGCTACTGGCTGAGCTCCGGGGGTCAATTCTATCTCATGATCTACTTCCTGAATGGGCGGCATCTCAGTTAGCTCTGCTGGGAATAAATCATCATACTCACTTAACCATTCTGGTTCTTTAGCCTTTAACTTTGTGTCTACTGAATTCATTTTGACAACATAAATGAGCAACTTCTTTCTAAGCCCTTTCAGTAACCTAGAAGCTTTTACTAATTGCAGATCTGGGGATCCTAAAATTCCAGTTCCTTGAACTTTTTTCTCGTGAAGGTCATAGAAGGAAATGGTTCCATTGTGACAGTTAATGTCATCTTGATTTTTGTGGAGCCAATCCATTCCGAGGATTCCGTCAAAAACTCCCAAAGGTAAGACTCTGAACTGGCAGTCAGTTACATTCCCATCTAGATTAAACTCAATACGATCTGTCTCATGGTGAGTGAAAAGAATCTTCCCACTGGCCAATTCAACTTGCATAGGTTTCCCTGATTTCTGTACTAAGACTAGCTTACGCAAGCATCCTAGGGAAATAAATGAATGAGTACTGCCTGAATCAATCAAAAGCTTAAATGGCTTACCCTTATACTCAGCTGGAGCATGGATGATAGAGAATTGACGATTTGGCCCTTGGCTTTCAATCGCGGCATAAATCTAACCTCTTTCCTCTTCCACTACTTCTACTATCGTAACTGCTCTGGCTGCTGCTGCAGATTGGGGCGGAACTCTTTCTCTTTGGTTATCCCAGTTCTGGGAGGGAGTTCTAAGATTACTCTGAACAGAGGCAGATGGTTGAGCTGGAGTCCTCCTGGGATTGCCCTGATTTTTGTAAGACAAACTGATACGAAGGGGCTAGTCTCTGCACTCTAGGTCCTTGACTTCCCTGTCCTCTTAACATGGCAGGAGTCAGGCAGTCTTTAAGCTGGTGACCGAAACCCTGACACTCAAAACACCTGTTCTCACTTCTAAGCTCATCCCTCTAAATCCTTAAAAGAGGTGGGGCTCCAGAGAAAGTGTTCTGAGGGAAGGGTCTTCCTTCACTTTTGAATTTCCTAGCATCCATATTTCAGATTAGGGCCTTGCTGCCTCTTTGGGGGTGCAAAGTTTGAAGCACTTCCCGGGGTTTGGAACCTTTTAAAGTTTGAGGGTGCAGGCTTCGGCAGGACCTTAACAACAAATGCTTTGGCAAAGTCCTTTGCCATTCTAACAGCTTTTGCCTTTGAGACTGGTTTGGCATTTTTCACTAAAGTGTCCAATGGCTCGTTCATCCCTCGAATGAATTTGGCCACACCATCAGTTACTCCATCCAAAAGTGGAGAATATTTGAGGAGAAGGAAAAATGCCTAATGGTATTCTTCAATCGTCCGGCTATCCTGCTTCAGTTCCAAGAACTCATTCATTTTTGTTTCCAGGAAGCTCGGAGGACAGAACCTCTTCCTGAGGTAAGCTTTAAGATCTGACTAAGTCTGGGTATTTCGATCGAGATGGTTTGTCTCGCAAAAATTCCTCCATGCGACCCTGGTTGTTTCCACAATTTTCAATCTGGCAAGAGCCATCGTGCTCTTCTCGTTATAGCCGGTTATAACTGATTACATCAAAATACTCTTCCATTGCCTCGATCAATTTTTCTACTACTTCTCCTAAACTGTTCCCCTTCACCCTTGAAGGGACCAGGTTGGGATCGGTGCAGGGCTTTACGAACGTCGAGATCTAACTCTTCATCATCGGTAAGAGGATCCGGCTGCCTACCACCACAGGCCGTGCGCCTCATGATTCTGACAAAACGATATTTTTGTCAACTTAGCTTTGTCATCAGATTTATGACTATTTAATTTTTAGATTTATTTCTCAAACAAATAATTATTCCATCATAATTCTTGAAAAAAAGATTCACTTTGATAATTTTATTAACCAATATTCACAAACACGAAAACAATTTGGAATCTTTTGCAAAACATCATTTATTTATCAAAAGTTTTTTATATATACAAGCGCCTCGGCTCCAAAAGTCACCGCCTCAATCGCGTACGCATAAAAAGGCGATAGTGCGATGGAGACATGCTATGATATACACGATTCATCTCACTGATAATGGTGCTGTTATTCTTCTCCTAGGAATAAAGCGGCTAAGAAGTCTAAAAATACGGCAAGAAATTCTAAAATTTCGGGGTGAGTGATTATAGAGTTGTACATAATGAATAACTCCTAGTCTTATCAAGATCTTGGTTAGCGAGATATTCTGTCTGAGTCTCTGTCGTTGATTGGTATTGACACGAATACTTCTTCCTCCAGAGAACCACATAAGCTGATGTCGCTCTACTAGATCACGAAAGTATAGATCCTCAAAGTGACGAGCGAGTCTCGCTCTGCTTCCTCGGGTTATAGTGGAGTTGATGAGATTTTCAAAGGCAAAGGCGATCATATCCTCACTCTGGGAGAGTCCAGGAATGCTAGACAGATTTAGGGTATCCATCTAAAAATCCAGTTCAATTTATGAAGTTCATTTCAAAAATAATCTTAACAAGTGAAAACATTATTTCCCAGATTTACTTTAAAATTTTTGGCAATTTCTGTTGCTGTTTCATAAGTTTACAACAGCGCTCTGATACCAGCTGTGAGACCCCTTTGCCCCCTCCATGCACCGGATTCCCGGTTGCTAGCAACAACGAAAGTAGCTTCCTCTTACGCAAGGAAGGGTTTCCCACTCGGGGCCTCGCCCTCGAATGTCCAGACACGAGACTAATTTGGTGGTCATTCCGAAACCGAAACCGAGAATACAACCTTGATCCACAGATCAATTCGAAGGGTCTCAATTTTAGTTTCAGATGTGGCGGGAGTTTTGAGTGTAATTTTCTAAACTGGTCACACCTTCTTTCCTCGAAACTGATGAAAGAGTTTGGTCTTGGTCATACGCTGATTCAAGGCTCGAGTCGGATAAGAATTTTCCTGAACTATCTTTCTCGAAAAGGTTTGATAATTCAGTTACTATTTTACTAAAAAAAATTCTTTGAATATTCACTTAACTGATTTCTAAATTAATTACGAATTCCAATGAAGAATAAATCAATCATTTATCTGAATATTTCGATCTCGATAGATTTCCTGAATTTTCTTTTTACAATCCATGGGAATATAAAACGATAGAAATTTCTCTCTTAGAGTATTTATTTATTCATTTATCAAATACTCATAGAATTTAAACATAGAATTTAAGAGAATTCTAATTTTGATATAAAAATTCTTTATGCATCTATTTATGCATAAAAATCAACTTCAATGGAAATAACACTTTTATAAAAAACAAATCCTTTTATGCATCTTTCTATGCATAGAAATCAAATTTAATAAGAATAACACTTTTATAATTTAAAAAAAATTCCATGATGCATCTTTCTATGCATAGAAATCAAATTTAATAAGAATAACACTTTTATTAAAAAACAATTTCCTTTATGCATCTTTCTATGCATAGAAATCAAATTTAATAAGAATAACACTTTTATAATTAAAAAAATCCTTTATGCATCTTTCTATGCATAGAAATCAAATTTAATAAGAATAACACTTTTATAATAAAAAATTTTCATAGGCCACTGCATGAACTTCCTGCATGAGCGCACCTCCCAAGGCAAAACCAGGGGCATCAATTACTACCTCAAAGGGTAGAGAGAAATTTGGCAACTTCAGAACGGGAATTGTTACCAAGGTGGTGGTCTTCAGCTTATCAAAAGTGCTCTGACACCTAGCAGACCATTGAAACGGGGTATTCCAAAGGTTGGAATGTAAAGAAGAGAAGGGGGTGGCCTTTTCATCAAAGGCATAGCATTTGAAATTAATTCAAATGCATAGCATTTGAATTAAATTCAATCATTTGTAAAACATACAAATCAAGAAAACCATAGATTTTTCATTAAAATTCGTAAACAAAGTAAGAAAATTAGCTTACATGGAGCTTGTAAGCTCTCCTTTGGCTTGGGGGATTAAGGGTTCTACTCTTGTTTGAAGCAATAGTGGCCACCAATTCACTTTAGAGAGAATTAGGCCAAAAACAATCGAATTATTAAAAAATTCAAGGTAGATGGCTCAGGACAGGAGTAGAGTAAGAGTGCATAAACACCATTAAGCTTTTACAAAAGGGGGAGGCTTTTATTTATAGAAAAAAGTGAGCCTCTAACCACGCAAACTGATTCTAGAATTTTCCAGATCAGTTTGGTTAATTTTTGACCATTTTTGGGTCAGTTCAGCTTACTTTTTAGATCTAGATTTGAAATAGGAGAGAGGAGAGATGAAAATATTTCATTTTATTATTAAAAGTTGGGGGTAATGATGAGAAAAAGGTGCCTACTTCATGAGGGGAGATCCCCACACTGAGGTGTCAAAGTTCATTTTTTTTAATTCTTTTCTTTGGTCCTTAGTCCACTCTTCATCTTATGTGAGCATTTACTCATTTTTGGGGGGGTTTTCTTTTACTCTTTAATTTATCTCCTCCCTACATTTGGATTAATCTCATTGGCCTGTCAAACCTTTGTTTAGACCTTAATCCAAAATTTTCTGAAAATAGGGGCTCTTAGGCTAAGGTCTTTTGTTCACATTATAATATATTTCTAATGCACCTTAGGAATTTCTTTTAACTTCTGTTTCGGGGGAATTTATTTTAATAAGAAGGGATATTTTTCCATCCAAAGATATCTAAAAACTAAATTATCTCTCTCTAGAATATTTTCTCTCTCTAGGCCAAAACAGGTAGAAACAAGATCTTTTATTATTCTGAAAAGGGGATTGATTACAAGGGAAGAAACTAGACATCTTGAGGGGCTGGGGAGGAAACTTACATCCTCTCCCACTTGAAAAACGCGAGATGTCCTCATCTCGCAAAAAACTGGGGGTAATCCCGCATCAGTTTGGCTTCTTTCTCCTAGGTGGCGTCTTCAAAAGGATAGAACTTCCATTTGACTAATAATTCTCTCAGAATTCTGTTCCTAAGGACCTTCTCTCGAACATCAAGGATTTCTTCAAGTTGGAGTTCCATCTGCCCTTGGGTTGAAGAAGTTAAGAGTTCATCATTAAGCACATGTTTTGGGCTCGGTACATACTTCTTAAGTAGGCTGACATAAAATACATTATGTACTTTGAGATGAGGAGGCAGAAGAAGTTCATAGGCTAAGTCATCTACTTTCTTTGTAATCAGATATGGCCCACAGTATCTAGGGGATAACTTCTTGTACTTCCCAAGAGATAGAGAACTTCTTTTGGGGCGTACTCGAATGAAGACCATATCTGCTTCTTCGAATTTTCTACCTGACCTCTTCTTATCTGCATACTGCTTCTGTCTGCAGCTTTTATATCCTTGTAGATTGACTACATCTGCTGCTCCATGTCGTCAAGCATCTGTCTGGAGGACATCTCGACCCTAATCAATGGGTCGAACCAAGTTAATGGTGTTAGGTAGTCTTGTCCATACAGAGCTTTGAAAGGGCTCATCCTGATACTTCGATGATAAGAAGCATTGTAGGCAAATTCGACTAGGTGCAGATAGCTTAGCCACTTCTTGGGTTCCATGCCACCCACCCAGCATGACCAAAGTATATCTTCGATTACTTGGTTCACCATTTTTGTTTGACCAGGTTGTGGGGACAGCATAATTTCTCTCATGCGTTCTAAGTTTTTGGGATTCATAGGCCACTGCATGAGCTTGCATGAGCACACCTCCCAGGGCAAAACCACTGGCATCAATTACTACCTCAAAGAGTAGAGAGAAATTTAGCAACTTCAGAACGGGATTGGTTACCAAGGCGATCTTTAGCTTATCAAAAGCGCTCTGCAGACCATTGAAACGGGGTATTCTTCTTGAGAAGATTAGTCAGGGGGGAAGCTATGAGAGCATACTTAGGTATAAAAATTCTATACCAACCAATTAATCCCAAGAATCCCCTGACTTCTTTCGCTATCTTTGGTTCAAGCCAATCTATGACTGCTTGGACTTTTGCGGAATCTAGAGAAATTCCGTCTTTGGACACAAGAAAGCCCAAGTATTCAACATGGTCGATAGAGAAAGTGCATTTGCTCTTTTTTGCAAAGAGTTGGTGCTTCCTTAAAATCTCAAGAACTTTACGGACGTGAGCTTCATGGTCAGCTGCATTCTTTAAGTAAATCAGAATATCATCAAAGAAAACAAGAACAAAATCATCCAAGTATTCTCTAAGAATGTCTTACATTAGGCGATTGAATGTAGCTGGGACATTTGTCAATCCAAACGGCATGACAGTAAATTCATAGTGCCCATAGCGAGTATTGGCTGTCTTTGGGATATCTTGATTATTAATCCTAATCTAGTAATACCCTGATTTGAGATCTAACTTTGTGAAGATCTGGGCTCCATTTAGCCTATCTAAAAGCTCATCAATTCTGGGGATAGGATACATATTCTTAACTATAGCTGATTGAGACCTCTATAATCCACACAGAGTCTTAACGTTCCATCCTTCTTTTTCTGAAAGAGAACTGGGTGTGCTCCCCAAGGTGAAACATTGGTCTTACAAACCCTTATTCTAACAGCTGCCTAAGCTGTTCCTTGAGTTCAATGGCTTCAGGGACTGGCATTTTATACGTGCGCTGGGCTACTGGGGGGGTCAATTCTATCTCATGATCTACTTCCCGAATCGGAGGCATCTTAGTGAGCTCTGCTGGGAATAAATCATCATACTCACTTAACCATTCTGGTTCTTTAGCCTTTAACTTTGTGTCTACTGGATTCATTTTGACAACATAAATGAACTGCTTCTTTCTAAGCCCTTTCAGTAACCTAGAAGCTTTTACTAATTGCAGATCTGGGGGATCCGAAAATTCCAGTTCCTTGAACTTTGTTCCTGTGAAGGTCACGGAAGGAAATGGTTCCATTGGGACAGTGAATGTCAGCTTGATTTTTGTGGAGCCAATCCATTCCAAGGATTCCGTCAAAAACTCCCAAAGGTAAGACTCTGAACTGGCAGTCACTTACATTCCCATCTAGATTAAACAGAATACAATCTGTCTCATGGTGAGTGAAAAGAATCTTCCCACTGGCCAATTCAACTTGCATAGGTTTCCCTGATTTCTATACTAAGACTAGCTTACTCAAGCATCCTCGGGAAATAAATGAATGAGTATGCCTCAATCAATCAAAAGCTTAAATGGCTTACCCTTATATTCAGTTGGAGCATGGATGATAGAGTATTGACGATTTGGCCCTTGGTTTTCAATCACGGCATAAATCTAACCTCTTTCCTCTTCCACTACTTCTGCTATCGTAACAGCTCTGGCTGCCTGCAGATTGGGGCGGAACTCTTTCTCTTTGGTTACCCCAGTTCTGGGAGGGAGTTCTAAGATTACTCTGAACAGAGGCAGATGGTTGTGAGCTGGAGTCCTCCTGGGATTGCCCTGATTTTGGCGAGACGATGGACTCTGATGATTTGGATGATACGAAGGGGCTGGTCTCTGCACTCTAGGTCCTTGACTTCCCTGTCCTCTTGACATGGCAGGAGTCGGGCAGTCTTTAAGCTGGTGACTGAAACCCTGACACCCAAAACACCTGTTCTCACTTCTAAGCTCATCCCTCTGAATCCTTGAAAGTGGTGGGGCTCTAGAGAAAGTGTTCTAAGGGAAGGGTCTTCCTTCACTTCTGAATTTCCTAGCATCTTGATTCAGATTAGGGCCTTGCTGCCTCTTTGGGGGTGGAAAGTTTAAAGCACTTCCCGGGGTTTGGAACCTTTTAAAGTTTGAGGGTGTAGGCTTCGGCAAGACCTTAACAACAAATGCTTTGGCAAAGTCCTTTGCCATTCTAACAGCTTCTACCGCCATTGACACTGGTTTGGCATTTTTCACTAAAGTGTCCAATGGCTCGTTCATCCCTCGAATGAATCTGGCCATCAGTTACTCTCTTCATCCAAAAGTGGAGAATATTTGAGGAGAAGGGAAAATGCCTGATGGTATTCTTCAATCGTTTGGCTATCGTGCTTCAATTCCCAAGAACTCATTCATTTTGGTTTCCAGGAAGCCTGGAGGACAGAACCTCTTCCTAAGGTAAGCTTTAAGATCTGACCAAGTCTAGGTATTTTGGTCGAGATGGTTTGTCTCGCAATGGTTCCTCCATGCGACCCTGGCCATTTCCACAATTTTCAATCTGGCGAGAGCCATCGTGCTCTTCTCGTTATTACCGGTTACATCAAAATACTCTTCCATTGCCTCGATCCATTTTTCCACTACTTCTCTTAATAACTGTTCTCCTTCACCCTTGAAGGGACCAGGTTGGGATCGGTGCAGGGCTTTACGAACGTCCGGATCTAACTCTTCATCATCGGTAAGAGGATCCGACTGCCTACCATAGGCCGTGCGCCTCATGATTCTAAGAAAACGATATTTTTGTCAACTTAGCTTTGTCATCAGATTTATGATTATTTATTTTTTTAGATTTATTTCTCAAACAAATAAATATTCCATCATAATTCTTGAAAGAAAGATTCACTTTGATAATTTTATTAACCAATATTCACAAACACGAAAACAATTTGGAATCTTTTGTAAAACATCATTTATTATCAAAAGTTTTTTATATATACAAGCGTCTCAACTCCAAAAGTCACCGCCTCAATCGCGTACGCATAAAAAGGTGATACTGCGATGGAGACATGCTATGATATACACAATTCATCTCACTGATAATGGTGCTGTAATTCTTCTCCTAGGAATAAAGCGGCTAAGAAGTCTAAAAATACGGCAATAAATTCTAAAATTCTGGGGTGAGTGATTATAGAGTTGTACATAATGAATAACTCCTAGCCTTATCAAGATCATGGCTAGCGAGATATTCTGTCTGAGTCTCTGTCGTTGATTGGTATTGACGCGAATACTTTGCCCTCCAAAAAACCACATAAGTTGACGTCGCTCTACTGGATCAGGAAAGTATAAATCCTCAAAGTGACAAGGGAGTCTCACTCTGCTTCCTCGGGTTGTAGCGGAGTTGATGAGATTTTCGAAGGCAAAGGCGATCATATCCTGACTCTGGGAGAGTCAAGGAATGCTAGACAGATTTGGGGTATCCATCTAAAAATCCAATTCAATTTATGAAGTTCATTTCAAACATAATCTTAACAAGTGAAAATATTATTTCCCAGATTTACTTTAAAATTTTTGGCAATTTTTGCTGCTGTTTTGTAAGTTTACAACAGCGCTTTGATACGAGCTGTGAGACCCCTCTACCCCCTCCACACACCGGTTTCCCGATTACTAGCAACAACGAAAGTAGCTTCCTCTTACGCGGGGCAGGGTTTCCCACTCGAGGCCTCGCCCTCGATGTCTAGACACGAGACTAATCTGGTGGTCATTCCGAAACCGAAACTGAGAAAATTTCCCTTGCCCAAAAAATGGGGACGATTCCACCTTTTTGATTTTCTTAACGAATTTTCTAACGGGGTCAAGACTCTAAACTATCCTTGACCTGATTAAACCATATAGAAGGAAAACTATCACTGACTCAGTTTTTCCTAACCGAAATCAGGCACAACCGTTGATCTAATCATTTGCGGAAAACTATCACTGACTCGGATTTTTCCTAACAAAAATCAGGCACAACTGTTGATCTAATCATTTGAGGAAATTAACGTTTTTTTCCTAACCGAAGTCAGGCAAGTTTTCAGTTTGATTTTCTTTTGAATACAAGGAGTATTTCTTGAATCAGTATCCCCAAAACTTCTTGACCGGAATTTTGAATTTCATACCAGAATTCCTCGAATTCTACAACCTTGATCCACATATCAATTCGAAGGGTCTCAAACTTAGTTTTAGATTTGGCAAGAGTTTTAAGTGTACTTTTCTAAACTGGTCACACCTTCTTTCCTCGAAACTGACGAAAGAGTTTGGTCTTGGTCATAGTCTGATTCAAGGTTCGAGTCGGATAAGATTTTTCCTGAACTATCTTTCTCAAAAAGGTTTGATAATTCAATTTACTATTCTACTGAATTTTTGAATATTCACTTAACTGATTTCTAAATTAGTTACGAATTCCAATGAGGAATAAATCAATCATTTATCTGAATATTTTGATCTCGATAGATTTCCTGAATTTTCTTCTTACAATCCGTGGGAATATAAAACGATAGAAATTTCTCTCTTAGAGTATTTAATTATTCATTTATCAAATACTCATAGAATTTAAGAGAATTCTAATTTTGATATAAAAATTCTTTATCCATCTATTTATGCATAAAAATCAACTTCAATGGGAATAACACTTTTATATATAAAAAATCCTTTTATGCATCTTTCTATGCAAAGAAATCAAATTTAATAAGAATAACACTTTTATAAATTAAAAAAATTCCATGATGCATCTTTCTATGCATAGAAATCAAATTTATTAAGAATAACACTTTTATAATAAAACAATTTTCTTTATGCATCTTTCTACGCATAGAAATCAAATTTAATAATAAGAATAACACTTTTATAATAAAAAATTTTCCTTTATGCATCTTTCTATGCATAGAAATCAAATTTAATAAGAATAACACTTTTATAATAAAAAAATTTCCTTTATGCATCTTTCTATGCATAGAAATCAATTTTAATAAGAATAACACTTTTATAGTTAAAAAAATCCTTTATATGCATCTTTCTATGCATAGAAATCAAATTTAATAAGAATAACACTTTTATAATAAAAAAATTCCATTATACATCTTTCTATGCATAGAAATCAAATTTAATAAGAATAACACTTTTATAATTAAAAAAATCCATTATAAATCTTTATATGCATAGAAATTAATTTTAATAAGAATAACTCTTTTATAATAACTCTTTTATAATAAAAAACTCCATTATGCATCTTTCTATGCATAGAAATCAAATTTAATAATTAGTATCAGTGATATCCATGCATATTCATAGGTGAATATGTACATGGAGTAATTAGAATATTTCTTTTAGATGCAAAAATGGTGGGAGTTACTCTTTTGGAATAACATAAAAACAAACATTCTTTTTCACAAAATTTTGGCAAAATTTTGTCATAACCTCCTTTGTATGACTGACCATTTCTCATTTTTATCTTTCTTCACTTAACTTAATTAACCTAATTTAGAATTATAGAACTCTAATCTACATAATTTTCTAAATTCAAGAGAGTAAACAATAAGAAGAGTTTAATTAATCACTTAGTTAATCTTTCTAGGATTAAGAAAGGTTGGAATGTAAAGAAGAGAAGGGGGTGGCCTTTTCATCAAAGGCATAGCATTTGAATTTAATTCAATCATTTGCAAAACATAAAAATCACGAAAACCATAGATTTTTCATTAAAATTCGTAAACAAAGTAAGAAAATTTGCTTACATGGAGCTTGTAAGCTCTCCTTTGGCTTGAGGAATTGAGGGTTCTACTCTTGTTTGAAGCAATAGTGGCCACCAATTCACTTTGGAGAGGATTAGGCCAAAAACAATCGAATTATTTAAAAAAAATCAATGTAGATGGCTCAGGAGACAGGAGTAGAGTAACAGCGCATAAACACCATTAAGCTTTTACAAAAGGGGGAGGCTTCGATTTAAAGGAAAAAGTGAGCCTCTAACCAAGCAAACTGATTCTAGAATTTTCCAGATCAGTTTGGTCAATTTTTGACCATTTTTAAGTCAGTTCAGTTCGCTTACTTTTTAGATCTAGATTTGAAATAAGAGAGAGGAGAGATGAAAATATCTCATTTTATTGATTAAAATTTGGGGGTAATGATGAGAAAAAGGCACCTACTTCATGAGGGGAGATCCCCACACTGAGGTGTTAAAATTAAGTTTTTTTAATTCTTTTCTTTGATCCTTAGTCCACTCTTCATCTTATGTGAGAATTTACTCATTTTTGGGGGGTTTTTCTTTTATTCTTCAATTTACCTCCTCCCTAGATTTGGATTAATCTCATTGGCCTATCAAACCTTTGTTTGAACCTTAATCTAAAATTTTTTTGAAAACAGGGGCCCTTAGGCTAAGGTCTTTTGTGCACATTATAATTTATTTCTAATGCACCTTAGGAATTTATTTTTAAACTTCTATTTCGAGGGAATTTATTTTAATAAGAAGGGATATTTTTCTATCTAAAGATATCTAAAAACTGAATTACCTCTCTCTAGAATATTTTCTCTCTCTAGGCCAAAACATGTAGTAGAAACAAGATCTTTTATTATTCTGAAAAGGGGATTGATTACAGGGGAAGAAACTGGACATCTTGAGGGACTGGGGAAGAATCTTACATCCTCTCCCACTTGAAAAACGCTAGATGTCCTCATCTCGTAAACTGGGGGTAATCCACATCAGTTCGGCTTCTTTCTCCCAAGTGGTGTCTTCAAAAGGATAGAACTTCCATTTGACTAATAATTCTCTCAGAATTCTGTTCCTAAGAACCTTCTCTCGAACATCAAGGATTTCTTCAAGTTGGAGTTCCATCTGCCCTTGGGTTGAAGAAGTTAAGAGTTCATCATTAAGCACATGATTTGGGCTCGATACATACTTCTTAAGTAGGCTGACATAAAATACATTATGTACTTTGAGATGAGGAAGCAGAAGAAGTTCATAGGCTAAGTCACCTACTTTCTTTGTAATCAGATATGGCCCACAGTATCTGGGGGAGAACTTCTTGTACTTCCCAAGAGATAGAGAACTTCTTTTGGGGTGTACTCGAATGAAGACCATATCTGCTTCTTTGAATTTTTTGCATGACCTCTTCTTATCTGCATACTGCTTTTGTCTATCCTGGGTAGCATTTATATCATTGCGGATTGACTACATCTCCTGCTCTATGTCGTCAAGCATGTGTATGGACATCTCGACCCTAATCAATGGGTCGGACCAAGTTAATGGTGTTAGGTAGTCTTGTCCATACAGAGCTTTGAAAGGGCTCATCCCGATACTTCGGTGATAAGAAGCATTGTAGGCGAATTCGACTAGGTGCAGATAGCTTAGCCACTTCTTGGGTTCCCTGCCCACAGCATGACTGAAGTATATCTTTGATTACTTAGTTCACCCTTTCTGTTTGACCATCCGTCTCTCGGGGTGGTAAGTTGTGCTGAGATCCAGAAAGTTCCTACTGCTTCGAGGAATGTAGTCCAGAATCTTGACGTGAATTTGGGATCTCGATCACTTACTATTCTCCTGGGTAGGCCATGCAATCTGAAGATTTCCTTGAGGAACACTCTGGCCACATCCACTATAGTGTAGGTTTCTTTTACTGGAATCAGATGGGCAACTTTGGTTAGTCTGGCAACTACCACGAAGATGGAGTTGTAACCTGATTGCACTGAAGGTAGTCTAGTAATAAAATCCATACTAATACATTCCCACTTCATCTGGGGGATGTCTAATGGATGTAACTTCCGAGGCATTTTTACTCTCTCGGCTTTAACTTTCTGACATATGGGCTTCATTCAGAATTTGACCCTTAGTTCCCTCATTATTGGGATTGCATAGCTTGCTATTATAATACATATGTCCTTCATCCCCCAGGGTGTACCCTTGAACTCGGTTCAACTCCTGAGGAGTTTTGTCATTTAGCCTGTCCAGAAGCTCATCAATTCTTGGGATAGGATACTTATTCTTAAACTGTCAGCTGATTGAGACCTCTGTAATCCACACAGAGTCTTAACGTTCCATCCTTCTTTTTCTGAAAGAGAACTGGTGCTCCCCAAGGTGAAATACTAGGTCTTACAAGCCCTTGTTCTAACAGCTGCCTAAGCTGTTCCTTGAGTTCAATGGCTTCAAGGACTGGCATTTTGTACATGTGCTGGGCTACTGGCTAAGCTCCGGGGGGGGTCAATTCTATCTCATGATCTACTTCCCGAATCGGAGGCATCTCAGTTAGCTCTGCTGGGAATAAATCATCATACTCACTTAACCATTCTGGTTCTTTAGCCTTTAACTTTGTGTTTACTAATTGCAGATCTGGGGATTCGGAAATTCTAGTTCCTTGAACTTTGTTCCCATGAAGGTGATGGAAGGAAATGGTTCCATTGTGACAGTGAATGTCAGCTTGATTTTTGTGGAGCCAATCCATTCTAAGGATTCCGTCAAAAACTCCCAAAGGTAAGACTCTGAACTGGTAGTAGTCAGTTACATTCCCATCTAGATTAAACTCAATACGATCTATCTCATGGTGGTGAGTGAAAAGAATCTTCCCACCACTGGCCAATTCAACTTGCATAGGTTTCCCTGATTTCTGTTCTAAGACTAGCTTACACAAGCATCCTGGGGAAATAAATGAATGAGTACTGCCTGAATCAATCAAAAGCTTAAATGGCTTACCCTTATACTCAGTTGGAGCATGGATGATAGAGAATTTACGATTTGGCCCTTGGTTTTCAATCGCGGCATAAATCTAACCTCTTTCCTCTTCCACGACTTCTGCTATCGTAACTGCTCTGGTTGCTTACAGATTGGGGCAGAACTCTTTCTCTTTGGTTACCCCAGTTCTGGGAGGGAGTTCTGAGATTACTCTGAACAGAGGCAGATGGTTGAGCTGGAGTCCTCATGGGATTGCCCTGATTTTGGCAAGATGGACCCTGATTTGACTCATACGAAGGGGTTGGTCTCTGCACTCTAGGTCCTTGACTTCCTTGTCCTCTTGACATGGCAGGAGTCGGGCAGTCTTTAAGCTGGTGACTGAAACCTTGACACCCAAAACACCTGTTCTCACTTCTAAGCTCATCCCTTTGAATCCTTGAAAGAGGTGGGGCTCCAGAGAAAGTGTTCTGAGGGAAGGGTCTTCCTTCACTTTTGAATTTCCCAGCATCTTGATTCAGATTAGGGCCTTGCTGCCTCTTTGGGGGTGGAAAGTTTGAAGCACTTCCCGGGGTTTAGAACCTTTTAAAGTTTGAGGGTGCAGGCTTCGACGGGATCTTAACAAAAAATTCTTTGGCAAAGTCCTTTGCCATTCTGACAGCTTCTGCCACCACTGCCATTGAGACTAGTTTGGCATTTTTCACTAAAGTGTCCAATGGCTCGTTCATCCCTCGAATGAATCTGGCCATCAGTTACTCTTCATCCAAAAGTGGAGAATATTTGAGGAGAAGGAAAAATATCTGATGGTATTCTTCCGGCTATCCTGCTTCAGTTCCAAGAACTCATTCATTTTGGTTTCCAGGAAGCCCGGAGGACAAAACCTCTTCCTGAGGTAAGCTTTAGATCTGACCCGATCTGGGTATTTCGGTCGAGACGATTTGTCTCGCAATGGTTCCTCCATGCGACCCTGGCCATTTCCACAATTTTCAATCTGGCGAGAGCCATCGTGCTCTTCTCGTTATAACCGGTTACATCAAAATTTTCTTCCATTGCCTCGATTCCATTTTTCCACTACTTCTCCTAACTGTTCCTCTTCACCCTTGAAGGGACCAAGTTGGATCGGTGCAGGCTTTACGAACGTTCGGATCTAACTCTTTATCATCGCGACGGTAAGAGGATCCGACTGCCTCAATGGCGGCCTAATCAGAGAAAGAAAGGTCTATATCTTGAGGATTATGGCCAAATGGATGACAAAAAAGGTGCTTATAACCAAGAAACCATAAGGTTCCATCTAGTCCAGAGTAATCAAGCAAGCAGATAGCCTCTTCCCTACTAACCCTATGACCAATTGAGGTTATGGTTTTAAATTTGCAAGCTGCCTTGCTCAAAATCTTTCTTGACTTCGCTTCAAACGATCATACTTTTGTCAATATACATTGAAAATGAAAAATATAAGGTATTTTAATTTAAAAAATGACACCTTATGGCTCCTCGGTCATAGATCTCTTGTAATCATGCCCTATAGCCCTTGTACTACTAAAGTCTGAATAGACATCCTATGGCCCCTTGATCACAAGCCTTACCCTCCTTCTTTACTTAATAAGTCCATATGAATAGACACCTTGTGGCCCCTTAGAAGCAGGCCTTAACCTCATTCTCTACTTGACAAGTTCATGTGAATAGCCACCCTATGGACCTTGGTAATATGCCAGGCTCTCATTATTTACTTGTCAAGTTTTTTATTAATAGACACCCTATGGCCTCCCGGCGGTCATAGGCCTTGCCTTCATGCTTTACTTGAAATTCCTTGTGAATAGGTACCCTATGGTCCCTCGGTCATAGGCCTTTTACTCATTCTTTACTTGACAAGTCCGGGCCATGTGAATAGCCACCCTATAGCCTATATGGCTTATTATCAAGGCTAAATACACACCCTGTGGCCCCTTGGTCAGACCCCTTAGTCGCAAGCCTTAACCTCATTCTCTAATTAACCAATTTATAGACACCCTATGGCCTCCTGGTCATAGGCCTTGCTCTCATGATTTATTTGACAAGTCCTTGTGAATAGGCACCCTCGGTCATAGGCCTTATTCTCATTCTTTACTTGACAAGCCCACGTGAATAGACACCCTATGGCCTTTTGGTCACTTGTCTTACCCTCATTATTTACTTACAAGTCCAAGTGAACATACACCCTATGTCCCCTTGTTCACAAGGCTTACCCTCATTCTTTACTTGACAAGCCCATGTGATCAAGTTTGAATACTCACCTTATGCCCCTTTGTAATCAAGTTCTGGAGGCCTTATAAATAAGTTTGAATAGACATCATATGGTCCCTCAGTCGTAGTTCTTACCATCATGCTTTACTTAACAAGTCCATTTAAATAGACACCCTATGGACCCTCCATCATAGGCCTTCTTGTACTCATTATTTATTTGATAAGTCCATTTGAATAGACACCCTATGGCCCCTCGATCATAGGCCTCTTGTAGTCAAGTCCTATAGGCCTTATAATGAAGTCTAAATAGACACCCTATGGCCCCTTGTTCGCATGCCTTAACCTCAGTCTCTACTTGACAAGTCTATCCGAATAGCCACTCTATGGCCCTCGGTCATAGGCTTTGCACTCATAGGCACCTAGTAACCAATTCGTGTAGGTCTTATAAAATAGTCTAAATAGATGACTTATGGCTCCATTGATCATAGGCCTTTCCCTCATGCTTTACTTGACAAGTCGGTGTGATAGGCACCTTACAGTCCCTCGGTCATAGGCCTTATCCTCACAAGTCCATGTGAATAGACCCCTTCGTCACTTGCCTTACCCTCATTACTTACTTCACAAGTCCAAGTGAATAGACACCCTATGGCTGCTCGGTCATAGGCCTTGCCCTCATGATTTATTTGACAAGTCCAATCAAATATACACCTTATGGTCCCTTGATCGTAGTTCTCTTGTAATCAAGATAGGCCTTGTAATCAATTGTGAATAGACTCCCTATGTCCCCTTGGTCAATGGGCCTTTCTCCACCATTCTTTACTTGTCAATTCCATGTGAATAAGCACCCTTGTGCTTTGCCTTCATTCTTTACCTATGGCCTCCCAGTCATAGGCCCCTAGTTACCAAACCATCGTATGCCTTATTATCAAGTCTAAATAGATGAACTATGGTCCCATTGGTCATAGGCCTTGCCCTCATGTTTTTCTTGACAAATCAATGTGAATAGGCACCCTATGGCCCCTCGATCATAGGCCTTATCCTCATTATTTAATTGACAAGTCCAAGTGAACAGACACCCTATGGTCATTTGGTCATAGGCCTTGTCCTCATGATTTACTTGACAAGTCCAAGTGAACACCTCATGATTTCCTTGACAAGTCCAATTGAATATACACCCTATAGCTGCTTGGTCATAGGCCTCTTGTTGTAATCAAGATAGGCCTACTCATTTTTGAATAGGCACCCAATGGACCCTTGGTCATAGGCCTTCTCCCATTTGTTACTTGTTGTTAATTCCATGTTAATAAGCACCCTATGGCATTATAATCAAGTACTGGAGGCCTTATGATCAAGTCCTAGAGGTCTTATATTATTCAAGTTTAAATATACGTTCTATGGCCCCTCGGTCTCATAAGCCTTGCTATCATGCTTTACTTGACAAGCTTTACTTGACAAGTCCATGTAATTATACACCCTATGGCTCCTCTATCATCATCATAGGACTTGTCCTCATTATTTACTTGACAAGTCCATTTGAATAGACACCCCCCCCCCCCCCCCAGTCACAAGCCTCTTGTAATCAAGTCCTATATGTCTTATAATGAAGTTTAAATAGATACCCTATGGCCCCTTGGTCGTCGTAGGCCTGTTGTAATCACGTCGTAGGCCTGTTGTAATCACGTCGTAGGCCTGTTGTCAGCTATATAACATTCTAGTTTTGAGACATTCTAGTTTAAATAGATACCCTATGGCCCCTTGGTCGTAGGCCTATTGTAATCACGTCCATTCTATAAGTTAACTATATAACATTCTAGTTTTGAGACATTTTTAATGCATTGGCATAGAAAATATCTCCACCACCACCAAATAAGAGATCATCTAGCAAATAACAAGTAGTCTGAATGGATGACTTATGGCCCCCATTGGTCATAGGCCTTGCCCTCATGCTTTACTTAGCAAGTCAGTGTGAATAGGCATTGTATGGCCCCTCGATCATATGCCTTATCCTCGTTCTTTACTTTACAAGTCCATGTGAATAGACACCATATGGCTCCATTAGTCACTTGCCTTACCTTCATTATTTACTTGATAAGTCCAAGGCAATAGATACGCTATGGCCGCTCGGTCATAGGCCTTGTCCTTATGATTTACTTGATAAGTCCAATTGAATATACACCATATGCTCCCCTGGTCATAGGCCTCTTTTAATCAAGTCCAATTGAAATAGTGTAAAACACTATTGAGTTTCAACAAAGGGGAAGGCTTCTATTTATAGGAAAAAGTGAACTTCTAACCAAGCCAATTGATTCTAGAATTTTCCAGATCAGTTTGGTCAATTTTTGACCATTTTTGGGTCAATTTTGCTCACTTTTTGGATCTAGTTGAAACAGGAGAGAGGAGAGATAAAAATATCTCATTATTTGGGAGTTTAAAACTCATTCAAGCATGTGAAATAGGCTCCTCCTTCACGAGGAAAATTCCCCCATACTGAGGTGTCAAAAATGCATCATTTCACCTAAATATCTCTCTTTTTTAACTATTAACCTTGTCCTTAGTCAACTCTTCATCTTATGTAAGTATTTACTCATTTTTGGGAGATTTTTCTTTTATTCTTCTATTTATCTCCTCCCTACATTTGGATGAATCTTATTGGTCCATAGGAACCTTAATTTAAAATTTCGAAAAAATCTTCACCCCCAAGATAATGCCTATTGAACAGATTATACTTAATTTCTAATGCACCTTCTGAAATTCTTTTTGAACTTCTGTTTCAGGGGAACTTATTTTAATAAGATGAGATATTTTTCTATCCAAAAATATTTAAAAATTGAATTACTACTCTGTAGAAGATTTTCTCTCTCTAGGCCTGGTAGAAACAAGATCTTATATATTTTTGAAGAGGGATTTGATTACAGGGGAAGATGTTGGACATCTTGAGAGGTTGGGGAGGAATCTTACAATATCATGATAGCAAGGCCTCTCTTTTTTAAGAGGGATGTAGATAATAGAGCAATGCCTTCTACAAGATGCTTATGACTGGGTGACATAGGGTCTCTTGGAACACCCATCTATCTAGTATGAGGGAAAAAGTCTAATGGGAATGCCTTTATTTTAGCAAGGGGGTGTAATCTTGAAAGGAAGTCCTTCCACAAGAGGCCCGTGACCAAGATGCCTTAGGATCTCTTCAACTAACATGTGAGCAAGGCCACAGATGAAGATGATAGTGAGGGCAATGCAAAAGAGGCCTATGGTGGCTGAGGGGCCATAGGGTCAGCTGAAACATACATCTATATAGGAAGAGGGAACTACCTTTCTTTTTTGCAAGAGGGGTGCAATATTCTTAGCAAGTCCTTCTAGAAGAGGGATGTAGAAGATAGCAAGACCATGTACAAGAGGCCTATGACTAGGGGGCCATAGGGTTAGTTGAAACACACATCTCTCAGTACCATAAAGTCAAGACCAATCTTTTGTAAGATAGTGTAGATGATAGCACAGTCTTTCACAAGATGCTTATGATCGAGGGGCCTTAGGGTCACCCTAGCATGAGGGAAAGGCCTTCCTTTTATAAGAGGGGTGTAGAAACGAAGGCCCTTCACAAGAGGGCCATGACCCTGGGGGCATGGGGTCCCTTTCAACACACATCTCCTCTACGCTTAATAGATTCGTGCCTATCACTAGGAGACTACTCTCTTTAGAATAAGGCAAGGCCGCATACTATATTTTAATAAAATATCTAGACCTCCCTTGTGTTGCAAGAGGGGTGTAGACAATAGCAAAACCATGTACAAGAGACCTATGACCGGGTGGCCATAGGGTTAGTTGAAACACACATCTCTCACTACCATAAGGACGAGACCTATCTTTTGTAAGATGGTGTAGATGATAGCTAGGTCTTTCACAAGATACTTAGGGCCGTCCCAGCATGAGGAGAAGTCCTTCCTTGTGTAAGAGGGGTGTAGAATTGATAATAAGGCCCTTCACAAGAGGGTCATGTTCAGAGTAAGGCAAGGCCACATACTATATTTCAATTAAAAAAATGCTAGACCTTCTTGTGGTACAAGAGGGATGTAGAAAATAGCAAGACCATGTACAATAGGCCTATGACCAGGGGACCATAGGGTGAGTAGGCACACACATCTCTCAGTACCATAAAGACACAACTTATCTTTTGTAAGATGGTGTAGATGATAGCAAGGTCTTTCAGAAGAAGATGCTTATGAACGACCGGGGGGCCTTAGGGTATTTCTAGCATGAGGGGAAGGTCTTCCTTTTAGAAGGGTGTAGAATTGATATTAATACCCTTCACAAGAGGCCCATGACCCAGAGGGCATAGGGTGTCTTTCAACATAGATCTCCTCTACTCTCATTGGATTTGTGCCTATCACTAGGAGAGTACTCTCTTTAGAATAAGGCAAGGACACATACTATATTTTAATAAAAGAGGTGCTAGACACCTCTTTTGCTGCGAGAGGGGTGTAGATGATAGCAAGACGATGTACAAAAGGCTTATGACCGGGGGGCCATAGGGTTAGTCAAAACATGCAACTCTATAGGAAGCTCGGGAGGGATCACTCACAAATATGCAAGCGTAGTAGGTGGGTTCAACAGAAGGGGTTTTTTAAATCCCCTTTTTACACATTTTTTTACATACGGAAGGGTACCATTTAAAGGGGGTATTTACAGATTGAATAGAAAAAGGGTGTGTTTTATTCATGAAAAATTTACAGATAAGGGTTTTTAAATTAGGCCTTGAACGCACGTGATATAGAGAGTTTACATATAGTGAACCCCCCGAGCTAGGAAGAGGGAATTACAATTCTTTTTTGGAAGAGAGGTGTAATATTGATAGTATCTCCTTCCACAAGAGGCCTATGACCAATAGGCATAGGGTCTCTTCTTCCACTAACACACATGCAAAGCTTCACTTTGGCAAGAGGGTAGCAAGGCCTGCCGTAAGAGGCCTATTAAACGAGCGAGCATAAGGTCCCTTAAAACACACCCTTCTAGAATGTGAAAAAGGCCTTTCTTTGTCAAGAGGGTGTGGGTTTGATAGTTAGGAGTATGGTCCTAACAATGCATGGTGTTTGAACAATAATGGTGTCTTAATAATACCTGGTGCTAAGAGAGGTCATTTGTATCTTCTCAGGAATATCACCATATCCCTAAATACTAGAAATTTTAAAAGAGTCTATTTCGGAGAAGTCATTGTCTGAAGATAAATCTATGTGAAAATTTCAAAATCTCCTCAGTGATAAATACATTCCCAAAATGTAATTTTAATTACAACAAGATAATTAAAACAATATACAAAAATGATAATCACTTTATTCACTTAGAGATACAAATACATAGAAAAGTGACATCAAAGAGTAATCATAATCTTTCTAACATTCTTGTGGTGTACAATGCCACTGGAATTCATAGCTGGCAAAACAACTCTTCCCCATTTGGAATGTCACATAAGGTTTCAACAATTACATAACCATACTCCGCTGAATCCACATTGTTGTCTTGTGTATTCCAAGATGGTAAATCAATGACAAGTGTAAAACATACATTTGGGCTTATTGTCATGCCTTGACAACTGTTTATATAATCCGCCACATTTCCATCTTGTACATCACCAAGAATATATACGAGGTCTTCCTCACAATCCACTTTTGGGTCCTCTAAGAATGAGTACTTTGAAGCCTGTGAATAAAGATTGCATAATTATTTCTAAATATTAAAAGTATATTTATGTCCTCCATAGAAGAGAATAGTTACACCACTCGCAAGAGGTGTGCATAAATAGCCCAAGATCTGCTCCTTGTATTATTGAGAGATGGACCATAAATGCTACACTATTGATCTCAAACATCTCATCGATTGGAATTGGGAAGATGGGTGTTCCTAAGGGATCATGCTTTCTCACATATAGTGCAACATAAGAGTCAACAATGGACTTCTTTTATTCCCTAAGTCTGCAATACAAAATATAAGTGTAATCAGCAAAAAAACTACCTCTATATATAATGCACAAGAAGCCACATGATCAAGGTTGTATAGAATTCTTATAGAGACGTCTATGCATGTAAGATAACGTTTATCATGCTTGAAGGCCTTTAAATGAGAGTGCATAAGCATTTGCATAAGAGGATTTATCACTAGTAAATCCATCTCCATGCATGCTATCATAAATTCTAGCCATTTGGCTAGAATTTAGTTAGTCACCACTTAGGCATATGACCGAGGGGCCATAGGGGTATCCTTAAAAATTATATTCTTTGGGTTGTAATAACAAAAAAGGATTTAAGAATGAGGTCAATGTCTACGCAACCATAGAACACTCTCCCCCTTGTTGGGAAGATTCCACAAAGCTGGTGGATATGATGTTGACATATCTTTTAGCATTAAGCAATCGTAGTAGGAAGGAACTATAAGGGTCTCTCTCAAAAAAAAATTCTTCTGGTCTAAATGGATACCGACATTTCAAAAAAGAATAAATCTCACTAGGATAAGACCCCTAGGCCCATGCAGAACATATTTGTCTATTCACAAGGCCTCTGTTTTGTAAAAGGCATTTTGACTTTGATTGCAAGGCCTTTCACATAGACATACCATCAAGAGTCCATACGTTTTCTTTCTATGAAAAACTCATATAGTCTCAATAGGTCAATGCATTTGTTAAAAGATTGGAACTCTCTTTTTTGAAACTATAACCGTGAGCCTATGATTAAGAGGCCACTGGGTTCATTTCTATGCACATCCCCTATAGTTTCAATAGGCTAGTGCATTTCAAGGGTTAGAAATATTTTTGCAAATTATCACGACAAGCCTATACTGAGCGGCCATAGGGTGTCTACATACAAGGATTGTATAAATATCAGAGCAATATTTTATTACTGGAGATATTAAAACTTGATCACAAGACCACATACTTCACAATAAAGAATCCAACACAAGGATTTTATGCAAGAGGTATTTTTATTGTGCTTGCAAGGTCTTTCACATAGGCATACCATCATGAGTCCATTTTATGCATTTCATAAAAGAGTAGAACTCTCTTTTGGAACTAACCCTAAGCCTATGACCAAGAGGCCATAGGGTTCCTTTCTATGCACATCTCTTATAGTTTCGATAGGCTAGTGCATTTCAAAGGTTAGAAATATTTTTGCGGATTATCATCTTAATCCTATGATGACCGAGTGGCCATAGGGTGTCTATATACAAGGATTGTATAAATGTTAGAGTAAGAAAGATTTCATTTTTGGAGCTCTTAAAAGTTGATCACAAGACCACATACTTCACATTAAAGAATCCAACACAATGATTTTATGAAGCCTTTAAAATAACACAAACATAAAAATATAATAAAACCAATTTCATCATTCTAAATTAAAAACCCAATGTCATAGATCAAGCTACATCAAAAGAAATTACAAAAAAAAGCATATGTCTTAATCAATAGAGCTAGGTGATATCAATTTAACCTGGTCTCTCTAATCCTTGAAGAAAAGCATCAGCATTTGGTTCCAAATCATCATTCTCTCCATTGTTGTATTCATCTCTCCCACCGGATGCTTCCTTTCGCTTGTCCAATCATGTCCACTTTCTGAGAATAGGTTCTGTCTCAATCATTGCAATGCAAGTAGATTGTAGTTGTATAATCTGCTCATTAGAACACGCAATAAAAATAACTCTTCTTTGTTGCTCAAGTGTTTCCCTGGCACCATATCCCAGTGAGAAAATATCCACCACATGGTCATCCTCATTGATGCACATACATTTAATGGCATGCCTAATTAAATAGGCCTTTACCATCATAATTGCATCCTGACCCTCACTCTCAATGTAAATACAGTCATTGACATCATGAGAGATTCTTTGATGCGAGACAAGTCAATGTATTCCTCTCCTTGGCTAAATAAAACCACTACACTAAAGCAAATCTCATTCACTGTAGTCAAGGAGCTCACCTCGGTAGCGATCAAAGAGTCAATGCCCCATAATTAGCATCTCATGCCAACCCGCCTTTGATGCTAAAGCCTTCTCCAATGCGGCAACATGTTGATACCAAATAAAGGCAACAATAACAAACTAAGCTGGCTGAAATGATATGCTGGAGACACCGTCAAGAACCTTTCCAAAGTTAGTAAAATACCACCTACCTTCTGTAATGAAACTATGTGTGGCATCTAAAATGCAAATACCAATAGAGAATGGGGATCCCTCTTCATCACTAAGAAATTTGATCCCCTCCAACGCCAAAAGGTGGACACAAAGACAAGAAAGGACAAATAATCAAAGAGCATAAAGTCAAGCCAAAGAGCAAAGACCAAGAACCAAGAAGCATCCAACAATGCAAAGAAGGACACGACATTGACATGGAGCATGAAGGAAACAACAAGGGATCTTCATCAAGCAAAATCAAGGACATCTTAAGCAAGCAGCAACCCTGAGCAACAAAGGAGCTGCTAACCACTACCCTCATCTAAACAATTCATGTGTGGTAAGCCACTAAATGAGTAGGCAAATCTATGTGTTTGTAAGTAAGCTTTACCACCCTAAGAGTAGTTAGAGAGCACCTAGGGGAAGTGATGCAAATGTAAACATTCATGACCACCTGAGAGTACCTAATCAAGAACCCAAGGGCAGAGATGTCCCATGTCCGAGCCCAAATGTAAACATTCATGACCACCCGAGAGTACCTAATCAAGAACCCAAGGGCAGAGATGTCCCATGTCCGAGCCCAAATGTCAATCCACCTACCATCTACATTAAGGGGGGGTGAAGTATTTGTAAACCGCATCTGACCACCTTGCTGTGGTGTTAAGAAATGTGGCATCATTGAGCATAGAGGTTGGTAGGGAGTGAGTATGAGTAATCCAAATGAAGTACAAGCCTAAAAAGTAGCCACATGAGCAAAGGTGGAATTATCCACATGAGCTAGCAAAGCCAATGTTGTGCCCACTTATATAAAAAGGGTCATTTCAAGCAATGAAATATGAAGCAAGCTCTCAAGCCTCTTTATGCCCACTTATATAAAAAGGGGTCGTTTCAAGCAATGAAATATGAAGCAAGCTCTCAAGCCTCTTTATGAGTACAAGTCTCAATCTTGTATCCTAATTATGCTTGAGTCTTAATCTTGGTTAGCATAATCGTTTCATCACCATGTGTGTAATTAGGCTGTAGCCACCTTAGGTTAGGTCACACTAATTCACTTCAGGGTTTAGGATTAGGAAGCACACCATAGCCAAGCTTGAGGTGCCATGTCTGATTTCTAACATGGAAAAGAGGATTGTTTGAAGGATGAAGTGAAGAGGCCTCACATAAAGGACTTCTACTTTACATCTATCTTCCATGCCACCTCGCCAAGCTGCCTACCACTAGGGTTACCCAAAGCTTATCACCAATATGCCCTTCATCTCGATGTGGATTGGTCCTAAACCTTACTACTTAACCACATATGCCAACTTCCTAATGCATCTTGGATTGTGCACAACTCTTCACGCTTGCACTGACTTAGGTGACGTGAGGATGCGGTCACCATTAGGAAAGGGGGTATGTTAACCACTTCATAGGTTAACATAGTTTCACCCGCCCGACCTATCACAAGGTGCTTTTCCATCTTACCCGCTCAAATGGGCACTTATCTTTTGTAAGACACTGTTAAAACATATAAAGAGGTCTTATCATGAGCTTAATGCCAAATAGATAAAGTCTAAGGACTTCATGTACATACTTGCTTAAGACTAGTAATAATGGCTATACCATTTTTAACTTTGGTCAGCCTAGGTAAAAACTAGCCACTTATATAGAAAGCAGTTTTGACACTAAGAAATACACAATCATTCCCTTGCATTAGAATACGTGTGAGCTCTTGTCTTTTATACTCTTGATTACTTGTATGCTATTGGATTCATACATGCTAGATGAATGCTTACTTGAATCAGATTCATGCATGCTAGATGGATGCTTGGTTGAATTGGTTTGGTTATAGGATTCCCTCTTGCATTAGCTTCTTCTTCTCCCCCTGTCTTTTGTAGAGAGTACCACCGTGAAGGATAATCTCTATTTTCTTCCATCTAGGTGAAGAGAGATCTTCTCCATTGGTAAAGGAGAATTCCGGTGAGATAACAAAGTGAGAATGTGACACATAAGCTAGCCGCATCCACATCGAGGACAAAGGAGCATTCTAGTGTGACAACGGAGTGAGGACATGATGGACAAGCTAGCGTACCCACATGGGGGAGTTGCATTGTGGCTCTAAGGCAAGGCCCAAAGACACGTGATTTAATAAGGCTAAAAAGTAAACCCTTGAGTATGAACACCAAGCTAACCTGATAATCATGCATTTGGATTTTTGCAACATAAAGGATAAAAATGCCACATAGTAACCGACAAAGGTATACATAGACAACACATGCAACTAACAACCATCCAAAGTGTAGCAAACTATAAATGGGTTGTAAAAAATCCCATGAAAAACATTAGCCCTTGTAGCTTGAATCCCTTGTAATCACTTTTGTCCTCTACAATTTCCTATTGCAAAATATAGGTCATCATCATCGTGTGAATTCTTTTCCTTGTCAAGCCCCTATAATCACTTATGCCCCCTATTATTTTCTATTGCAAGAAAATTCAAGGGTTTTAAATTATCTATGTGGCTAGATATGATACTTAAATTTGTAGAAGATACAATGATAGCATGTACAATCAAGGTGCCTCTCATTGCACAAAGAAGCACCCACAATTTCCTTCTTTAACCTTGTGCACATAACACTCTCAGATGCAATAAAGAAGCACCCACAATTTCCTTCTTTTAGCCTACACACATAACACTCTTAGATGCAATAAACATGCTCTCTCTGTTAGTATCTTTCCTCTCTGCCTCCACCCCCCCTCTCTCTCTCTCCCCCCAACCCCAAAAGAAGTAACACTTTCTCTCTCCCTAAAAACTGCAAATGGCAAAAACGTTTGTCCCAAAACAATTCCCAACCTGTCATAGAGCCAAAAAGTGTGTGTGTGTGTGTGTGTGATGACGGGGAGGTAGGATGTAGAGGGGACAAAGAGATAAATGCACCCCGCATTCACCTTCGCTATCTCCCATCATTTACACCTTAACCCCAAGCTAGCCCTTATTTCTACCTGCATATACTTACTACCAGTGAATCATAGTCTTCTTTCTATATAGAGAGAGATTTTAGTTTTTTAAAAGTGAAACGAGAAATATCGTAAAATAATGTGTGTGTGTGTGTGTGAGAGAGAGAGAGAGAGAGAGAGAGAGAGAGAGAGAGAGAGTTTGCAAAAGGTTTGGTGGGGATTTTGCACACGAGTTAAAGCCTAGTCCCTTCTGTCTCACTTGTGCTTGGGTGTTCGGTTCCCTTTTGCACACGAGTTAAAGCCTTGTCCCTTCTATCTCACTTGTGCTTGGGTGTTCGGTTCCCTTTTGCACACGAGTTAAAGCCTTGTCCCTTCTATCTCACTTGCGGTTTAGTCCCCTTTTGCACATGAGTAAAAGCCTAGTCCCTTCCATCTCGGTCAATGCATCATGGCAGCAAAAAAAAGCTAAAAAGAGTTTCGAGATAAGATGTCCTTAAAAGGAACGACAATCTCTGACCACTTAGATATCATGTACTCTTTTTTAAAACATTTCACATGTATTTGCCCTCGGCATATTCACTAGGTATCATCCAAACTTTTGTACAACATTTCATATGCATTTGTTGCGGGCGATACCATACCCGTCTCAGGACCAAAAACTAAAAAATGATCCAAGAAGATCTGAGAAACAATAAGCGCCCATCATCGCCTTCAATCCACGATCAAAATGAGGTGTCCTTGTTGGCAAGACCACTAGGATGGTGGTTGAGCCATGTACATATGCCCGCTCAAAAATTGGTCCACCGTCCATAACATCCTTGGAAGTTGACCGCTCCCACGCTGCATAACCTAGTATGGTAAAAAGGAAGCAAAACGAATCAGTCGCTCGCTGGGGTGAATCGTGATCGCACTGTTAATCTGCACTCGCAAGTCCCACCTTCAAAGGGTTTCGAGAGAAATTGCGCCTGCACATGGTTGCAGCTCAACATGGTATGTATACAACTCCGCCCGGCTCTCCCTCCTCCTCTCCTCATCAGCTCTTTCTTTTTACGTTGTGTAGTTCCTGTCTCGTGTCCTGTGTGTGTGTGTGTGTGGGGGGGGGGGGGGGGGTGGGGTCGGTGGGTGGGGTTGTCCGCTAGGCCACTAGAAATTAGCAGAGCCATCTTTCTCATTGGCAGTGAGTCTTGTAGACCACCACACTTGACAAGCTATGGTGTGACACTATTGGGAATATCAGTCTTTCTTAACAGCAATGTGTATATGTATGTGCATTGTCTCACCTCCTTTGCACTTTGTAGGATAGTGTGAAAAAGTTTGTCTAGGACAACAAAAGTAACTCAACTGTCTTAGAGCAGGTTCAGACTTGTTTTTTTAAAATAAAACAACTGAATTTTCCCTGGGCTGAAATCAGGGAAGAGGGATACGACGACTGTGCTACTATGTATTTCAAGCAAGCTACAGGTCATCAAGTCATCCTCATTCCAGTGTAGCTGCAAAAAACACAATAAAGTATGCACATGTGCATCCATTGAAGGGCCAGATGGCTAAGTATTGGTTGGTTCGGAGTGAGAGGGAATCACTTGACTCTCCAAAGTTCCTTTCAACACAACCTTCCACCAGCCGGCGAGCAAAACAAGAGGTTTGAAATGACCTCTTAGTGTCTTGTTTTTTTATATATTTTGAAAGTAACTGAAGCTTTTTTTTAGGGCAAGTTAAAGTGGTGATTATTTGTCTCTCTTTGTTGAAGTTTGATTGGGTGTGCCCTTTAATACCATGTGGGTGAGTGTACCCTGCTGCTTAAAGATGTGAGGGAAGTGTATCATGGTGGTTCACGTTCCAAAATGCAAACATTGAGATAGTCATGTCTCTCACAATGTACATATAATGGGCAATCATATTGGCCCTTATCAAGTATACAGTCTAGATTGCATGTGGGATTCATGATGTGAACTTTTCTCAATGGAGCTTGCACTTCGCTTTAATGATGACCTATTGGACCATGAGGAGCACCCTCAATCTGATGGGGTGCCTATTGAGGTTGGGGAGGTTGAAGGGGGAGTGGAGAAATCTTACTTGAGGAGCAAATGACCAAACTCCGGGCCAACTAACAGGCTGATATTCAGCAGTTGTGGGACCAGGTGATACTCGTGCAGAGGGCTTGGATCAGCCCCTACTCTAGGTATGGTTATTGTTGTGCCTTCTTTCACGCCACATGCTTTTATGGGCGAGAATGAGAGAACACTGGAGGTTGTAGACTCCCAGCTCAACCAATGGAATGTGCACTTCGAGTTTCACCCTTTCCTAGATGCCTGGAAGATTGAGACTGTGAGGGGTCTCCCGAAAGGGAAAAAGCTCTTATTCGTCAGAGAGAACTCAGGGATAAACCCACTACTTGGGCAGATTTTGAGGCGCAGTTTCACGATGAGTTCCTCCAAGCAAAGGACGAGTTTGATGTTGTGGCCAAGTTTGTAGGCTTGGATATGCGCAACATATCTTTTGACACTTATCTACAGAGGTTTAGGGAATTGCAGTCTTGAGCAAGGCACATGGATGCTGCTACTTTATGCAAATTCTTTATTCGTGGACTTGCCCAAGATCACAGACTCCAAGTGAGAAATAACCATAGCAGAATGCTTGAGAATGCCATCAAGTATGCTAGAATTTATGAGGAGACCGGTAACTTCAATGCTCAGAAAATCAGCAATCGTTCATGACGAGAATAACGCACAAAACTGAAAATAGATGTGTAGAAAAGAGAGAGAGAGAGAGAGAGAGAGAGAGAGAGAGAGAGAGAGAAAGGAAAGGAGAAGAGGACAGAGTATTGGGTCCCGAATACCCTCTATAGGGCCCCCACCATGAATGGTGTATTTGCTTTTGTTAGAATGATACAAAATCTGAAAATAAAAGACTGACTGAACCTGTTTTGGCTGAGATAACGCTATGCCAAAAGACTGACTGAACCTGTTTTGGCTGAGATAACTCTCTGCCCTTGACCTTCAACCTTCACCCTTGCATTAGCTTCTCCCTTGGCTGTGCAGGCCCTTGAGTAGCTTCAGCACCTTGTGAGATACGAGATGAATGAATCGCTTGGTAGGGTTGGGCTTTATATACCCTTCATGTAGTTGGCTGTCTACTAAAGGAGTCGGCCAGCAGCAAACTCCACGACTAGATAAAGTGGCACTTTTTGCTAATAAAACTCAACGTTTTCACACCTAAAAGGCTTGTCCATCTTGCGCATACATGTTGGGCTGCTGGGCAGCCCTGTGCATGGACCAAAAGCTGTTGGGCAGCCAGTGTGGGCTGTCCCACACCTGGCCGATAGCCAACTAGGCTTGGGTGCCCGGTCGGCTGGCTGTCCCCAGGCCCTAGGGCTGGCCGACAGCCCCTTCCAGCCCTCAACATGGCTGGTGGGCACAGCTGGGGCCCTCCTGGCCCCTTGGGGATGGTTCTACACCTCGCCCATGCTCACTCTATGAATGCAAACCTAAGCCTTGGGGTAGCCCTATGGGCTGGCCCCATTTCTACATGCAAAGTTCAAACCTGCATACTCTATACAGCTGTCTGACATCTGGTCGCAGACCAAACACACAGAGCAACTGACATCATTCCAGAGGGAGACTCATGGCGCAGACTGGCACTGCCTCATGTGTAGGAGGACAATGCACCTTGACCTTGGATGCATGGAGTGGAACCCTGGCTGACTCATCCCAGACTGGGCTCAATGGGACGAGTTTTGCACTCCAGGTCCTGCACCTTCTTGTTCAAATATGTCTACGTGGTATCCAAGTGCGGGATGTACGTGACATCCCCTTTTGCTTAACTTGACGGAAGCTGCATAGCTGCCAAGTAGTCCGTCAATAAAGCTGGATAGTCGTCGAAGAACTCCTTGCCAAGCCATACTGCTTCGTGGATCCCTCGGTCCTGAAACTTTGTGAGGAACTGTCTTTGTCTTCAGCCTGAGCCATGCTTAAAGCGGTGCAAAAGGATCTGTTCTGGAACCATCACTTCAGCTTCATCAATGATGTCTGGTTTCGCTTCGTCTTTCACTTTTGAAGGGATCAGACCTACATATGGTTTTAACCAACTAACATGGAACACATCGCGCATAGTCTAGCTCGGAGGTAGCTTCAACCTCATTGAAACCTCGCTAATCGTTCTTTGGATGGGAAAAGATCCGAAGCTCCTGAATGACAACTTTGGGCATCGCTTGTCCACCTGTTTCAACCTTTGCTTCATGATCCGAAGATATATCCAATCACCTTTTGAAAACTTCATATCCCTTTGGTCTTTGTTGGCCTGTTGAGTGTAGGCCTCTTGTGCTTTAGCCAACCTATCTTTTACTAACTCCAAAATCTTCTAGTAAGACTCCGTCAATTTGTTCGCTTCAGGTATTGAAGACGAGGTTCTAGTAAATAGCGATTGGAATGGTCTTCCAAACGCAGCTTCATATGGATTCTTGTCAATAGCTAAAGAAAAGGAATCATAGTTGCATTCCGTACTCTCTCATCCGATGAGTATCTTTAGTACTTTTCATACTCCATACGTACCGTACCTCGTACGGATAAGGTCTTCGTACCAAATATGAGGTTCAATGTACAACACTTATTTGGCCGGTTTTTTAACTATTTTAGTCGTTGGTCATTGCTTAGTAGTTAATAGATTAGTTTTCATTTCAGCATCACCATTGTCTTTCATGCTATTTTTGTATGGATGCTAGATATTTTTTATTTTACATACATACATACTAAAAAACGTGAACGTACTTAAAGTACTTATCGTGATGCGTACTTTACATACTCGTACCGTACATGTACCATACCGCACCGTACGTAAAGTACTCAACCACTATGAAAGGAATCATTCAAAACAGCTCGAACCAAAGGCAAATACGATTCCCACTTACCTTGCTGATCGTGGACATAACACTTCAGCACATCAAAGGCCAAATTGTTGTAGACTTCTGTTTGGCCGTTTGTCTGTGGGTGAAATGCATTGGAAAAATTCAATTTAGTACTAAAGTTATTAAACAATGCCCACAAGTTAGGATTTGCAATTGATCTCTGAAAACCTGTCCTTAGAAAGAAGGAATCAATCTTCTGATTCCAAGCCCTAGGAGCCTGCTTAAGACCATACAAGGTCTTCCGTAACGTGTGAACCATCCCCTTTGATCTCGGAACCTCAAAGCCTGGAGGACATACACCTCCTCTTGCAAGTCACCATTAAGGAACGTAGATTTTACATCCATCTGATATACCGGCCACCGCTAAGAAGAGGTAAGGGCAAGAACTGTCCGAATCGTGGTCATCCTCGCTGTCGGTGCAAAAGTATCCTCATAGTCGATGCCAGGCCGCTGAGCATAGCCCTTGGCCACAAGTCTGGCCTTGTGCTTGTCCACCAATCCATCAGACGTATACTTGGTCTTATAGACCCACTTGACTGATCGTTTTGACGGCCTTGGAATCAATTCCCAAGTGTTATTCTTCTCAATGGCTTCCAGTTCCACTTGCATGGCTGTCCTCCAAGTCTGGGAAAGAGCTTCCTTAACGGAAGTGGGCTCTTTGTTCCGAATGATACGAGACATCAAAGCATAGTTCACATGTAAAGGCTCCTCTGACTCTGACGATCGCAAGAACTGGAATGTCCTTGCTTGTGTCAACATCTGGCAAGCCATCCACCATCTGGTCGCGGAAAGCCCGCCGCAGCGTATCCACAGTCAAGTGGTCATGACGAAACTGCTACAAATCACCTAACTGAGAACCTGTAAGAGAGAGTGTTGAGAGTTTGTAGATCCCATTCTCCACTCCGCCTTCCCAAATAACCTGGCATGTTGCTTTGTCTCAGAGAGCAACAAAATGCTCATCAAACTCCACATGTACGCCAGCCTTGCAAACCTCATGCACTGACAAAAGATGAAAACCAAGGGATGTGACATAAAGAACGTGGAAGGGATGCTTCCCCCCTTTGCCATCGGGAACGATCTCCAACTTGCCCTCATTGTGAATAGTAAAGATGTGATTTGTTTGCCTTCGAAGATCCTGTAATAACTCTCTGGAAGGAGTCATGTGCTTGGAAGCACCACTGTCTAGAATCCACTCCCGAGTATCCCTAGTGGTGAGTCCAACCGCCTCCTTGCTCAAAGAAGATGAAACTCCGGTGCCCATAATCTCCAAGTGCACAAAAGCTGGAGTCTTCTCAGTTATTGCTGAGGAATTTGCACCTTTCTCGGTGCTCCGCTAAGGACATTTCCTCCAATTGTGGCCTTTCTCGCCACAATGGTGTCATTTGCAGAGAGTGTATCTACCGTGTGCAACACGCACACAAGACTAGCTTCAAGGCTTGGGGAAGCTTGGAGCTAGGCAAGCTGATTGGCGAGTTGGGCTAGGGATAGACTGACAGGCGGGCACCCAAGTATAGACGGGCGGCCGCCCAAGTGTTAGGACACCCGGTGACCGGCCAAGAGCCTATAAAAGGGTGGCCAAGGTTAGTCAGTTGGTCATAGAGTTTCGCGAGTCTTTGTGAGAGCTCTACGGTCAGGCGCTTGGATCTAGTGTAGACGTGCACCTGCTTCATGCAGCCAAGGCCGGCAGCAGTCTCGAGGCTTGCGAGGGTAGCTCCGTGGCGGTATGGGACGTCACGGGGTAGAGATTGGTTGGTGTGTCTTGCTAGTTAGCTCAGCTCGTGGCTCGGTGGGGACAAGCAAGACTTGTGGGTTTTGCCCACGGCTGTCATGGTTGGGTGGTGAGTCAGGCTTGCACCCCCTTCACGTTGTTTGGCTTTGTTTTGCGGGTTTCGAGTTGTGTTTCAGGATTGCTCTACGAGGAGATCCGTGGGGATTTGACAGTGGTATTAGAGCATGCCTCGAAGAGCGTGCAAGTTGGTAGGTAGAGAAGAAAGAGGTATGAGTTCGAGATGCTATTTTTTTTTTCATAAATACTGCTGTTTTTTTTTCAAAAATCAGCGTATGGTATTATGTTTGCATCATTGGAACCTGCGTTTGGGTTGTGGTCTTAGTAAGGGTTGATTAGACTGCTTGAGAAGAGCCTTTGTTTTTGGCAAGGAGAGAAGCAAGAGCCTGTCAGCTGTGTGAACCAGCAAGAGTCAGTCGGCTGTGTGAATGAGAGAGAGAGAGAGAGAGAGAGAGAGAGAGAGAGAGAGAGAGAGTTATTGGCTGTGCAGGCGGCTAGTTTGTCGGGCATGCAGAAGCAATGAAACAGCCTGTAGTTAGGCGGTGCCGTTGCTGTTTGTGGGTGACGGCGAAGACCTCCCTCGCAGTCGACAGGTGGCTGCCGAATTCAGCCTATGATTTTTTTTTTGGTCTAAGTGACTGCTTTTCGTTAAAAAAAAAAACAAACAAAACCTTATGTTTTTCCAAAAACGTGGGTAGCATGTTTTTTTAAAAACACGCCTAGCGTGGGTTATAAAAAAAAACCGAAAGCAGCATGTTTTTTTAAACAAAAAAAGTGTGGCTTTTCCATGTTTGATGCATGGCTTTTACATAAAGCCATCCTATATGTAAAAAAAATAAAATAAAAAAAATCAAAAGCAAAAAAGCACAAAAGCTTTTGTGGGCTTTAAAAACCCAGCTTGGGCGTCTAGTTTTCAGCACAACACTTCTCCGGGAGTTCTCGTGCACCATCTCTTGCTTGCAGCCAAGTTTTTCTCTCACTTTCCTACTTCGAGATGTCGACCCAAGAATTGGAGATGGAACCCGTTTCCAAACGTAAAGACCTGTTGGCTACTGAGACTGCCGATGGCGATCTTTTCGAAGATTTTGTGACTAAATCTGATTTTCGAGAATTTAAAGTGGCTTTCGATTCTTCTTTCACGGAGCATTAGGCACAGGTCGCCGCGCAGATGCAGACTTTGCAAAATTCCATCTCTTTGTTGACAACTACCTTGTCTACTCTCTCGGGCATGGATACCTTGGCGTTTGCTTTAGGCCCCAACATTACTCCGGAACAGTTTGGGGGCGAGAAAAAGCAACATACCAAGGAGATTGTGGACATGTGGCTACATAAGTGGCAGGTCCACTTCCAGTTTCATCCATATGGCGATGACAAAAAGATTCAATTGGCAGCAGGTTTCCTCTCGGGCAAAGCTTTGCTCTGGTGGAAAGAACTCAAACCTAAACCAACAACTTGGACGTAGATTGAAGAAGTCTTCAAGAAAGAGTTCCTCAAGAAGGAGGATGACTACGATATAGTTTCTCAGTTTGCCAGTTTGACCTTGACCTCGCAGAACCTCACTTATGAGGTCTACCTCCAAAAATTTAGAGGCTTGCTGGACGAGACCATTCATTTTGCATGTATCTACGATGATACGATGGTCTCTTCCAAAACCAAGTTCGTAACCGAGCAGGGGAACAAGCACAAAAGGAAGTTCTCTGCGTCGATGACTAGCACGACAGAAGGAAAGTCTTTGGACCAACCTTCGAAGAATTCTACTTCGACTCTAGTGAAGAAAAACCGTCGCCTCAAGGCTTTGAAGCTCAAGGAGGAGGGACGTTGCTTCATCTGCGAAGAAAAAGGACACATGCGTAACGAGTGCCTGAAGAAGAAGGGTGCTAAGACCCATGCAGGACCCAAGACGAAGGCAGTCAACTAGTTGTCTTTGATAGGTACTTCATGTTAGACATCATCCCCTTCTTGCTGGCTTCCTGTTTGGTGTTGTATTTTAGCCTCTAGGGCTGACCATGTTAGCTAGAGGGGCTGGTCAACCCTCACATATGTTATCCCATATTATTCCCCATTTTATGGAGTCTTGGGTATTTTTCCCTAGTCGTGGAGGACTTTTTCCCTAGTCGGCTGCCTTCATATGGGCATATATACTTGTGTTTTGTTCCTGGCCTACACAGTTACCCGGTTTCTTTGTGTTTCTTGCCTTCTGTTGGCGGTGGAGTGCTTTTTTTGTTGTTGGACATAAGTGTTTTGGCTGCGTTTTACTTCCCAAAGGAGTTTTCTACACTCACAGGGGGCCCTTCTCTAGCTACTTCACTTGAGGATCAGTTTCGGGAGCTGTTTGTATCTATGGAGACTTTCTTCTGTGACATGAGTTTACAGATTTTGGAGGAGAGTAGTGATCTTTTCAGAGATCTTGAGCAGAGTTTATTTTGTCCGAGCTTGTGTTCTTTGCAGTGTTTGCAGAACAAGGAGGGTGTTTTGCCCTTGAGGTGTGATCCTTTCACATGGATTATTTATTTGTTGCTAATTCTTGGGATCTAATTCTACTTATGGAACGGTCTTCTGCTATCAGTGATGCTTTTGAGGACTTTGTTACCACTGCAGTTTATATTCCTGTTTCCCTTCCTCATTGTGAGGAGTCTTCCTTTGCCTCTCTTTGTGATGCTTCTGAGGATGCCCCTCCCCCTGCCAGTTCTGCAGGTTTGTTTTGGAGGATGGTTTTTTGGACCCTGTGGGATGCTTTGGATCTGTGGTTGCTAACCGTGCCTAGGGCACAGTGGTACTTCCAGAGTTTTTTGGGTTTGGATCAGAATTAGGTTGGGCTTGTACCTGTCCGACGACATCTTTTTTCAGAGGGGGATGTGGAGTCCTTTCATCTTGCGATGCCCATCTTAGTGGCGTGTACTTATGTACATCATTGGGCAACTCATGGTACGGAGTTTGAGCAGATAGACCCCATCTTTTCTACAGAGTCTTTACATATTGCAATGCCGATCTTTTCAAAGGATGCTTTTGTACAGCATTTGGCTACTCTTGGTACAGAGTTGGAGCAGATTGACTCTTTCTTTTGAGGGTTCCAGTGAGGAGCACCTTGCTTCTCCTAGGATTGATTATATATAGGATTTGATCTTGGTTGGTTATGAGGTTTTTCATACGTTCTTCAAGCTGGATACACGATATTCGACTTCGGGGAGTGTTCTTACACTTGGGTTTGGAACCATTATTTGGAGTAGCATATCGCAGCCTACATGGTTGTTTTCTTCCAGAGGAGCGGTGTACCTGGCAACTTGTTATATTGCTTTTGTAGCTAAGTTGCTGAGGAGATTGCTTGTGGAGCTTTCTTGGTATCTGTTTCTGCAGTCTTTCATCTATGATCGAGGACGGCGTCTTTGGCTTCTTGGATTTCACTCAGCATCTGATGCTGAGAGGGGGTGTTAGAAATCATCCCCTTCTTGCTGGCTTCCTGTTTGGTGTCATATTTTAGCCTCTAAGGTTGACCATGTTAGCTAGAGGGGCTGGTCACCGCTCACATATGTTATCCCATATTATTCCCCATTTTATGGAGTCTTGGCTATTTTTCTCTAGTTGTGGAGGACTTTTTTCCTAGTTGGCTGCCTTCATATGGGCATATATATAGCTGGCTTGCCTCCCTCATTCTACATTGCTTGCAGTCTCTCACATACGAGGTCTTCTCCCCTTCTTCTCGGGACATGTATTCCTTTTGATGATGATATTGAGAGCAGGTTCTCGCCTGTGTTTCCACTTTCCCTTCTTCCACTGCACATTCTATCACTTCAGTCACTGTACTTTCTCACCCTAGTTCATGTTCTGATTGTCTGTTCAACTAAGGTTTTTGGTCTGCACGATCTTCTCTGAGTTTATGGAGAAGTGAATGGCCATAGAATTCACATTCTTCTAGACCTTGGAAGCTCACATAACTTTATTAATTACAAACTTGTGCACAAGCTGGGTCTGGCCACGACGGCTAGCGATCATACCTACGAGGTACGCCTTACTGTGGGTTGGCAAGTGTGGGATCGAAAGGTGGAGAAGCTACCGATCCGGATTCAGGACTACAAAGATATTCTGGAGTGCTATATTATGCACCTAGAGCATGTAGACTTGCTATTGGTTTTTCTTTTGAACATAGGAACACCCAGTATTGTATCCTAGGTGATTGTATACATCCCTCTCAGAGACCTCTTGTAAATACCGTTGATTTTGGAAATATAATGGATTCTTCTTTGTATATTTCTTTCCATTGTGTCTTGATTCTACTTTCTTCATTTCTCGTACCTACTATGGATGTTAATGAATTAAGTGTGTTTGAAAGCAAAGAAATAAAGAAGTTACTTGACTCGATTCAAGATGTATTTCATAAGGAGCTGCCATCGGGCTTACCACCCAAAAGGGCAGTGGATCATCGTATTGATCTAGTCCATGGTGCTCAACCTGTTAGCATTCCGCCTTACAGGAGGCTGAGCTAGGCTGAGGAAGATGGGTTGGCCAAACAACTCACAAATTATTTGAGGATGGGTCAGATCTGTCCAAGTATATCACCTTGGGGTGCGTCTGTGTTACTTAGGAGAAAGGACAACACCTGGTGAATGTGTGGATTATAAGAGACTGAACAAAGTGACAATCAAGAACTGCTATCCTCTCCCTAGATCAGATGACCTGATTGTTTAGTGGGAGCAAAGTATTTCACAAAGATAGATTTATGTACTGGCTACCACCAGATATGTATTCATGAAAGGCACATTGAAAGAACCACCTTTTGGACTAGGTATGGCTATTACAAGTTTCTTGTATTACCTTTTGGATTGACCAATGCTCCAGCCACTTTATAGCAAATAATGAACAATCTTTTTCGTGAACATTTGGGAAAGTTCGTGGTTGTGTTCCTCGAGGATATTTTAGTCTACATTCGAACTCTCGAGGATCATGTTAGATACCTCACGATTTTCTTGACTATTTTAAGATAGAATCGACTGTATGCTAAATTAAGTAAATGTGAGTTTTTTATGACGGAAATTATTTACTTGGGACACAAGATCACAAGAGACGGGCTGAGCATTGACTGTGACTGAGTTCAGAAGGTTTTGGCTTGGTCAATACCGCAGACAGTAAGACAACTTCGTTCTTTTCTCGGTTTTGTTGTCTTTCTTCGGAAATCTGTGCGGGAGTACTTTCAGCTCACACTACAGACTTGTCGGGAGTTTTTTTGAGATCACTGGACCCCGTCATGCGCGAGCAGGGGTTCGCCAGCTTGGTAGACCGGATGGATCGATAGCTACTGAGCTCGGGGAGATCAGAGCCATTGCCACTGCTTTTTATAGTGACTTGCTTTCAGTGGAGCCAGCCACTGAGGATCGAGATGTATGCAGACAGACTGTGTGGGCCCATGTGCAGAGGAGGGTCACAGACCATATGCGCACAGTTCTAGGTGCGCCTCTGTCAGAGATTGAGCTTGCCGAGGCCTTGAGGGTCCTGCCGCGACATAGTTGCCCAGGGGAGGACGGACTGACGCCGGCCTTTTTTATGCGCTATTGGGACCTTTTGGGGCCAGGCCTCCGCAGGGGCTTTCAGCATGTTTTGGACACTGGGGTGATGCCGCAGAGCTTTTCAGAGGGCTTGATCTATCTTATCCCCAAGGGAGAGGGAGTATCAGATGATATTCGGCATTGGAGGCCTATTACGATCCTCAATACTGTCTACAAGGTCTTGGCAAAGGCCTTGAGTTTGAGGATCCAGCCCTTCCTGGGGGAGTTGATTCATGCTACCCAGACAGGATTTGTCAAGGAGCGCAGTATCCTTGACAACATCTTTACTTTCTGGGAGGCGACGGCCCGAGCTAGGTTTCTTGGCGAGGACTTGGTCGTGATGCTTCTCGATTTTGAGAAGGCATACGATAGAGTTGATTGGGGATTCTTAGAGGGCACTATGCTACGCCTGGGCTTTGAGCCAGGATGGATCAGAGGGGTGGCAGCTTTGTATTCCACAGCTCGCAGCCAGGTGCTGATTGCAGGAGGTCGGGGGCCGAGTTTTGAGCTGACCAGATCAGTCCGTCAGGGGTGTCCTCTCGCCCCTTTCCTTTTTCTCTTCTTTGCGGAGGCTATGAGTATGTATTTGACGGCAGAGGAGGTTGGTTTGAGAGGACTTCAGCTCCCAGTCCGGGGGGAGGATTTGCTTGATGCTGAGTTTGCAGACGACACGGGCAGAACAGTCGCTCCAGGTTTTTAGTGCAGCTTCGGGAGCATTGATCAATTGGCGCAAGACAGTGGCCTTTTGGATCAGTAGTGCTCCCACTCCGACATGGAGCCCGGACCCCGGTTTTAGATGGATTCCTCCCGGCACAGCAGTGCGGTATTTGGGATGCCAGATTGGCCTCGATTTGTCACCAGAGCAGCAGATTGCCCCGCTTCTTCTGAGCATTCGGAAGAAGCTATTGTATTGGAGTACAGCTTGACTATCCTTGGCTGGGAGGGTGGTGGTGGCAAATCAGGTGCTGTTAGCGACTATGTGGTACATTACGTCTTGCTGGATTTTCTCGAGCTCTTGCATTAGCCAGGTACAGAGGCTGATCAGGAACTTTCTGTGGTCTGGGCGGGACGGTCAGCCAGCTCGGGCAAAGGTTTCATGGGCAGTTATTACACTTCCGCTGGCTCAGGGCGGTTTGGGCATTATAGATCCAGTCGATCAGAGTAGAGCCTTATTGGGGAAGCTTATTGTTCGGGGGTTGCTTCCAGGCGCTGAGCCTTGGAAAGAGCTCCTCTTGCAGCGACTGCAGGCCCGGGCGCCTCCTGCAGGGGGTACTTGGGCACCAGAGATTCGCTGGATCTTCATAGAGATGAGGAGGACAGGCCTCAGTAGAGGATGGGAGGACAGATTTGCTTTGAGTATCCTGAGAGCTTGGGAGCTGCTGAGACCGGGGCTCTCTCAGCGGCCTCCTTCTTGTGTTGAGGAGCGGGCCAGGCAGCCGCTCATCTGGAGCCCAGCGGTTCGTACAGAGCAGGGTCATATGCTGGGTTCTCGGCAAGGTTGATTCCGTACGTACGTACGGATCCGTACAGTACGGTACAGCCGTACGGTACGGTACAGTACCGTACTGTACGGATCCGTACGGTTTTTTTTAAAAAAATAATAATAAGTGGCGTGGCGTGGCGAAACGTGTGTGGCGACCATGCGCTTGCGGATAAGCGACCAGATTTTGGGCATTAAGCGAAAATTTTTTGGGTCCATGTGAATACTTGCACAATCGTGTGTACCTGCAAAACTCTGCAGAGTAGCTTCTTCGCTCTCTCTCACGCCCAGGCTTCATCATGCCGCGCAAGACCAACCCGAACTGGGCAATCCACACCAATGTCCTGAGGGTTGTGAACACCCCTTCTCAGCAAGGGTCAGGTACTCGGCTATGGGCATGCAAGTATTGCGGGGAGCAGTACACTAGCACCATAACTCGCGTCATCAAGCACATGACAGGTATCGGGTGCACCAATCAATGTGGTCCATGTGATAAAATACCACAAGCTGTGAGGGACCAATTGATTGCGGAGAATTGTCCTGCAATGGGTGGTGCAAGCAGTGTTAGAGGTGGTGAAAGTACGCAAGATGCTCTCCATGATGCTTTTATTGGAGATGTTACAGGTTCAGGTACAGTAGATGAGGGTGAAAGTCTTTCGGCTTCAGCCCAATCCACCACAGGCAGGAAGAGGGCACGTATTGCTGATGATGAGGACCTCCTGCCACAAGATGCGAGAGGCACAGGGGAGGCATCAAAGCAATCCACTCTGCGTTCTTGTATCTCATCACAAGCTTGGGTAAAAGAGCGGCAAAGGGTGGCAGAAATGGAGATTTGTCGCACTCTTATTGAGTGTAATATATCCTTCAATGTGTTAAGGACAGACCAATGGAAAAGAATGGTGAAAGCAACTGCGCAGGTAGGGCCTACTGAGACATGGACAGGTCTTCAGTATACGAAGATGCGTACATCCATGTTGGATGAGCAGAAGGCCTTGATAGACAAGGCGCTCACACCTGTGAAAGCAGGTTGGCAGGAGTTTGGATGCACTATTATTTCAGATGGGTGGGCAGACATTCGCAAGAGGCACATAATCAATATCCTTGTGTCATCTTGCTTGGGCACCTATTTCTTGCGTGCCGTGGATGCAGGGAGAGCAAGCGACAGGATCACAGGGGAGTTCATTTATGGCCACATTCGACAGGCTATCCTTGAGGTTGGGGAGGACAATGTTGTGCAGGTGGTGACCGACAACGCCTCTAACTGCAAGGCAATGGGTCAAATGGTCGAGGCAGAGTTTCCACATATAGTGTGGACTCCATGTGCTGCCCATTGTCTTGATTTACTTATGGAAGACATTGGGAAGCTTGTTTGGGTGCAGCCCATTGTTGCAGATGCTGTAAAGATCACCACCTTCTTCCGCAAGAAGCATCAGGCTCTTGCCATCTTTCGGAGCCATAGCCCTTTGGATATGGTGAGACCATCCAAGACCAGGTTTGCCTACATGTTCTTGGTCTTGGATAGGCTCTACAAGATAAGAGATTCACTATCATCAACAGTTGTGGATCCAAGGTGGCGACAGATGCATAATTCAGAGGATGAGCGTACAAAATATTTGCAGAGGCGGATCCTGGATGATGATTTTTGGCAGCAAGTTCATAGCCTTTCAGTTGCACTTAAGCCCGTGTATGTCCTTCTCCGACTTACAGACATGGAGGGCTCAACTTTGGGGCTGGTCTTTCATTTGTTTATGCAAATGAAAGACCATGTTGCTCAATGCTCCATGATGACTGCTCAACGGTAAGCAATAGTTCTAATTTCTTCCTCTTTCTTTGATTTTTATGACTTCTCGATTCTCGATTCTCTTAGCACTATAACCTAAGACATGTATGTTCAATCTCTCATTTTCAGCCGAGGTGAGATCCTGGACATTGTAGACAAACGGTGGACATTCATGAGCCGTCCCATCCATGCGATGGCTGCCATGCTCCATCCTCTCTACAGGTCGCCAGAGCTATGGAATAATACTGCTTTGAGCATGAAGCAGTCAGAGTATGTGGGAAGGATGTTCTCAGAGGAGGAGCAACTTCAGATTGATAGAGAGTTCACCACTTACATGAGTGGTATTGGTGCTTCATTTGCGAGACCTGTGTCATTGAGGAAGGAAGCCATGAAATTCCCTTTGACATGGTGGCACTCTTATGGAAGGGTTGGTCTTCCCAACCTTTCACGAGTTGCTCTTCGTGTTCTATCTCAGGTAACTTGTAATTAATCTCTAAAGTATAATCTTCGGAAATGAAGATTGATGTTTTAGCATTGAAAGATTTACAAATTTGCTCGCATTGCACTCATTTTTGCACAGGATTGCTCGGCTGGAGCATGTGAGCGGAACTGGAGCTCATACTCCCTTATACACACTAAGATTCGGAATCGCCTTAGTACTTCTCAATTAGAGAAGTTGGTGTATTGCAGAGCTAACATGAGGCTCGTGCGAAGCTACCATGCTTTGGGGTCACCGAAGCAGGTATACATTGAAATTTGGACTCAATAAGAACTTAGAAGTAGAAATTTTTTTGTAGTTCAATGGATGTCCATTGTCCAATATGCAATTTGTGGCATGTTTAAACAGGTTGATCCAACACTACTCAAAATGGTAGATGAACCCAGCCCGGAGCTTGTGGATCGGCAGATTAGAGATGAGCAAGAGGAGATTTTGAGAGCTTTACATAGAGAGCTTGAGAGCGTGGATCGTTGTGTGACCCGCTCACGTGCACGATCTCTCAGCATTCCTCTACGCCCGGCAGCTCCAGATCCAGGCTCTGCGAGACGCGAGAGCATTCGCAGGGGAAAGCTTCCAGTTCGTCGCACCCAGCAGAGGCGTGCAAATGAGGCTGTCGAACTCATTCACACTCAGATTCCCGAGGCACATGATGAGGATGCACTGGAGCTTGCTGCTACTGAGCCAGAGTTCGATGAAGAGGGCAATGGTATCAATGATGGAGGCATGCTCTCTTCAGAAGACTCATCATCTTCATCTGATGATGAGATTTGAGACTCTTGCGTCTAGACTCTAGAGTCTAGACAACTGTGTAGTGTTTCATTGTTTTGCTTTTTGCACTTGTGGACCAGGACATGTGCTGGCAGCTGTAGACATGATATTTGTACTCTCTTTTATTATCTATGACTTTCATGGTTCTTGCTTATATCACTATGACTGTTTAATGTTAACATGAGGTATTGTGTAATGGGCTTGGTAACTGATAATTGATTTAAACTTTAAGTAATGAGGTTCAGTCTCTTTATTTTAAGTATTTTGGTTGCTATGTCTACAAAATATTCAGGTTTCTAGGACTGTTTACAAATGGTACGTACTGTTTACGTACCTTAAAATTTGTTCCGTACAGAAGTACGTTCTGTACGTACTGATACCGTACCGTACACTACGTACCTTACCACCTTGGTTCTCGGCCTCGTCTAGCCTGGGGACCTTTAGCGGCTGGCCCAGCTCATAGTTTCGGAGACTGGCAGGCTTTCTGCAGTCTACCAGAGGAGACCCAGGTGGAGAGGCTGAGTCACTTCAGAGGGGGGTTGATTATGAGGGATGATATTCAGGAGGCACTTACAGAGGAGTGGTTCACACCTCTCGAGCCAGTGGCCCCACGGTGGATGGGAGCCTTTACACAGTTGGAGATCCTGATTGCTGTCAGAGCTAGCACTGAGGATGGCAGATGCCTCTATTATGAGATTCAGGATGAGGGCAGACTCCAGAGAGTGGAGGTGGAGTCGCCTTTGGTTGCAGAGTGCACCTTTCAGAGGATTCGGGTAGTGGCTGCCGCTTCTCGGAAGTGGCACATTGACCCTGACCCTGCTGACGTGCTCCCGGATTGGCGCATATGGGCATATGCAGCGCGCCCCTTGGCCCGGCTACAGTGGGACCCAGGAGAGTACGAGTGGCATGATCCTTATGCATCCCTTGAGGCCACAGAGATCACATTTTTCCAGTATACTGTTCGGCTGGGACGGCATATTTTGACGGCGAGGAGGACGGTTTCTCCAGCGGCAGCGGGGCATTGGCGATTGCAGGGACTATCACAGGAGTTCCTGGAGGATTTCTGGGCTCGGCTCTGGGCTAGTCGACAGGCCCGCAGGATCTCGGCTTTTCAGTGGCTGGTCGCCCACAGGGGCTCAGCAGTTGGCACTTGGCTTGTTTACAGCGGTCTTCCGGCGGCCTGCACCAGATGCGGCCACCCGATGGAGACACAGAGACATTGCCTTTGGGACTGCCCTCAGGCACAGCAGATTTGGCTGCGGATGCTGCGTATTCTAGCCCCCCTCTCTCCAGAGGGTATGTTTACGTGGGGTGCCGCGGCTTGGTCGACTTCGTCAGGGCCTGCTATGGGCTATGAGATGGAGCAGGGCAGTCAGGCCATCAGATTTATTAGGGGCCAGTCTCGCCTGGTTCCGGCACCGGATTTCTCGTCCGCCAGCTGGACACAGGAGAGGGATTTACGATGGGAGCTCCTCAGCAGCCTTACCATCTGGTTCACCTGGAGGGCCCGGTGCTTTACGGCCTTTGAGGGGAGATTAGAGCCACCAGCAGAGACTGTTCGGGGGATTTGGCAGGAGTTGATCCACACCCTGCGAGGACAGTACGACCGCATCCGGGGAGACTCGGATGAGGCGATCTTACGGCGCCAGGCCTTTCATACCACTTGGCGCTGCGGCCCGTTCTACACCCTACACACGGGATCCCCCCGTTGGCACTACAGGCCACCTGTTTGGCTTTTTCCCCCCCCCATTGTATGATTTAGCCGCTCAGTCCTTTAGACTGATGCTTGTATTTTGCAGCACCTAGGGAGAGTCTCCCGGGCTGCCATGATGTATTCACTGCTCTTCTCTCTGTTAGGAGCAGGAGAGATCTCTTTTGTAGCCCTATGGGCGTTTTTTACATAACTAATGAAAGGATCTTTTCTCGGGAAAAAAAAAAAAAATCGGTCATCGGTAGTATGAGCTGAAAGTACTCCCGCACAGATTTCCGAAGAAAGACAACAAAACCGAGAAAAGAACGAAGTTGTCTTACTGTCTGCGGTATTGACCAAGCCAAAACCTTCTGAACTCAGTCACAGTCAATGCTCAGCCCGTCTCTTGTGATCTTGTGTCCCAAGTAAATAATTTCCGTCATAAAAAACTCACATTTACTTAATTTAGCATACAGTCGATTCTATCTTAAAATAGTCAAGAAAATCGTGAGGTATCTAACATGATCCTCGAGAGTTCGAATGTAGACTAAAATATCCTCGAGGAACACAACCACGAACTTTCCCAAATGTTCACGAAAAAGATTGTTCATTATTTGCTATAAAGTGGCTGGAGCATTGGTCAATCCAAAAGGTAATACAAGAAACTTGTAATAGCCATACCTAGTCCAAAAGGTGGTTCTTTCAATGTGCCTTTCATGAATACATATCTGGTGGTAGCCAATACATAAATCTATCTTTGTGAAATACTTTGCTCCCACTAAACAATCAGGTCATCTGATCTAGGGAGAGGATAGCAGTTCTTGATTGTCACTTTGTTCAGTCTCTTATAATCCACACATTCACCAGGTGTTTCAGTGGCTGGCTCCGCTGAAAGCAAGTCACTATAAAAAGCAATGGCAATGGCTCTGATCTCCCCGAGCTCAGTAGCTATCGATCCATCCGGTCTACCAAGCTGGCGAACCCCTGCTCGCGCATGACGGGGTCCAGTGATCTCAAGGGATTTGTTGAGAGGTTGTGGATATAAGTCGAATTACCCTATCCCTTGGAATAATGATTTGGATATGGCCTTCAGACTTTTGAAAGATAAAGTCAATGAAGCTCCTACCTTAGCACTATCCGATCCTAGTCGGCTTCATGTTCTTGAGAATGATGCGAGTGACTATGTGATTGGGATTGCTCTATTCCAAGATGGTAGACCTGTTGCTTTCGAGAGTGAAAAACTAGATGACACTCAATCTCATTGGCCAACCCTTGAGAAGGAGCTTTATACTGTCATTTATACTCTCAAGGTTTGGAGGCATTATTTATATGGCTCCAAGTTTATGGTATTTGACTGATCATCAGTTAATTAAGTATGTGTGTGATGTGGATGATTTGAGAGGACGAAAAGCTAGATGGGCAGAGTTAATGCAAGATTTTGATTTTGATATACACTATTGAAAGGGGTCCATGAATAGTGTAGTAGATGCGCTTAGTCGGATCAGAAAGGTGAATACTTTGTTGTTCACCGAGATTTCCACCGACTTATTTCAGTCATTGAGAGGGCTTTGCAGGACTGAAAGTTATTTTGGTCCATATTAGCTGAGGATCCAGGGCAGGAGCTCATTGATTGACCAAGACTCAGCGAATGAGCAGCCTACCATTCAAGCTGCGGGAGGCCAATGGATGAATCGGAATGGTTTACTGTTCCGTAATGACAAAATTTGTGTACCACAGGTCCCGGATATTAGGTCCAAGATTCTTAAGGAGTGTCATGACACTCCTTCTGCTGGACACCCCGGGGTACACAGGACATTAGCTTTAGTGAAACACACTTTCTATTGGCCAAAGATGAAAGGGTATGTAGAAGATTATGTCCTTAAGTGTTAGGTTTGTCAAGCAAATAAAGCTGAACGTTTTAGACAGGCTGGGATGTTGCATCCTTTGCAAATTCCAAGTAATAAGTGGGAAAGTATTTCCATGGATTTCATTACTGGATTGCCAAGAACACGTCAAGGCCACGATTCTATTTGGGTTGTTGTGGACCGTTTGACAAAGATGGCGAGGTTTTTACCTACACGAAAGAATGTTACAGCTACACAATTAGCAAGGCAGTTTATCGAGCAATTGTTTAGACTGTACGGTATACCGCAGGACATAATTAGTTTACAAGTGACTTTTGGAGACTTGTTTTTGAGAAGTTGGAACCAACTTTGAATCTGTGTTCCTTATATCATTCTCAATCTGATGGCCAGACTGAAAAGGTGAATCAGACTTTGGAGGACATGCTTCGTGCATGTCTCCAAAAGACAGGATTCATGGGAGGATTATCTTCCTATGTTAGAATTTGCATACAACAGTACTAAGCATATGAGTACAGGTTTTAGTCCTTTTATGCTTATGTACGGATGTCAACCTAGATCACATGTTACCGTGGGATTTTCAGGACTTGAGCATCATGCAGTGCGTACTTTTTTGCACGACATGCAGAAAATGTTACAAGTTGCAAAGGAATCTATTAGAAGTGCTCAAGATAGAGATAGATTTTATTCTAATAACATCATTCATCAAGAGAGTTCTCTGAAGAAACGATGGTGTATTTGCGAGTTTCGAAAGATTCTGAGACTTAATGGACGGGTCAATCTCTAAAATTATCCCCTAGATACTGCGGACCATTTCGGGTTACGCGCTGGATTGGTTCAGTTGCATATGAATTGGACTTGCCTTCTCATGTGAAAGTTCATCTTGTATTTCATGTCAGCAGACTTAAGGAAGTACTGGGTGGAAAAGACCAGTTAGTTACTCCTCGAGAAATCATAGATGTTGAGGATATGACATTTCTGTCACTCGAACCTGAAAAGATTCTTGGATTTTGGAAAGACGATTGCGACATACGTTACTCTCACGGAATACAAGATCAAGTGGAAGGATCGTGTTGAGGAGGATGCTACATGGGAGACATTGACTACCCTTCAGAGAGACTACCCTGGGTTTTTACTGAGCTCAGGAGTGAGCTCTTAGAGGAGGGGCAGTATGTCATGTACTCCTTAAGAATCTTGGACCTGATGTACGGGACCTATGGTACACAAATTTTGTCATTACGGAACAGTAAACCATTCCGAATCATCCACTAGCCTCCTGCAGCTTGAATGGTAGGCTGCTCAGTCACTGAGTCTTGGTCAATCAATGAGCTCCCGTCCTGGATCCTCTGCCAATATGGACCAAAATAATTATCAGTCCTGTAAAGTCCTCTCAATGACTGAAGTAAGTCAGTGGAAATCTCAGTCATGGTTGTCACGGTACGAAAATACGATACCGTACGGGAATTTTTGGTATGATATGAAATTTTTGGATACCGTACGATAAAATACGGTTTTTATTTTTTACACTTACAACCTATGGAGCTTCAAGCTTGAATGTGAGGGAAGGTTGGGAGGGGAGGAGTCTACAGTGCTTGAGGAACCAGAACATGGATATGTGTCTCTCCCGGTTGGATCTCCCGATTGTCTCCAAAAAAGAACCTGGATGGGTAATGCAATACCAAAGGTCTCCCAGTGTAGCGTTATGACTAAGGGACCGTCTTTGCACAAATACGAGGAGTGCATCTAGGGTGATAATGTTAGGGACTCCTCTCTAGATCAAAATGGCCATGTCCAAATCTTCTCCCTCGTACATAACTTGAGAATCTAATTGTCTAGCCTATCTATACCAGGGATCCCCAAGTGATGTAGCAAGATTCTCTCATCCTACCAATCAAGTGTACACTACCAGTCTACCTCGCCAGATTTTTTAGGTCTCTCAACAATCCCATATGGAATACTGAGTGGACAAAAGTTGCGAAGTATTGCAAGCATTTGGGATCTTCGTAAAGCAAGGTTTCTATATTTTTTTAAAGCATTTGGAAAAATTTTTTTCAAGGAAAAATGATTTTTTGGAATTTTTTTTAAAAAAAAATCAAATCGTACCGTACGATATCGTACGGTATCGTACCACTCGTACTGTACCGTGCGAACCTGTTCGTACGTGTACGAGAAACAACTATGATCTCAGTGAACGACAAAGTATTCACCTCTCTGATCCGACTAAGCGCATCTGATCAATCAATACCACAAACTTGGAGCCATATAAATAATGCCTCCAAACCTTGAGCGTAAATGACAGCGTAAAGCTCCTTCTCAAGGGTTGGCCAAAGAGATTGATTGCGTCCTAGCTTTCGACTCTCAAAAGCAACAGGTCTACCATCTTGGAATAGAGCAGCCCCGATCGCATAGTCGCTCGCGTCAGTCTCAAGAATATAAGGCCGACTAGGATCGGGTAGTGCTAAGGTAGGGGCTTCCTTGACTATATCTTTCAAAAGTCTGAAGGCCATATCCAAATCATTATGCCAAGGGATAGGCTGATTCGACTTACGTCCATGACCTTTCAACAAGTCGATCATCGGTAGTGTGAGCTGAGAGTACTTCCGCACAGGTTTTGGAAGAAAAACAAAAAACTGAGAAAAGAGCGAAGTTGTCTCACCGTTTGCAGTATCGGCCAAGCCAAAACCTTATGGACTCGGTCATAGTCAATACTCAACTTGTCTCGTGTGATCTCGTGTCCCAAGTAAATGATTTTTGTCACAAAGAACTCACATTTACTAAATTTAGCATACAGTCGATTTTGTCTTAAAATAGTTAAGACAATCGTGAGGTAGCTAACATGATCCTCAAGAGTATGACTGTATACTAAAATATCGTCTAGGAACACAACCACGAACTTTCCCAAATATTCACGAAAAAGATCGTTTATCATTTGTTGGAAAGTTGCTGGAGCATTGGTCAAGCCAAAAGGTAATACAAGAAACTCGTAATGGGGATACCTAGTCGGAAAGGCGGTTCTTTCGACATGCCTTTCATGAATATGTGTCTGGTGGTAGCCAGTACGTAAATCTATCTTTGTGAATCATTTGATCTAGGGAGAGAATAGTGGTTCTTGATTGTCACTTTGTTCAGTCTCTTGTAATCTACACACATTTGCCAGGTGTTGTCCCTCTTTCTCCTAAGTAACACAGGCGCACCCCAAGGTGATTTACTTGGACGGATCTAGCCCATTGTCAAATAATCTACAAGTTGTTTGCTAGTCAAAGAGACCATCAAAGCTGAGCATATGTTTAAAGTATATCTTACACAAGTGTTTAAGCATCATGGAATGCCGAAGTCCATTGTGGGAGATAGAGATCCCAAGACTACAAGTCTCTTTTGGCGAGCCTTATTTGATAATATGGGCACCAAATTGGACTTCTCATTAACTTATCACCCTCACCCTCAAACGATGGGCAAAGTGAGGCTGCTAATTCAGTCGTGTTGGATCTCTTGAAATGTTATGTGGCAGATCAGATGTCTTCTTGGGAGAAGTACTTACCGCTTGGGGAATTTGCATACAACATGGTGCATGCATCTACGGGAAAGGCCCCATTTGAGATTGTTTATGGAAAATTGTTTTTTCCACCCATTCTTCACACAAAGGATGATATGTGCAGCTGATGAGCACGTAAAAGACTTGGATATTGCTTTTGCTTAGGTGCGGACAGCCATTGCTGTTGGGTAGGAGGGAAGCTAGCGCGCACACACATACACACGCACACAACCTCAAGCACAGAGAAACTGTGAGTGCTGGAAAAGATGTACTGAATAATGATATAAAATGAAAGTACAAGTGAGTACTAAAAGGCCTAGGGCTAAATGCCCAACACACATAAGTGTGTTCACACGGGGAAAAAACCTGTGTCTAGTCACAGGGAAAAAGTGCCCGTGAGTAAGTTGGGTTCACACCTGAACTAGCCGAGAGTGGACATGACCAACAAACCCCCCTCAAGTGAATGGTGTGAACGGGTAGCAGCAGGGTGATAAAGCTGTGAATGCTACCTTGCACTATGCTCCACAGTAAGAGTGAACTGGAGTGCCAATGGAAAAAGCAAGCACTATATGACGGGAAAAAGGAGAATCCCCAATGTCATAGTGCTAATACTAGAGCACAGTAGTACATAAATGCATCACCAGAAATCATAGTCACAGGGGACGGCGGGGACGGCGCCTAGGAACGCGGGGACACCGACACGGGACGGCGCAGGGACGGGGACGGACGGGGACGGACGGACGTCCCCTGACTGGCGTTTCAAACCGGGGACGGCGCAGGGGACGGCGTAGGGACGGGGGACGGCTGTCGGGGACGGCCTGTGCGGGGACGGCAGATAGCCGTTGCGCCTGCCCGTTTCTGGCCGTTGCGCCCGTTTCTGGCCGTTGCGCCTGCGTGCCGCGTGCCTGCCCCACTGTAGCCGTTTATGGCTGTTGGGCTTGGGCTCTACTAGCCGTTTATGGCTGTTGGGCCTTGGCCCTCTCTCTCTCTTGCCTATCTATATAAGAGCCCACCTCTACAAGGCTACAAGCTGCCACACACAAGTTCATTGCTCATTGCTCAAGCTTCTTGAATCTTCTCAAGTTCTCTCGAGTCTCTTCCAACTTCCAAGTTCCAAGCTCTAGGGCCTAGGCTCTCACCTCTCCCTCAAGCCTCTTGAGTCTTGACTCTTCCAACTTCCAAGCCTCTAGGCTCTCTCTCTCTCTCTCTCTCTCTCTCCTCAAGGCTCAAGAGTCAAGCGGCAAGCCATCTTCAACCATGGCATCCTCCTCACGTGCCGGGGCTTCTTGTAGAAGGACAACGGGATGGACATGGTGGGAGGAGGTAAACTACACCACATCCGTTCATGGAGGCGGTTCTCGGCCATGGGTATGCAAGCTTTGCCCGTACCGGCGAACGGGTGGCGCCGACAAAGTGCGAGCCCACCTCTTGCATGAGAGTGGGCATGAGGTGAGGTTTTGCACGAATGTCACGCCCGAGAAGAGACGGGAACTTCTTGACAAGCTTAGCGTCTACGAAGCGGTCGAAGCGACAAGAAGGACGCCACGAGTGGCCGTGGATCCCGCGACGATGGGGAGAGGAACTCAAGCCTCTACCATGGAGTCATGTGGTGGATCGGGATCATGCACACCATCACCTTCGCCATCAAGTCGGAATGTTACTCCATCCACGACACCGGCACCCTCCATCTCCACGGCCTCTCAATCATTACGTGGCCCACGGCGACAATCTACACTTGGGGAGAATTGGAACCCCAAGTTGAAGGAGGAGGTGGATATGGCGGTGGCCCGCTTCTTCTTCCACGACCACATTGCCTTTCAAGCGGCTAGGTAAGTGCAATCGATCATTGCCAATTCATCATTCATGTTTTCATCATCCTAGTCTCCTTCTCATTAGTAAATTACTTTCTTGAATAGGTCGGAATACTTCAAGGTAATGGTTAAGAAGATTGGGGAGTATGGCTCAACCTATATGCCTCCCTCATCCAAGAGCTTGCGCACTACATTGCTCGACAAGGAGAAGCGCATTGTAGAGCAAGCGGCCGACAACACAAAGCGGCAATGGGAGAGGAACGGAGTCTCCCTCATTGTGGATGGATGGAGTGACACCCGCAAGAGGAGTATTCACGGCATGGTTGCATATTCCCGTGGAGAGATGTACTTCATCTCATCTCATGATGCATCCGGCACTGGGAAGAGCGCGGATGTGCTTGCGGCAGAGTGGGCTACCACCATGGAGATCGTTGGCCCCGAGCATGTAGTCGGCTTTGTTGCGGATGGGGAGCCTTCCAATAGGGCGGCGGGAGCTATTCTCCAAGGTATGTATGGACATGTCACGGTGTCCTTTTGTATGGCTCATTGCCTAAACAACCTCCTCAAGGACATCGGGGCATTACCATGGATCAGCCCGCTCATTGAGGAGGCCAACACCATGGTCTCCTTTGTCCTCAACCACCAAAGACTTCGGCATGAGTTCAACAAGAGGTCCTGTCTCTCTCTTCTCAAATATTCCGACACCCGGTTCGCCTACAACTTTCTCATGTTGGGCCGGTTGAAGGATTGTAGTGGTGCTTTGAGGGGGCTTTTCCTTAGCGACGAGTTTGTCGCCATGCAAGAGTCCCATACAAACACTGGCCAAGAGTGTAGGCTACGGGCGGATGACGCCTCTTGGTGGGAGCGTGTGAAGACCACAGATGCTATGGTGAGGCCCATAGTCCACCTGTTGAGGATTGTAGACGCTATGCAGCCATGCATAGGCAAGGTCTACGAGGCCATGGATCGCATGATAGAGAAGTTGAAAGACTTCGTGCCTGACGAAGACAGATACGAGGAGATCCATGCCTTGTGTCTAGGAAGGTGGAATTCCTACTACTCTCCATTGCATGCAGCAGCTTATGTGGTGGACCCAGAATTCCAAGGCAACAAGCAGGAGAGCGACCGGGAGGTGAGCGCTGGATGGAGGATCATCTTGGATCGTCTTGTGCCTGATGCATCGGTTAGGCGCAAGATTAGGGACCAGCTTTCGATGTACAGGTCGTTTCATGGCTCCTATGGCTGTCATGATGCACAGGTTGACCGCTCCAAAGTTGGTGCTGCTCTATGGTGGGAGGACTTTGGTTCAGATGGACCGGAGCTGCAGCAGCTTGCCATCCGCATACTTAGCCAGGCCGTTAGCTCCTCTTGCTTGGAGCAACTTTGGAGTACCTACAACCACATTGCCTCTAGGAAGAGGAACCGACTCGGGGTAGAGCGTGCCAATGACCTTGTCTTCGTCAGCGCGAACTTGCAAATGCTTTGCAAGAGCATGACCAAGAAGGCAGATTCCTTCACCGAGTGGGAGATGAGTCAACAAGAAGAGCAACGGGAGGATGAGGTGCAGGAGCAGCATGCCAGTGAGGATGAGACTGAGGATGAGCTTGATGCTTCTTTGGCAGCCGCACAAGCTACCCATGACCATGAGGCGAGCACTTCACGTGGATGATCATTCATGGATCATGATTCATGGGCCTTACTACTTAGCTCTAGCCTCTAGCCTCTAGTCTTCAGCACTTTTTTGTCATTGACTCATTTGAGTCCGTCCTTGTATTTTGCCTCCTTAAGGCTCCTGAGTCTTGACTCTTGAGTCATGACTCATTTTGTATCTACTTAATTATTATCTTTGACTCAAAATCTTAGCATTTTAGTGTAAATTTGTGCTCATTTTGATGTGCTTCCAAAGTAGAATAAGTGCAGAGTAGAAAATTTAAAAAAAAAAGTATTTTTTGAGTGCCGTTCCCTCCCCCGTCCCCGTTCCCTACTTATGGCCGTCCCCCGTCCCGTCCCCGTCCCCGTCACCGTCCCCCGTCCCTTGTGACTATGCCAGAAATGCATGGCAAAGATCATGTGGACATCAACTGCATCAAATCAAGAGGCATCGCATAATACCCCCTTGAAGGCAAGTACCAAATGCCAAGCTGAACTGCATGTAATCCACATCAATGCTCTGTAACTGCACCAGTGATAAGCATAAGAAGAGGTAGCAGATATACGCATGTGTAATGGCAACAGGATACAGAAGTCATGCCTGTGAGACATGCAATGTAAGCTGCAAAAGTGAAACTCATCGAAGGAGGATCCGATGAGGAAAAATCAACAATGGTAGGGCTGATAAAGGTAAAAATTCAGCAATGGGAAAAGCTGAAAATGGGGAAAAAAAAATGGGGCCTCGAGGCGGGCATCAGCCAATGCTATGAGAGGATAGGTAAACTCTCAGCGATGCCATGATCAGTGGCATGTATGGCAAGTGTAAAGATGCATAATCCCACAATGAATAATATACATGTGACATGTCAAAACCATGAGAGCAAGCCAACACTGGCCAAGTGTGTAGAAGGCACTCCTAGTAAACATCACATGTGAGAAAGTGACAATGTCAACACTGTAGAAACAATCCCGCTGCAAGGGAAAACAGCATAAAAGGCATCTCCAGTAGACATCACATAAGAGAAAGCGTCTAGCATAGACCAGCATAAGGGACAACAAGCATAAGTGACCATGAGGCATCACGGACTGCATGTGGGCAAGTGAAATCCCCCCGTGAAATGCATCTGCTAGACAATGCATACCATGGAGTACAGACTATAGAGCATAGTCATCAAAAGTAACGGCATTAGAAGACATTTCTGTAAGCGATGAAGATGTAAGGGTCAAGGTTGACACATGTGTAGCCAAATTGGCATGATCTGCACTTGTGGAAGAAGATGCCAGCTTCTTTTTTTCACTCTCAATACGCTTCTTGCATTCCTCTATGGTAAGCCCTGTTTTCTTGCAATAATTACAGTGCTTTTTCTTTTCAGGTTTGTCCTCTTTCTTGGGAGGATCCGATGGGCTAGGTTTAGGCCTAGATCTATTCCCACGAAATGGAGCAGCTATTGCTGACTCAGTAGACATCATGTTGGTCCTGTTGGAACAAGATTGCTCTTCATTGAGCAAGAGAGTCACAAGGTTGTCAAAAGTGACCGCATTAGGTGCATTGCCAGCCAACAACCGCAAAGTGGTGCCAAATGTCTGATAAGAGTTAGGCAAATTACGCAAAACTGTGTGAACAAGATAGCTATCTGTAACTTGGTTGAACACAGTGCTAATCAATACACTTAAATACACTAAGATTTAATGGACACTTGCTCAAATACAAGAAGTAAATTGTTGAATTGACAAGAGACACACAATGAGCTGGAACGGCTGACCCCTCCCTCAAATAAAGTATATTGATCTTGGGAGAATCAAGTACATAGTGTCATGGGCATTTTTGACCAGATTTCCATACCAATGCATATGAATACAGTATTGCAAACAAGTGGTTGCCGATGTAGACTTACAATCCACGCTACCCTCTCAAGTGCCCATGCTCCTTACCATCTGCTCTCTATTGTTCCAACAACACATGGTAGCAACAATTTGCAAGAGAGCATGTAGGACAAGAGAACACTACACAGGGTATGTGATCTTGTAATCCGGTTCCTCCTTCCTGCTACTTGCTCCCATATTTAAGCATAAAAGCTTACCAATAGAGTAAGTAGAGTCGATGACAGCGGAAGTCTTCGCGATAGAAGTCCTTGGAGTCTTGAGATCTTCGATTTGTCGCATTTCTTCGCGACAAAAGTCTTCAAGAGGATGAAGGGAACCTTGGGAAAGCTTCCCCTATGGTTCAACTTGAGAAAGGAGGGTTGAAATTAGGGGTTTCAGCAAAAAGACCAAAAATTACAGTAATAAAGAGAGTTGTTTTGCTGAATTTCAGTCATTGGGAGTGTGTAGGAGAGTGATTAGCATCCGGAAACACTCTTGGAAGCTTGAAAAACACCTTAGCAAGCTTGGAAATCGGGTTGGGAAGGAGAATGTGCAAAAAATGCAGCCCAATAGCCCTCATGAAGGAGGCGCCAATCTCTAGAGAGAGGAGGAGGAGGAGTAGTGAGGTGGTGAGTTGTCCAGTGTAGGTGGCAGGCAGGTGCTTTGTGGAGCAAGCTAGAGTGGACACATGGTTGGTTACTCCCTTTGTACAAAGGGGATAAGGTTTGGGCGATCGACATTGGGTTATGTCCACCTCGGGACATCAGTGTGTGTGAACACCGGGCTGGTCATAATTTATAAGTGAGTTTTGGTTGCCCAAAACTTAATGAAGTGTGTACACACTCACTTATAAATTAGTGCTAACTCCTAAGGCTAGGTTTATGACCAATACTTACCACCTGCTGCTGTCACATGCCACATAACCATGTCAGCAGCGCAAACAGTGTCACACGCACGATTCATGGGCGGGCGTCCCCTAACTCGGAACTACACATTGGTCAAGCAAGCATGAAAATAGCATGCAATTTCCATGCAAGCAAGCACATAAAGATGCTATGCAATGCAGCATTGGTATGGACAATCCCCGTTCATGAGACTATACCAAAATAGATGTGCTCCAGGCAAGTACACGAGGTACCAGACCCAATGGAACACCAATCCACCAAGCATTTCCAGGCATGTACATGGAGGCACAAGTCCCAACGGAAAGCCAAGTCCACAGTATCACATGAGTGGCATCAATCCCCAGCATATACAATTGCCATGGACACCAGTCCAATGTACATACATGATGAGAAAGCACGGGTGGACCAATTAGGTGGCCAAACGGTGACACTATCTGTCAAGACCTCATCAATGTTAATGAGCTGCACTCGTAGGTCTTTCATATGCATAAGGTACTGATCGATAGAGTCACCTTCAAGCATGCGGTCAGTCTCAAGCTTGCCCTGAAGGTAAGCTACACGAGCCTCATTGCGACCTGAATACAACGCCGCCAAGGTATCCTAAGAACCCTTTGCAGTGGTGCAGGAACGAATATGCGGAATGATATGCCTGCGGCACGAGAGAGCAATCAATGCATGGACACGAGCATCCCTAGCATCCCAAGTACGTTGCTGCTGAGCAGGAGGAAGACGAGGAGGTGGACCTGCAAGAGGATGAGTGGGAATCACTTCACCTTCCGTTGGAGCAGGTGCAAGAGGACGCTCCTTAGTGCCATCCACATATAGCCATACATTCTTGGCAACCAATACATGACGCATCATATAAGCCCACATAGGGTAGTTATCCCCATTGAGCTTGTCCTCTTGAGATAGCATTCCAAAGAGGTCATTGTTACTGTTGGCCATGATAACACAGCAAATCTGTCACAAGTCACCACGAGTAGGCAATGCCTAGCAAAACCGTAAGAATGCGGGAGATAAATAGCAGGATAATCAATGGACTGAAAGGGAACTCCTTCACCACGAGAAATACATATGCATGTCCCAAATCTGCAAGTGTACTGCACGATGATGCAAATCTGTCAAAGTGTCCACAATGGCATACATATACTGCAACAAACTACAGACGTATACATGTGCCGTCAAAAACACGATCAGCTGACACCTGTAAAAGCTGCAAGTACTCAAATCCCGGCAAATCAAAGGTAACTTCGAATGCTCCAAAAATGGGCTCAATGTAGAAAAGCCCTAACTTTTAGGCAGCCAATTAGACCAAATCTGAACCGGATCTGCACATGTAAATCTGCTAATGCGATTGTCACCTGAACCAAATGCTGCAATGTCCAAAAATTGGGGGAAATGCCCCAATCCCAACCAAATGTGCCTGTAATACCCAAAAAATTGAGAAAAATGCCCCAATGCCAACCAAATGTGCCTGTAATACCCAAAAAATTGGAGGAAATGTCCCAATGCCAACCAAATGTGCTTGTAATACCCAAAATTGCCTGCAAATAGTGCTAATTTTTGCAAAATAGTGTCAATTTCTGCAAAATCCCCAAATTTCTAGTGCAATTATGCACCAAATTTGCTGAAATCAATGCCAATGTGTGCCAATGTTTCAATTGTAGGCTCAATGGTGAAAAGCCCCAAAATTAATGCAACTAATTTGCTAATTTTTAGCAATTTTAGGTCAAAATTTGCAAATCCCACAAACCTGAAATCTGTAAGGGATTTGGAGTTGCAGTTGGGCAGCAGCAATAGGCAGGTGGTGTACAGATATGAGGCAGGACATGCAGATCTGACAGATCTGAGGCAGTTGCTGCACAGTCGTACGACAGTACAGGGCGTGGTATAGGGCGCGGTACTTGGCGGCGACGGCGGGGCATCGTACGGCGGCTGCCCGTGAGGGCGACGACAGAGGCGGCGGCGACAAGTTTGAGAGGCGATTGATCTAGATCTAGAGGCGGCGAAGACAGATCTGGTGGCGCATAGGGGCGGGGGCGGATCTGAAGGCGACGACGGCGGCGAGCAGCTGAGGGGGGCGACAGGGCGGCTGAGGGCAAAACCCTAATCCTAAACAGCAAAACCCTAATGGAGCAAAACCCTAATACCAATAGGCTGAAGCTCAAGGGCTGAAGGGCAGCAGCGGGCAAATCCTAACCCTAACCCTAACCAGGCTTTGATACCAATGTTGGGTAGGAGGAAAGCTAGCCTGCGCGCGCGCGCACGCACACACACACACACACACACACAACCTCAAGCACAGACAAACGTGAGAGTGCTGGAAAAGATGTACTCAATAATGATATGAAATGAAAGTACAAGTGAGTACTAAAAGGCCTAGGGCTAAGTGTGTTCACATGGGGAAAAAACCTGTCTCCAGTCATAGGGAAAGAGTGCCCGTGAGTAAGCTTTCCTATGAGTGCCCGTGAGTAAGCTGGGCTCACACCTGAACTAGTCGGGAGTGGACATGACCAACAATTGCAAGGTCACAAGACAAGCATAAAAAGGTTGCCGACAAGCATAGAAGGCAATTCGATGTTAAAGAGCATGATTGGGTATTGCTGAAATTTGAGAAATCAAGACTTGCAAAGGAGCATATCCTAAGCTCTTCTAACAAGGTACTATGGGCCTTTTCAAGTGATCGAGAAGATTAATGAAGTGGCTATCAGGTTGGCATTGCCTAGTCGTTGGAATATACACAATGCTTTGCATGTGAGTCTTCTTCGTAAGTATGTAGGTAGGGCCAGAGCCCAGTGAACCGGTCATTGAGGATCCACCGGACGTGGATGAGCTTGAGGAGATTTTGTAGCCAGAACAGATTGTGTATCACAAGGAACGCAAGCTTGCTGCAGGCAAAGTTGTCAGGCGTCACCTTGTGAAGTTTAAGAACTCTCTTCCCATTGATGCTAAATGGGTAGATGAAGAGTTCTTTAGAGATTGCCCGCATTTGCTTTATACATATTTGGATGCTTTTCAGTTGCGAACAACTGTTTAGAAGCCGGAGGGGATGTCACCATTTGGCCAACCAATTGGTCCACCCGTGCTTTCTCATTATGTATGTACATTGGACTGGCGTCCATGGCAGTTGTATATGCCGAGGATTGATGCCACTCATGTGATATTGTGGAGTTGGCTTTCCGCTGGGACTTGTGCTTGTGTGTACATGCTCGGAAATGCGTCGGCCTTGGAGGATTGGTGTTCGATTGGGTCTTGTACCTTGTGTACTTGCTTGGAGCATGTCTATTTTGGTATAGTCTCATAAACGGGCATTGTCCATACCAATGCTGCATTGCATAGCATCTTTATGTGCTTGCTTGCAATTAAAATTGAATGCTATTTCCATGCTTGCCTGACCAATGTGTAGTTTTGGGTAAGGAGACGTCCGCCCGTGAATCGTGCATGTGAAACTGTCTGTTGACATAGTTATGTGGCGGTAAGTATCGGTCAAAAACCCAGCCTTAGGAATTAGCACTAATTTACAAGTGAGTGTGTATACACTTCATTAAGTTTTGGGTGACCAAAACTCACTTATAAGTTATGACCAGCCGTGTGTTCGCACACATTGATGTCCCGAGGTGGACAAAATCCTATGCCCACTGCCTAGACCTTATCCCCTTTGTACAAAGGGAGCAACCAGCCATGTGTCCGTTCTAGCTTGCACCACAAGGCACTTGTTCTCTCTACCAGTGGACAATTCACCAACTGCCTTCCCTCTCTCTCTAGAAGTAGGCGCCCCCTTCATGAGGCCTTTTTTGGCTATATTTTCTGCACTTTCTCCTTCCCAACTCCATGCTAGTGCATTTTCCAAGCTTCCAAGAGTGTTTCCAAGTGGTGTTCACTCTCCCATACACTCCTAATGACTGAAATTCAGCAAAACAGCTCTTAAATTTGCTGTTATTTCTGATCTTTTTGCTAAAAACCCTAATTTCAACCTTCCTTTCTCAAGTTGAATGATAGGGGAAGCTTTCCCAGGGTTCCCTTCATCCTCTTGAAGACTTTTGTCGCGAAGGATCGCGACAGATTGAAGATTTCATCACTCCAAACGCTTTCATCGCGAAGACTTTCGTTGTCATCGACTCTACTTACAATTGGTAAGCTTTGATGCTTTAATATTGAAGCAAGTAGTAGGAGGGAGGAGCATGACTTTATGTTTACATACCCTGTGTAGTGTTCTCTTGTCTTACGTGCTCTCTTGCAGATTGTTGCTACCATGTGCTGGTGGAACAATAGAGAGCAGATGGTAGAGAACATGGGCACTTTAGAGGGTAGTGTGAGTTGCAAGTCTACACCGACAACCACATTGTTTGCAATACTATGCATTGGTATGGAAATCTGGACATAAATGCCCATGACACTATGTACTTGATTCTCCCAAGATCAATATACTTTATTTGAGGGAGGGGCCGGCCGTTCCGGCTCATTGTGCGTCTCTTGTCAATTTAGCAAATTACTTCTTGTATTGAGCATGTTGTCCAAGTTACACTTGGGTCCATCGCCTCGAGTTCTGAGGATGCGCGAGCTTCTTTTCATTGCCCTGCACAATCTCCCACAAACCCTTGTGGATGAACGAGATCCACATATTTAGCTTCCAATGGGCATAGTTGGTTCTGTCCAACTTGTCCTCCTTGTTCATAAGCAATAGCAAACCTCTGCAAGCAAGCCTTTGTGCCACCGATGATCTTAGCACTCCACCAATCTCCAAAACTTCTCAAACAAACTCCAACGCCATGGAAGGGACGGACGGATGAGCCCCCTCTGAGAATTGAGGTAGAGTGGGACTGGACTGCAGCAAACAAGCTCACAAATCTTGCCGGAAAATGCCCACAAAGCAGGCAGAACCGCCAAAGAAGAGGTAGGTTGTTAATGCCACTAGTTGGGAGCGCTCCACACTTGAAGAAGATTTGAAGACCACCAATTGCTATCCAAGGCTGAAAAAAATGCAGCCCACACACTACTGGCAACATGAAAAACGCTGATGAAGAAGATGGCGAATGTGGCTGCGTTTTCATCTTGGGTACTGCGTTTTTGGCATAGCAACTGTGCTTTGGTGGGTGGCAGCAGTTTTCTCTCCAAGATGAAAACGCAACAACAAACTACAGCCACTAGTTGATTGAAGAAAAAAAACGCAGGCTTTCTCTTCCAGCAAAAAATGCCAACTTAAGCAGATGAGGGAGGATGTTGGTAGCTAAGCAATTGATACCATGATAAAGTTGCACAATGTGGAAGCAAAACAAAGGAGAGAGGCCGAGAGAGAGAGAGAGAGAGAGAGAGAGAGAGAGAGAGAGAGACATCAGACAATGAACATCTTATTATGTAGCATGAGGCTTTTACAACGGCGATACCAGCGAGCAAAGAGGCATTACAATGTGCAAGGATTGGATATTGTAACTGATGATGAGGCGGCTCTTTTTATAGGGATGCTAGGAGATGGCCGACTGTCCCTATGGAGCTGGCCAATTGCTCCACAACCCATATATCAAGGGAAAAAGAATATAAGCTCAATTAATAGGCATAGTTCCCAAACATTGAGATGCACAATATTCTAATAGGAGTTGCATAGCGTCTCGTTCAAGCCTTTGCTAGTGTTCTCGAGTTGCTTGTTCTGCCCGTCGTCGGTCTTCATCAGCCTTGCATTTGGCGTCCTTAGCCTTCGTTCATCATCACGTCAGGCTTCTTTGGCCCTCCATTCTTCAGCCTTTTTGGCTGCTTCTTTTTGTCTTTGTTTGTCACATGCACCTCGCACTGTAGTGCATGGTGACAAGATGGCTCATCATCAATGCAAGCAGTAGAACCCTTTAGGATTTGATATTTGTCGTGACTCATACGCCATGACCACATTGTAATCCTCAGTCCAGGATATGTTAGGCACGAGCTACGTAGGTCATTCCTCAGCCTTAGAGAGTCAGTCAGTCAGTCAAAGTCCCTTAACCCACTTGGAGAGAATCATTCATGCATATAGAGTCAACAGGAGCCTTAGGGTTTGCATCAAAGCATGTTTACATCTTGCATATCATTCATCCCATATGCATGTAGACCATCTAGATCATTGCAGAAGACTCAGAATATCATCCAGTATTTTTCCCATATTTTATAGCATTTATCTAGCATTTTTACCATATTATTATCAACATTATCCATTTATGCAAGACATGTTGCAGTTGGCCAGCTTTCAGCCAGCTGACCTACACATGAGAGGCATATAAATAGCTCTGCCTTGCATCATTCATCTCATATCATAATCATTGGAGTCGAGGGTTTCCCTTCAGCACAAGGAGCATCAACGCATGAAGCATTCAGTCCTTCATTATCAAAACGTAGCATCAACAACATTCAGCCAGTAGAAGCACTTCTGTACCTTGCATTTTCAGCATACGTACAGTTGGCAGCATTCACTCACATCATCGTTTTGCTACAGCTCTATCGGTGAAGGTAAAACGCATTCATTCATTCATTCATTTTCAGCATATACACACAGCTTAGAGCAGTCCCAACAATTAGCCCCTTCTCTTAGCCTCAGATTTGCAGCCTTCCTACATTCCATTGGAAGAGTGCATAGGCTTGAGATTGGTCATCATTGGTGCTTTTACAGTTGTGTACAGCTCAGCCCGACTCTTGGTCTTTCAAAGGTCTTGCATTTGGCTTATCTACAGTCCAAAGTCAGTCCCCATTCATTCTCTTCAAAGATAATAAAGCAAATACTCCTAGCAATAGCAGGGAGCCCTTCAGTGGGTAATTTGGGACCCAATAAGGTGTATAGATGTATCTCTCTCTCTCTCTCTCTCATCTCTTAAAGTTTGAAGTGATAAAGTGGATTGCTAAAGACTCGTGAAACTTAGGATAAAGAAGGCGGTGTGAGACTTATGTGACAAGATCCTTCGTTACGCATAATTCCATTGCATGTTACATTGGTATTAGATTCAACTTGTTTACACACATTGCATCCTAGCGTGAGAGCATCATTGGATGGTTAAACTTCCCGGCACGACTACCGACTTCAATACCATGTCTACAAAGGAGAGTACACATCGGCAAGAAGACGTCTCCTCCGAAGGAGACCTTGCTCTTCCGCCTACTATAGATATAGCTCTACCTTGAGTACAGAATGAGCTTCTTATGGAGCGTCTCCAACTCTTGGAGGCAACAGCAGCAAAACCCACTTCTCCAGTTACCCCCCGACTTCGTCACCCTCTTCTTTCAGATGGAACAACAAAGACGAGAGGATGAAGCTAGACGGCGGGAAGAAATAGTAGACAGACGGGACTACGAGGAAGGCCAACGTAGGATCGATAAAGACTAGTGTCAGGTTGAACTTGCCACTCGGGAGCACCAATGAGAGCTCGATCGAGAGCGCATGTTACTCAAACACCAAAGGGAAAAGGAGGCCATACATATGAAGTATCAACACCTCTCTTTAGTTTCTCCATCCATAGGTGCCACCAGCTAGAATCCCCTGACATCGACTAGACTACCGTCATCCAAACTCAACCGAATTTTAGTAAGTATTATGGTAAGTGTGATCATTTAGCTATTACTCAATTTATTCATCAATTTAATGGTCATTTTTCTTTAGCTAGGATCACAGATTCTCAAGATAGAGTCCACGTAGCGCCTCACTGTCGGGTGAGGCAGTCACTTGGTGGTAGCATTGGTCTAGTCTTCATACAGACCCGACCACATGTGTCACAGCTTTTTGCTGCGATACCTTTGTCCATGACCTTAAGACCAGATTTCTCCCTCCCCCCCCAGTATCTGACCAACCTGGCGGATGAGTTCTATGGACTCATATAGAACGAGTTACCTGTGCTTAAGTTTTCTGGAAAGAGTATAACTTTTTTCGGGAAAAAGATCCTTCAATTAGTTAAAGAGAAAACAGCCACAAAGGGCTAAATACAAACTCGCTTATAAGGGCGAGAAACAAGTGATCATAAGGGGGAGAGATGCTTTTCCTCTGGCTGGCCGCTCTATGAGAAGAAGGCTATCTCATATAGGGGGAGGGGGGGGGGGGGGGGGGAACCACACAGGTGGTCTGTAGTGCCAAATGGGGTCACCGCCTCTATTTGTGAGGAAACGGCCAGGCCTCCAAAGTCTCAAGAAGGCTTCCCGCCGCTTCCGCATGCGGTCAGAACCTCCCTGCAACTTCCCCCACTGATCGCGGAGGGTGTGAATGATGTCGAGCCATATGCTCCTGATGGTCTCAGCCGACGGAGTGTGGGTACCCTCGATGGCTTCGCTACATCTAGCACGCCAGATGTGCTAGGTTGCTATGCTACTGCAAATCTCCCAATGCTGGCATGGCATGAGCTTGGATGCCAAACACCTGTAGGTGGGGCTGTGACTGGTACTACTGCAATACAATGGTGGGAGACCTGAAGGGCATGGCCTCCCCCATCCTCCTCGTAAGTCCTGACCACTCTAGCCTCAGTGGCCCAAGCAACAATACCCCAAGTGATAATCCGGGTCGATACCCTGTCCATAGCAAAGATGCAGAGAATTCGCTGCCAAATTTGCTCAGCCTTCGGGCAATCCCAAAGGCAATGTCGCTGAGGCTCCTGGGGGTGGTCGCGCACCTCGGGCAAGCTGCTAACCGCCCTCCGATTGCTTGCCAAGTACCCACTGCCAGACTTTTGTGTGCCATCAACCAAAGGAAGAGAGTGATCTTCCTCGGCTGAAAGCTGTCTCAAAGCCTCTTCCAGAAATCTGAAAGGAAGCGCTGTGATAGGCCCTGAGACTATGAGGGTGCTGCTGCTGTCGGGTGTGCCATCTATCTTTGACATCCGGATCTTGCGGCTGAGCCTCGTTGTATATGCAAAGAAAGGGGCATCCAGAGTCTCCACCCGATATGTGGGATCATGTCACGTCCACTCTCCAGGGTCCCACTGCAACCGCGTGAGTGGTCGGCACTCCCAAATCCATAACCGCCAAAATCTCTCCCTGGCTACCTTGGCCGGTGCTGGATCTATGTGCCATGCACGTGTCTGAAAACCAATCACCCTCACCCTCTGTAAGGTGTAGCCTCTGAAATCTTCCATGGAAAGATTATAACTTAAGCACAACAGTTAGGGTTATCTGAGCAGGCCAAGATGGATCAATTCATTCGTGGATTAGATCCTAACATCCGGTTCACAATTTGTAACATTGAACCCAACACATATGATTGGGCTTTGACTCTTGCTCAAAATGAAGAAATGAGGAGAGCAAGCCTGTAAAGAGCCTTTTGCCACAGTTGCCGTAGTATCTCTCGCTTCTCCAAACCCGCTTGCTACCACCAATGCGGTTTAGGTCTTACCTTCTATGCATCCCATGCCATCCGTAGTGCTTGATGCTAAGCAGGAGGGTGAGACTACAACCACACAGAAAAGCCAAATCCAAGCTTATGGCTCTACCAAGGGCCGCTAGTTCATAGTCCTTTTTGACATAGGCAGTTCTGAGGATGCCATCTCTCCTCCGTTTGCTACCAAGTTCCACCATGAGCTGTACGTTAGTGCCCTATCATTTGGAGGTGGACGGATTTACACCTGTTCTCTGCATCCACATGTCTCAAAAGTGACAACAGTTTTCTTTTCAAGTTCAAAAGGCCTCATTCTAGTGAGATTTCATTGTCTTGCCTCTTTTGGGGTGTGACATGATTTTAGGAATCCAATGGTTTCGTTAGTATGAACCCATTCCCAATTGGGGGCAGGACACTTTTATTATCTCTAAAGGTTTTCTCGAGCGTGTCATGATTCATGGGGATAGGAACATTCTTGGCATTCCTATGATTTCTCATCTCCAGGTCCGATGAGCTATCCGCAAGGGAGCGGAAGGAGCATTGATTTATGCTCGTGCTCAGATAGAAGTTTCCTTATCGTCTTTCCAAGACTTTCAAGGGCAACCTAGAACAGCAGTCAGTACTCAAACATTTGAAACCTATTCCTTATGGATGCATTTTCACAGTCAACACAGACCACCAAGCACGTAAGTGGCTCTCGGCGATGCCAAGTGCCTAGTGGAGTGATTGGCACACTAGATAGATTCAGCTCTTCCACCAATTTGGAGGACTGAACAAGTACATCCCTGGTAAGCCTTACCCAGTGGCCGATGCTCTTAGTAGACAAACCCGCATCCTGATCATTCAGGAGTCTACTTGTTGGCGGACTACTTGGAAGCCATGAACCTGCCACCAAGCTAAGCAGGAGGGAATGTCACGTGCACCCTACGTAGGTCATTCCTCAGCCTTAGAGAGTCAGTCAGTCAGTCAAAGTCCCTTAACCCACTTGGAGAGAATCATTCATGTATATAGAGTTAGTAGAAGTCTTAGGGTTTGCATTAGAGCATGTTTGCATTTTGCATATCATTCATCCCATATGCATATAGACTATCTAGATCAATGCAGAAGACTCAGAATATCATCCAGTATTTTTTCCATATTTTATAGCATTTATTTGGCATTTTTACCATATTATTATCAACATTATCCATTTATGCAAGACATGTTGCAGTCGGCCAGCTTTCAGCCAGCGGACTTGCACATGAGAGGCATATGAATAGCTCAGCCTTACATCATTCATCTCATATCATAATCATTGGAGTCAAGCGTTTCCCTTCAGCACAAGGAGCATCAACGCATGAAGCATTTAGTCCTCCATCATCAAAACGCAGCATCAACAGCATTCAGCTAGTAGAAGCACTTCTGTACCTTGCGTTTTCAGCATACATTCAGTTGTCAGCATTCACTCACATCATCGTTTTGCTGCAGCCCTATCGGTGAAGGTAAAACACATTCATTCATTCATTTTCAGCATATACACACAGCCTAGAACAATCCCAATCAGCCCCTTCTCTCAGCCTTAGATTTGCAGCCTTCCTACTTTCCATTGGAAGAGTGTATAGGCTTGAGATCGGTCATCATTGGTGCTTCTACAACCCGACTCTTGGTCTTTCAAAGGTCTTGCGTTTGGCTTATCTACAGTCCAAAGTCAGTCCCCATTCAGTCCAAAGTTAGTCCCCATTCATTCTCTTCAAAGATAATAAAGCAAATACTCCTAGCAATAGGAGGGGGCTCTTCAGTGGGTAATTTGGGACTCAATAAGGTGTACAGATGTCTCTCTCTCTCTCTCTCTCTCATCTCTTAAAGTTTGAAGTGATAAAGGGAATTGCTAAAGACTCGCGAAACTCAGGATAAAGAAGGTGGTGTGAGACTTGTGTGTCAGGATCCTTCATTACGCATAATTCCGCTGCATGTTACATTGTTGCTCCATGATGAGGAATAATCTTTTATACTTTGAAAGTTCTTTTGGCTTTTTATCTTCTTTGATTGCTTCCTTGGCTTTTGCAGCTTCCTCTTTGGCTTTTCTTTTTTCTTTTTCTTTGGCTTTTTCTGCTGCTGTTGCTTCTTTGTTGATCTCTCCTTTCATATCTTCTTTGTAGCTTTCTGAAGAAGTCTCTCTTAACATTGTGGAGGCTTGGGTGGTTTTTCTTGACTGTAGTTTTACCATCCACGGGATGCTCTCACTTTTGGGTAGCTAAGTTGGGTCACAACCTGCAACTCTGATATCAATGTAGCATGCAATAGGTTGACCATTGTAACACGCAACAAAGCCTTCTTTAAACTTGTGAGTTTATGCAATTCATTTGACTTAAGAGAGAAGAGTTGAGAGAGAAGATGAGAGTTGACACCAAATTGGGCAAGCAAGAGTATTTGCTTGCATTACTTTGGAGAACTTTGTACAATGATGTGAATGATGACTGTGGATTGCCAAACGCAAGGACGAGGAAGATTGAACGCAGGTTGAACCAATAGCACTGTTGAAGACTATGAAGTGACTTCTGCAAAATCGTGAACTGCTGAGGATATGCACATATGTTGGTTGAAGATGACATGATCTTCTTTGCTGCCTTGGATTGAAGCACGGAGTGCTTGAGGCTGATTTGTATGCCCCAAGAACCGGAGGGAACTTAATCACACATGTTGACTTGAATCCTTGATTGAACTTTTGTAGTATAAGATGATTTATACAATGATTTAGGTGCTTCTTATATAGTGATCTATGCTGGCCGACTGAATATATATGGTGTTTATGCTGGCCGACTGGTATGTGTGAGGGGTTCTATGATGCTATGCATCAAGACAAGGCAAAGCCCATGTAATGGGCTGCCTTATCGGCTGACCCATGCCCATGTGCATACCTAGATGCTCTTTACATGCTTCTATATGCTTCTAGGCTTGACCTAGATGTGCCCTAGCCTAAGGTGACCTACGTGTGACTCTTCTCCAAGTGGGTTAAGGGACAAACCCTGACACCTAAGGTTAGAAGAAGACCTATGTAGCTTGTGCTTGACATGTCTTGGACTGGCGCTCACAATGGGGCCACGGTATACAACAAATACCTAAAAAGGGTATTAATGATGTATAATATTACATTGAATGCTGAGCGAGTGTCACAGAGCACCATAGTGTAGGGTGCATGTGACACATAGCTTGCTAAGTTTCTTGTTTTAGTCGTTCCTTTATCAGTTGAACTTTAGTGTTTGTGTTTGTAATGTTGGATATATTCCAATTTTTTTTTCCCGACTAGCCTTAGGCACAAGATCCTCCTTTAGTTATGATTTTTTCACTACCCGCCGTCGGAGATGTTGCTGAGGAAACACCTTGGGGGTCTTGAACCCAGGATCTCTTGGTCCTAGGGAAACACCTTCACCTCTTGGGCTATCACCTCATGGATATATACCAATCTTATGAAGGTATATATAGTATTTACCCAAGGCTTAGTGGGATTACAGGTTTAATAATTAAGATTTGAAATATTTGGGGTTTTTTTTTTGTGATCTATGCAATTTTCACGTTGATTGTGCAGCACTCCTTTTGACATATACTTGAAACATACTCAAAATGTTCATTGTACTCAAAAGCGCGTGATATTTTTGCGGGAGTGGGACCATGGCATCTTCTTTTCCTCTAGTCCCACGGGTCTTTCATGGCATCATGATGCTCCTCAGTGGTTGAAATCACCTTACATATTTGGGGTGATTCTATTCTTTTCCAGCTTATAGCTGTGATTGTTGTATGACTTTTTCATACTTAATAGAAGTTTCTTTTTGAAAAAAAAAAATGTTCATTTGAAATGTTTATGAAACCCTTCTCAACAGTGCACTGTTATGGCTTCCGTTTCGCTTGCATCATCCACAGGCAGCAAAAACATGCAGATTTAATCCTCTGATGATCATACGAATTCACTCACTTGTGTGGGAATTGTAAACCTTCAAAGCTTGTTTTGACATTTTTATAAGCAGCTCAATGAATCCAAGGTTATAGGAATGGGATTCTTATACTCAATCCTCTCATCAATGGCTGCTAGTTGCAAACATGTGTCTCATGTAAGACTGAGAAGAGCTATTCTCATGTGTCCAGTTGAGTCATATGCGGTTTATTGTTATGCATGTGTTTGCATAAACGAGTGCATGTGATTATTTTCTATTTATTTTGCTAGCCATGTATTTTGTTAATGATCCCTCAGGTGGAAAACTAGTTAAAATGTGTTGCATCTTTATTCTTTTTTCTAAATATGGATTCTCCACTGCAGACTACAAGAAGGGATCTTGCTGCACAGGATGAAGATCCTTTCGACTCTATCACAGACAAAATCCCTCAAAAACCTGTTACTTTTGTAGAAGGTGCCTCGTACAGTTTAATCATTTGCTTTGGTTTTGCTGTCGCTGGTTTCGCTGCATATGGAGTATTCAAGGAGCTTATTTTCGAACCCAAGGAGTGAGTCATTCCCGTGTGTTTTCTTAAATTTTTTTATTGGATTTGCACGCATACCATAGCTTACAAGCTCCACTAATGGGCCATGTCTTTTTCCAGGTATAAGGTTTTCAACAAGGCATTAAACAGAGTTCAGAGTGATAGTCAGGTTCTCTTGCCAGTTTTAGCAGGCTATAGCAAGCTACTGTAGGTGTGTGGCTTGCAACTGACCCCTAACATGGGCATGAATGCATGCAGGTGACAGTGAGGATCGGCACACCCATTACTGGCTATGGACAGGATACTCGTAATCGTGCAGCCAGACAACATATTCCTCATCGTACTTGGGCAGACGAAGATGGAGTTCAACGAGTAGAGGTGAGGTCCATGCATGCATCTAGTGTTTTTTTCCAGCTACACTAAGTGGGGATAGGACTTACAGCTCTTAAGAGGGACTAACAAAGGGAAGTGTGTCCTTGAGGGTCTCTTGGAGATTTAGATCACAAGATGGACAGCACTTGTGGGACTAAGAAAGGAAAGGGTGTCCTGCAGATTTCATGGAGGTGTTAGATCATCATGAGTGTTTCCTTATGACCCTGCAAGGTGTGTTTAAATGCAGAGGGTGCTGATGGTCTCTCTAAGTGGGGTTGTAGGGATACAAAGAGTGCCAATTAGCATGAAGGACGTGTTGGAAACTTGGAGTTTAACGAGTAGAGGTGAGGTCCATGCATGCATCTAGTGTTTTTTTCCAGCTACACTAAGTGGGGATAGGACTTACAGCTCTTAAGAGGGACTAACAAAGGGAAGTGTGTCCTTGAGGGTATCTTGGAGATTTAGATCACATGATGGACAGCACTTGTGGGACTAAGAAAGGAAAGGGTGTCCTGCAGATTTCATGGAGGTGTTATAGATCATCATGAGTGTTTCCTTATGACCCTGCAAGGTGTGTTTAAATGCAGAGGGTGCTGATGGTCTCTCTAAGTGGGGTTGTAGGGATACAGAGAGTGCCAATTAGCATGAAGGACGTGTTGGAAACATGGATTCTCCCACGTCCTGGTAGTTCACCCATCCCAGTTGTGTTCCTGTGCAAGTGCACTTAACTGAGGTGTTCCACGAATTGGTCTAGCCATCCAGACCCCAAAACCTTAAGGTGTTAGGTGACCTCAAATTATCCAATTGTAGAAACCTCAACTTGCCAAGATTCAAACCCAGTCTCACCACGTGCAGCTGGTTCTCTCTAGAAGTCTGAATTGCATCTCCAACAGGATAGACCAAAGACATTTGGTTAAAGCACAAAGCCTTAATGCTCTCAATTCTTCAGAGAATAGATGAGATGAGGCTTTCAACGTTGTCGCCAAGCCAGTGGCCACATATGATCTAGACTTAATGCTCTCAAATTACCAATTCTGCATAGGTGAGATGGGATCAGGCTTTCAACGTTGTCGCCAACAAGCCAGCGGACCCCATATGATCTAAATGAAGGCACAAGAATGCAAGAAATGCAACTTGAACCTGGGGTCTCTCGAACCGGTGTTTTAACCACCATGGCAACACTCCACAAAGAGAGAGAGAGTGTTATGTGCACATGTACATGCTAATCCCAAGACTAATCCTTGAAGGGCAACAGATAAAGAACAAGATTAGAACCAGATATAGGAGCTGATGCAGCTTGTATGAGTTAGGAAGCCTTGTTAAGAGGCTATCGGCCAGTGCATGAAAGGAGGATGTTCCTGTCGGCTGCAGCAAAAAGTGATTTGTCTAGGAAGCTGGCCGACAATAGGTCGGCCAGTCCATGAGGTGTTCCATGGCCCATATACAGCACCAATTGCTCATTGTTGGAATCACTCACTCCTATAGGGAGTAGGGTCCATAGACTAGACTGTAGACTAGGTGTTTACCACCTTTGAGGGGTAGCCTAGGGCTTGCCATGATGTACACCTTTTTGTATTATATGAATATACTGAAACTCAGCTATCTCTCTCTCTTTTCTCCATTTCTTTAGCTTGCGTTTTGCATCAACATGTTCCAAGAAGGTGTTTAGGGCTAAAAGAAGACTCCAAGAGCTTCCACATATAGCGTTTTGCCTATAGACTTATGTATAGCCTTTATGCATAAGGCTTATGCATAGGCTATAGGTAATAATGTGACATTGGTATCAGAGCATCAGGCTCAGCAAGGCTAAACACTGATTCAGTCCCAGATGAAGCCATGGAGAGTAATACAAGACACGGAAGAAGTTCCCGCTGTAGGCATATGCTCACTTATAGTAGTGCTATGTGTGAACAGGGCTTAACCAAGGGCACTTTTTCCCATGTGGTTTTTCCCCTTGGACATCAAGTGTGAAAGGACACTCTAACATATAATATTTTGTACTTCTATATTATATGGATGTGGCACACATGCAAGGGTCGACTTGCATTTTGTGGATACCACACTTTTGGCTCTCTCTCTCTCTCTCTCTCATTTCTGTGTGTGAGCTTCTCAACCTTGCACCTAACCCTAAAGTGCAGGTTTGTGTGTGTGAGTGTGTGAGTCCAACACCCAACAATTGGTATCAGAGCTGGGAGCTGGCCCTGGAGTGGTGGCTGTGCAGAAACTGCGGAAAAAAACTGTGAAATTCCGTCGACGCTGTGTTTTTCCGTCGACTGCGAATTTTCGTCGCCGTCCGTCCGTGATTTCCGTCCGCCGGTTCCGTCGCTGCTCCACCATCCAGCCACCAGGAACGGGCGGCACTAGTGGGGAGCCCACCACCACCGCCCAGCTCGCGGGCGGCACCGCCCCTGCATCCGGCGGTTACAGCAGCAGCCGGCGGCGCTCCTGTCCGGCCTCTGCATCCGGCGGTTATACTCCAGCAGCCGGCGGCCGCTGCTGTCCGGTGGTTATAGTCCTCTGCATCCGGCGGCCGCTCTGTCCCGACCGCCCGCCATCGCCGTTCAGTTCCGGCCGACCACTCGCCATTCCGGCCGACCACTCGCCATTCAGTTCCGCCCGGCGTCGCCCACCGGTTTCGTTCCAGTCGGCCGTTGCTGTTCCCTTCCCACGGCGCCCGCGTAATCCTTCCTACGTCACGGCCTTCGTCGTCGTCGCCCTGACCCCGCTCGCCGTTCAGCTCAGGCCGCACTTTCCCTTCCGTTCCGACCAACCATGCCCGCCGTTGCCTCCCGTGCGTGCCCGTTGCCCAACGCGCCTGTGGCTGGTACGCTCCGGACGTCTACAACAGCCGCAGTCGTCCTGAGCCCTCCGTGCTAGTGCAAGGCCGCCGGCGGGTCCTGCCTGACACCAGCCCTCTGCAAACCTCTTCGTCGACTGCAGGCGGGTGTTTGCTCGCTCGACACCTCCAGCTGGGCCCCGTCACCTTCAGCGCCTGCTCGCCCGACGCCTATGCACCGTGCTGCTTCCGCCTGGGCCCCGTCACCTTCAGCTCAGCTCCCCGTTGGCTGCCCAAAGCCATCCGCCGTCCAGCTGCCTCCTTGTGCTCCTAGCCTACACTCTGCAAGCCTGAAGGTATTTCTCTGTCAAAATTTTTTATCAAACCCAAATACAAAATCTGCAGCCATTGCAGTGCACAGGTCATATGCCGATTTTGCAGACAATGAAATTGCAGATGAAATTTGGGGGTTTTTGAAATTGAGGTCAAAATCAGCAAATTGAACCTCTCTAATTTGCAGAAATTTGGGGGTTTTCAAAATTGAGGTCAAAATTGGCAAATTGAAGCTCATACATTTGCAGAAATTTGGGGCTTTTGTGAAAATTGGCCAATTAGATGCACATTGAAGCGATTGGAGTGCATAAAAATTGGGGATTTTCTGATTGGAGCATGTAATTGGGCATTACAGCTTCGATTTGTCGCGTATGTATACACATTGAGTGTAATTGGACAATTTGGTGCAGGTTTACACTTGCTTTGGTTTGCAGGCATACATTTGCGCAGGACATTTGGTTGCCTGGCAGTGCACATTGGTGCTTGGTTTGCTTGCAGTTATACTTTGTTGACATGTAAAGGGAATTGGTAATGTCATACTTATTGCAGCCAATGGTGCCAATATATGTATGAAAAATGTATTGTATGTTCCAGGTATAAAGAAAAATCTGCTCTCCGTCTCAGCCATAAACGATCAAGGCTTAAAGGTTGAATTTGAAGATGGGAAGTGTTTGGTAAAAGACCCATCAAAGGGTTATGAAATAGTCACTTCTGGAACACGATACAAAGGCTTGTATAAGCTGGACAGCTATGACAAGCGCAATTATGATGCAAATACAGTGGCTGCCCACACTCCTGCTATGCATGATGCAGAGCTATGGCATGCTCGTTTTGGGCATGTAAATTTTCTGAGTTTGATGCTTTTACAGAAGCATCATATGGTTGATAATATGCTGCCTCTTGAGTCTCCGCCAAGGCAAGTATGTGAGGGGTGTATTTTGGGAAAGATGCATCGGAAACCATTCCCCAAAGATGGAGCTGTTAGAGCTGAAAATAAATTACAGCTCATACATAGTGATGTATGTGGTCCAATGCGGACAACATCCATAGGGGGGCATCTTTACTTTGTCACATTCATTGATGACTACTCCAGGTTTGCTTGGGCTTACCCTTTGAAAGCAAAAGAAGATGTGTTTACATGCTTTCGACATTTTGTAGCAATGGCTGAAAATATGTGTGCATGTAAAGTCCAAACACTTCGCTCAGATAGAGGTGAGAATACATGTCAAATGCATTCAAGGATTATATGCTTCAAAAGGGCATCAAACACCAATGTACTGTGCCTTATACACCGCAGCAGAATGGTGTAGCTGAGAGGAAAAATAGATCTCTCATGGAGATGGCAAGATGCATGGTAAAAGCACAAAAGTTGCCTCACAAATTCTGGATGGAAGCTATAATGTGTGCAACTCATGTGTTGAACAGGTGTCCAACAAAAGCTTTGAAAACCATAACACCATTTGAGGCTTGGTATAGCCGAAAGCCAACAGTGGATTATATGCGTACATTTGGGTGTTTGGCATATGCACATGTGCCAGAACAACTCCGAACAAAGCTTGATGACAAAGCAATTAAATGCATTTTTGTGGGCTACAGCAATGAAAGCAAAGGATACCGTCTTTATAATCCAACTACACGAAGGATTTTTGTAAGTAGAGATGTGGTATTTGCTGAAAATTCAGAACAGCCCATGGTCAGCTTGTATAAAAATAATGATACAGGCATACAGGACATGTTTGATGGACTTTTACCCATTGCAATTAGGGGGGATTCAGATCAGCCAGCCCCTACACAAGAAAATCCACATGTAGAACATGTGGACCAGCCAGCCATTCAGCCCCCTTCTGTGGAAGAAGTGGAAGATCTTGTCAGGGAAGAGCAAACAGCCATAGACACAGCCAAGTCAGTGCCAAGATGGTTGCTGAAAACTTTGCAAGAAAGCAAACTTGCAGCTCCACTCACAGGTAGAACAAGGGCTAGTTCCAGCCATGCTTTGAATGTACATCGTGGGGAGTCTGCATTCGCAATGGGTGGTCTCTTTGATTCAGAAGAGCCTTCTTCTTATGAAGAAGCACATGAGAATGAGCATTGGTTGCAAGCTATGCAAGCTGAAATTTCTTCTATCATGAAGAATAATACATGGGATCTTGTGGAATTGCCTAAAGGCAAGCATGTAATTGGCACAAAGTGGGTGTACAAAGTCAAAAGAAAGTCTGATGGTACTATTGACAGGTACAAAGCAAGACTTGTGGCTAAAGGCTACTGCCAGAAAAAGGGAATAGATTATGAAGAGACTTTTGCTCCTACTTCGAGAATGACCACAATAAGATCAGTGATTGCATTGGCTGCCCATAAAGGATGGAAAGTGCATCAATTGGATATCAAAACTGCATTCTTAAATGGGGATTTACAGGAGGAAGTATATGTAAATCAGCCCATTGGTTTTGTAGTTCCTGGTGAGGAACATAAAGTATGCAGGTTGCACAAAGCATTGTATGGGTTAAAACAAGCTCCAAGAGCTTGGTATGATAAGATACATGCTCATCTAACCAGCCAAGGTTTTGAGAATAGTTCAGCTGAAAGCACATTGTATGTGAAGAAAACCGATGCCGATATTCTCATAGTCATCTTGTATGTAGATGACATGCTCATTACAGGTACAAGCAAAGCACAAATTTCAGATTTCAAAGCTGATTTGAAAGCTGAATTTGATATGTCAGATTTGGGGCCTTTACACTACTATCTCGGCATACAGTTTATGCATACAGATGATGGCATTGTTATGCAGCAAACTAAGTACATAAAAAGTTTGCTAAAAAGGTTTCACATGGATGAATGTAAGCCCATTTCTACTCCGGTAGAACCAGGTGTACGGCTTACTATGCATGATATTGGAGAGCCTTTTGAGGCTGGCCTTTATAGCCAGGCAGTGGGATGCCTCATTTACTTGTGTAACACGAGGCCAGACATATCTTTTGGGGTGTCTTTGTTGAGCAAATTCATGCACAGCCCAGGCACAAAGCATTGGCAAGCAGTCAAACGCATTTTTCGTTATCTTAAGGGTACCCTGGATCTTGGTTTGTTCTATCCCAGGGGGGGCAGCTTGTAGCTTTATGCATACAGTGATTCAGATTGGGCTGGTGATTACGATACCAGGCAATCCACCAGTGGGAATTGTTTTTTTCTTGGCAGCTCATGCATATCTTGGTTGAGTAAAAAGCAACCCACTGTTGCTACATCTACTTGTGAGGCTGAGTACAGGGCAGTCTTTACAGCTACAGTAGATTGTGTATGGTTGAGGAGACTATTGGCTGATCTTCGTGAGTGTCAGCAGACACCCACCACCATTCTCACTGATAGCCAGAGTGCTATGGCTGTGGCACGAAATCCAGTATTTCATGCACGTACCAAGCACATAGAGATTCATTATCACTATGTCAGAGAGAGGCTACATGCAGGGGAGATCAGTTTATCTTATTGCCCTACACAGGATAATGTTGCAGATCTATTCACAAAGGCTTTATCTCGAGAAAAGTTTGAAGCTTTCCGCAAAGCTTTGGGCTTACTCTCATACAGAGAGTGATCTGCTACCTTGTACAGGTTCACACTTCCACTATAGGGGGGATTTGTAGGCATATGCTCACTTATAGTAGTGCTATGTGTGAACAGGGCTTAACCAAGGGCACTTTTTCCCATGTGGTTTTTTCCCTTGGACATCAAGTGTGAAAGGACACTCTAACATATAATATTTTGTACTTCTATATTATATGGATGTTGCACACATGCAAGGGTCGACTTGCATTTTGTGGATACCACACTTTTGGCTCTCTCTCTCTCTCTCTCTCATTTCTGTGTGTGAGCTTCTCAACCTTGCACCTAACCCTAAAGTGCAGGTTTGTGTGTGTGAGTGTGTGAGTCCAACACCCAACACCCGCTAGGTTGGTTTTAGGTGTTCCACAAGACCCAAGGGGAATGGTAGTGCTGTGAGTTAGGTGCCACTTGGGGCATAGCAAGAAAGGCTTTCAGGCAACGGTTCCAAGCGAGGATGATCCTCCAAGGGGTGGAGTGAGAGTGCCAGACTCAATACTCAGGAATAGAAAACCAGAGAAAGTGTTCAGGGACAGGGCATGAAGGGATAGGGGACAAGATGGAACAGATGCTTAGATCTTCATTGGATTTGGAGACCGGGTATGGTTTTCAGTGAAAAGGTTGCCAAGAAGGGAAGGATGACAGGTTTGGGACTCTAGGAAGAGACAAAGGGATAATGACAGTCATCCAAGAACAGAAGTTGGCATCCCGTCATCAAGTTTAGCAAAGGGGGATGCTATGTGCATGCACATGTACATGGTAATCCTAGGACTAATCCTTGAAGGGAAACCGATAAAGAACAAGAGTAAAACCATATATAGGAGTTGGTGCAACTTGTATGAGGCTTGAGCAGGGAAGCCTTGTGGAGGACTTAAGAGGCTGTCGGCCAGTGCATGAAAGAAGGATGTTCCTATCGGCTGCGACAAAAAGTGAATTTTTGTCTAGGAAGCTGGCCAACAGCAGGTCGGCCAGTCCATGAGGTGTTCCATGGCCTTATAAGGCACCACTTGCTCATTGTTGGAATCACCCACTACTTTAGGAAGTAGGGTCCATAGACTAGACTGTAGACTAGGTGTTTACCACCTTTTGAGGGGCAGCCTAGGGCTTTCCATGATATACACCTTTTTGTACTATACGAATACACTGAAACTCACCTATCTCTCTCTCTTCTTTCCATCTCTCTTGCTTGCGTTTTGCATCAGCATGTCCCAAGAAGGTGTTTAGGGTTGAAAGAAGACTCCCAGAGCTTCCGCATGTGAGAGAGAGAGAAAGAAAGAAAGAAAGCTGCATTAACGTCTACTAGAGGCCGAACTCGACCTATGAGACAAATCAATGTACAATTGTCAATGTCTTCCGGATGTCCAGAAAAAAAGAGGACAAAATGAACATGAAATAAACTATGAAAGTACTGAGCTAGTGGGGGGGTGTGATGGATGGAGCACTACTACTAGAGGCTGTGTATGCAACCTATATGCGCAGGGTATACAAGAATGCAATGCAGATCTGTCTAGCTCCAACCAGTACCATAATGGGGATGTAATGTGTGATGCATAGGCGATGACGAGGCAAAAATACCTCGGTCCCTCTGATGTAGTCAGGGAGTCTGGTAGCTTGGTGCTCTCGGTCTCCGTCTGGCTCGGAGGTCCGCAGTGCGCTGAAGTGTAACCCCCTCCTGTGTCAGGATAGGCACTGGGATAGATCTCTGGAAGAAATCACTGAGCTAGAGTTGTCGCCCACCTCTCCCTATGGTATGAGTCCGTATAGCAGTGTCTCTAGCAAGAACTGGCCAAACCTGTGCTGGTCTGCAGACTCCATGATCTGGTGGAGTGAGGGATGTCCACTGAAGATGGTGGTGTATCTCTCTCTAATGACACTATATGCTCTGCATTTGCATACATAATGTTCCTCACTCTCAACCTCCTCATGGCATAGTCTGCATATCCTCTCTGCTCTGGGGATCCGTGCTGCCCTACCTGCCTCAATCTCAAGCTGGTGTGATGACACTCTGAGGTGGCCAATCACCACTTGGGCACTGTGAGGCATGTACACATCCGTGTATCCAGGTCTCTGTATGAATCCATCCGCTGAGATACGCATAAACTGATCTCTGAAGTATAGCATCTTCGGCAGTAGAGGCTGACTGGGTGTAATCCAAGTCTCTTGAGTGTATCGTTGCCATAAATCCTGCCGAAGGACTCTGTTCCTCTCACTGTGAGAGAGCTAGATGTGCGGTGCATGTATATCATACTGGAAAGGTGGCAGATGATCTATATGTCAAGACCATGCTGAGTGAGCCACTGTATCATCTGTGAATACCATGATCTCCTATCTCCATTCTATGCGAGCTGCCTGGACGCCTCAAAAGCTCTATGTGAGAGTCAATCTGATGGCATATCTCTGATCCTCTGTATGAAGCAGATCATTTGGAAGAGGGCCTCTACTAGCATAGGAGGTGGAGCAAACTCCGTTCGGACAATGTCATGTGGGTTTGCTGCGGATCATCCGAGAGAGAGAGAGAGAGAGAGAGAGAGAGAGAGAGAGAGAGAGATTATTGTCTTCAAAAGACCCAATGGGTCTATGAGACCAAAAGTCCTACAAGGGTTCTATGCAATATTGAGCCATGGAAAAGACCAAAAGAAAGTAAAAGATGTTAGCCTTAGGGTTAGCAAACCAGCACCTATGGAGGGTCATGGACATCCATAGTGTATGTGCAGAAGAGAGAGAGTGTGAAATGTAACAAACTGAAAGCAGATAATTTCACCATACAATGTTACAAGGTACATTGCTTTTATAGGTTGAATGCCTTATCTTTCTCAACACTTTACTCATGGGGCAGTGACACTTGGCTAAACTAATGACATCATTGCTTACACACACAAGCACTTTAGTGGCTATAAGTCCTTGTTCACACACACTTACATACTTTCACCTCTAAGAGGTGTTCACACACACAAACACTAATAGGGAGTGTTCACACACAAGAAACTGCGAATACTACCCAACAATCTCCCCTTCGGAGTTAGGGTGGTGTTATGAGGAATAGCCTTCATACTTAAGGTGATTTGGACTCACTAGCAGCATGTGATGCAAAAGATCACAATGGCCATACTTGTCATGATACAACAGATCACAGTCAAGCTTGCAAATGGAGCTTGATCACACATAAGATTCTTTAGCTTCCAGAACTATCCCCCGTCTCCCCCTCTAACCCACCTTGCGATTCAAAACAGGGATAACATAGGAATGGAGTCTTTTATAAAATAAGGCGTTTACACACACAAGGTTTATTTAATTCAGATTTAGGGGGACATCTCGGGCAAAGAAACCTCGACTCAAAACATAAAGATTCTTCAAAAATCCCATCCGCCATCTACCTTGGAGAGAGAGAGATCAGAGAATGTGGTAGTGAAAGCTTTTTCCAGTACTGGAGTAGAGGTTTCTGCTGCATCTTGAAACTCTTCATCTTCCTCTGCTGTCACTAGGTTGGTATGATTCCATTCTTGCACTTTTGCCATCTACTTGTAGCATCTTTCTTTGGTGTGTCCCAGGTTCTTGCAGAATGTGCACTTGATTGCTTTTCCCTTGGGTCTACCCTTCATTTTGGACATGTAGGGGCCCTATGTCATGATTGGCAGAGCTTGCTCTTGAAGTCGACGATCCTCATCAATGAGGATAGCCACCATGTCTTCATATGGCATCTCTCTAGACACCCAAAGTTAAGACAATACCTCCTTGTACCCTTCCATCTCTTCCAAGTTGGAGAAGAGTATAGTTTTCTTGTGACTTGTCATCATCATCAATGTTGTCTTTTAAAGCAGCTAGTTGTCGGAGGGAACCTATGGAGTTGAGGTGCTCTTGCAATGTGTGGTGTTCTTTCATTTTCAAACTATAATAATTTTGCTGGAGGAACAGTCTTATTCCCGAATAGATTTTCAAGATTGTCACATACCTAATTGAGATTGTTGGTGTTAGATATCCGTAAGGGCGTTACCACAAGAGGGGACGGCCTCTGGCTCACCACCCAGCCATAGAGGAAGAATGAGGATTGCCCCTCATCCCCCAGGCTATATAGTGTGTGGCCTACCGTCCACACTAGCCTGGCCGTCCATGACTCCGCATGGGCGTCCTCTCCCACTGAACCCCGGACATGGCCATCCGGTCTGCCGTCGGTCACAGGCATTACAGTGTTAGATATCCGTAACGCCGCTACGGGCGTTACCACAAGAGGGGACGGCCTCTGGCTCACCACCCAGTCATAGAGGAAGAATGAGGATTGCCCCTCATCCCCCAGGATATATAGTGTGTGGCCTGCCGTCCACACTAGCCTGGCCGCCCATGACTCCGCATGGGCGTCCTCTCCCACTGAACCCCGGACATGGCCATCCGGTCTGCCGCCGTCGGTCACAGGCATTACAGCCTACGTGACATTACCCCTCCCTTAAGAAGAGTTTTCGTCCTCGAAAACAAACTGGGGAAACCTTTTGGAAATTGCACTACGGCGTTCCCAGGTTGCTACCTCCTCATCCCTATCTGTCCATTTAACAAGTACCTCCTGGTACACTTTATGTCGGGTTTGTCTATCACGATACTGTAGAATCTTTTCAGGTTCATGTGGTATCTTTGGTGGCTCTATCAAGTCCACCAAAATCTCTGGAGAAACTGCGTTCTCTAACCCGTGAACTGATTTCTTTAGTTTACTGACATGGAAGACAGGATGGACTTGAGAACTCTCCGGTAACTCAAGTTTATATGCTACGTCCCCAATCTTCTTAAGGATTTTAAAAGGACCACAATATCTCGGAGAAAGTTTATCACACTTTCCCGTTTTCATGGTTTCTGACTGCGTAGGAACCTTGAGGAATACAAAGTTACCTTCTGCAAAGGTCACCTTTCTTTGTCCTTTATCCGCATAAGTTTTAGCGCGATCCTGAGCGCTACGAATGCTCTCACGTGCGGCTCTGAGCATATCATTCATATCTTCAAGGAAATCCTTGACAAATTGAATCTTCTCCTTTTCTAGGCCTACAGCCATCGGAGATCTCGGTTGGAATCCATACATTAACATGAATGGTGTAAATCCAGTCGCTGAGTGTTTGGAGCTGTTATAGGCAAACTCCAATAAGGGCAAGTACTCTTCCCAATTAGCTTGCTTCTTACTAACATAAGAACGCAACATATCCTCTAGAATTTGGTTAACTCTTTCAGTTTGACCATCAGACTCCGGATGATCTGTCGTACTCATACTCAGAGTAGTATCCAACTTTTTGAAGACTTCCCTCCAAAAATGACTGTTGAACTTTCTATCTCTATCCGACACTATATCTGCGGGCAGGCCATATAGCTTGTAGAGATGTTCAATAAAGAGTTTTGCCAACTCTGGCGTTTTAACAGTTTTCTTCGTGGCAATAAACTTTGCCATTTTAGTTAACCTGTCCACTACCACCCACACCGAGTCATTCCCTCGACTCGTCTTGGGTAAACCGGTAATGAAATCCATGGAGATGCTTTCCCATTTCCCTTGAGGAATCTCCAGCGGATGGAGTAGTCCTCCAACCTTAAGACGTTCATGTTTATTGACCTGGCACTTATTGTATTTCAGCACATAAGTCTGGACGTCCTTAAACAAACTAGGCCAATAAAACTGTCTTTTTACTAGTGCATAGGTCTTCTGAATCCCAGGATGACCCGCACTTGGACTATCATACTCACGTACCTTTTTCTCTATCCACCATAGATCTATTCCCATCTCCCATTCTCTCACCATCTTCCCTTGCGCCACAACTTGACATTTCGAGCTTAGCACAAGCTCTAGGAAGGGGAGTGTCACAACACTTGCACCCGCAAACATCACATACAAAACCTATGTGGGCGAAAATTTTCAAACTTTTGCCGAAATTCCATAGAGTTGGTGTCAAACCCCCACCGGGTCTCCTCGTTGAACGCTCTTGGTACAAGACTCGAAACCTGCAAACAAACCAAACAAACAAGACGGGGGTGTAGGCCTAACTCACCTCCCAATCTCGACAGCCGTGGGCTAGCCCACAAGTCGTGGCTGTCCCCACCGAGCCACGAGTTGAGCTAACTAGATGGACGTACTGACCAATCCCTTCCTCATGATGTCCCATACCGCCACGAAGCTACCCTCGCGGGCCTCGAGATTGCTGCTGGCCTCGGCTGCATGAAGCAGGTGCACGGCTGCACTAGATCCAAGCTCCTGACCATAGAGCTCTCACAAAGACACGCGAGACTCTATATGACTAATGACTAACCTTGGCCACCCTTTTATAGGCTCTTGGCCGGTCATCGGGCGTCCACACATGGACACTCGCCCGTCCATACTTGGGTGCCCGCTCGTTAGTCTATCCCTAACTCAGCTCGTCAATCAGCCTGCCTAGCTCCAAGCTTCCCCAAATCTCGAAGCTAGTCTTGTGTGCTTGTAGCACACGGTAGATACACACTGTGCACATGACATACTCCCCTTCCTCTAAGAGCTCACTCCTGAGCTCACTAAAAAGCTAGAGTAATCTCTCTGAAGAGTAGTCAATGTCTCCCATGTAGCGTCCTCCTCAACACGATCCTTCCACTTGATCTTGTATTCCGAGATAAGCGTATTACGCAATCTTCTTTCACGAAATCCAAGAATCTTTTCAGGTTTGTGTGGAACAAATGTCATGTCCTCGACATCTATGATTTCTTGAGGAGTAACTAACTGGTCTGTTCCACCCAATACTTCCTTAAGTCTACTGACATGAAATACAAGATGAACTTTCACATGAGAAGGCAAATCCAATTCATATGCAACTGAACCAATCCGTCGTGTAATACAAAATTGTCCACAGTATCAAGGGGATAATTTCGGAGATCGACCTGTCCGTAAAGTCTCGGAATCTTTCGGAACTCGCAAATACACCATCGTTCCTTCAGAGAACTCTCTGGGTGAACGATGTCTATTAGAATAAAATATGTCTCGGTCTTGGACACTTCTAATAGATTCCTTCGCAACTTGTAACATTTCTTGCATATCTTGCAAAAAATTACGTGCTGCATTATGCTGAAGTTCTGAGAATCCCACTGTAACAGGTGATCTAGGTTGAAACCCATACATAAGCATGAAAGGACTAAAACCTGTACTCGTATGCTTAGTACTGTTATATGCAAATTCTAACATAAGAAGATAATCCTCCCATGAACTATCTTTTGGATACATATGTCCGAAGCATATCCTCCACAATCTGATTCACTCTTTCAGTCTGGCCATCAGATTGAGGATGATATGAGGAACTCAAATTCAAAGTTGTTTCCAACTTCTCAAAAACAAGTTTCCAAAAATCACTCGTAAACTTGAGTCCCTATCACTGACTATGTCCTGCGGCTCTAAACAATTGCTCGATAAACTGCCATGCTAATTGCGTAGCTGTAATGGTCTTCCGGGTTGGTAAAAATCTAGCCATTTTTGTCAAGCAATCTACCACAACCCAAATAGAATCGTGGCCTTGATGTGTTCTTGGCAATGCGGTAATAAAATCCATGGAAATACTTTCCCATTTATTACCTGGGATTTGCAAAGGATGCAACAACCCAGCCTGTCTAAAGCGTTGAGCTTTATTTGCTTGATAAACTTGACACTCGAGAACATAATCTTCTACATACCCTTTCATCTTTGGCCAATAAAAAGTGTGTTTCACTAACGATAATGTCCTGTGTACCCCAGGGTGTCCAGCAGAAGGGGCGTCGTGACACTCCTTAAGAATCTTGGACCTAATGTTCGGGATCTGTGGTACACAAATTTTGTCATTACGGAATAGTAAACCATTCCGAATCATCCACTGGCCTCCTGCAGCCTGAATGGTAGGTTGCTCAGTCATCGAGTCTTGGTCAATCAATGAGCTCCTGTCTTGGATCTTCTGCCAAAATGGACCAAAATAACTATATCAGTCTTGCAAAGCCCTCTTAATGGCTGAAATAAGTCAGTAGAAATCTCAGTGAACGACTAAGTATTCACCTCTCTAATTCGACTAAGCGTATCTGCAACACTATTCATGGACCCTTTTCTATAACGAATCTCAAAATCAAAATCTTGGATTAACTCAGTCCAACGAGCTTTTCTTCCTCTCAAATCATTCGCATCACACACATACTTGATTGACTGATGATCAGTCAATACCACAAACTTGGAGCCATATAAATAATGTCTCCAAACCTTGAGAGCGTGAATCACAGCATAAAGCTCCTTCTCAAGGGTTGGCCAATGAGATTGAGTGTCGTCTAGCTTTTTACTTTCAAAAGCAACAGGTCTACCATCTTGAAATAGAGCAGCCTCGATGGCATAGTCACTGGCATCAGTTTCAAGAACATAAGGCCGACTAGGATCGGGTAATGCTAAGATAGGTGCTTCCTTGACTTTATCTTTCAAAAGTCTGAAGGCCATAACCAGATCGTTATTCCAAGTGATAGGCTGATTTGACTTACGTGCACGACCTTTCAACAAGTCGGTCATCGATAGTGTGAGCTGAGAGTACTCCCGCACAGATTTCCAAAGAAAAACAACAAAACCGAGAAAAGAACAAAGTTGTTTCACTGTTCGTGGTATAGGCCAGTCCAGAACCTTCTGAACTCGGTCATAGTCAATGCTCAATCCATCTCTAATGATCTTGTGTCCCAAGTAAATGATGTCTGTCATAAAAAACTCACATTTACTTAACTTAGCATATAGTGGATTTTGTCTTAAAATAGATAAGACAATCGTGAGGTGTCTAACATGATCCTCAAGAGTACGACTATATATCAAAATATCATCTAGGAACACAACCACAAATTTTCCCAAATGTTCACGAAAAAGATCGTTCATCATTTGCTGGAAAGTGGCTGGAGCATTGGTTAACCCAAAAGGTAATACGAGAAACTCGTAATGGCCATACCTAGTCCGAAAGGCGGTTCGTTCGACATGCCTTTCATGAATACGTATCTGGTGATAGCCAGTACGTAAATCTTTCTTCGTGAAATATTTCGCTCCTGCTAACCGGTCAATCAGGTCATCTGATCTAGGGAGAGGATAACGGTTCTTAATTGTCAACTTGTTCAATCTCTTGTAATCTATACATATTCTCTAGGTGTTGTCCTTCTTTCTCCTAAGCAACACAGGTGCACCCCAAGGTGATCTACTTGGACGGATCTGGCGTATCCTCAGATAATCTTCGAGTTGTTTAGCCAACTCATCTTTCTCAGCTTGGCTCATTCTGTAAGGTGGAATACTAACAGGATGAGCACCAGGGATCAGGTCAATACGATGATCTACTGCCCTTTCAGGTGGTAAGCGCGATGGCAGTTTCTTAGGAAATACATCTTGAAATGAATCAAGTATCTTCTGTAATTCTTTGCTTTCAAATACACTTAATTCATTGACATCCATAGAAGGTATGAGAAATGAAGAAAGTGGAATCAATACACAATGGAAAGCGGTATACAAAAAAGAATCCATTATATTTCCAAAATCAAGTGTATTTACAAGAGGTCCCTGAGAGGGATGTATACAATCACCTAAGATACTATACTGGGTGTTCCTATGTTGAAAAGAAAAAATATGACTAGACCAATCTATGTGGACCTGAAGAGTCTTAAACCACTCAATCCCTAATAACAAGTCTATATGTTCTAGGTGCATAATATAGCATTCCAGAGTATCTTTGTAGTCCTGAATCCGGATTGGTAGCATCTCCACCTTTCGATCCCATACTTGCCGACCCACAGGTAGGTGTACCTCATAGGTATGATCGGTGGGTGTCGTATCAAGACCCAATTTCTGTACAAGTTTATAGTTAACAAAGTTGTGTGAGCTACTAGGGTCTAGAAGAATGTGGATTCTATGGCCATTCACTTCTCCATAAACTCGGAGAAGATCATTCAAGCCAAAAACTTTAGAGTTGAACAAACAATCAGAACATGTACTAGGGCGAGAAAGTACAGTAACTGACGTACCTGTCAAAGACAACTGGTTAGCTGTCTTTGGCTTGGGTCCTGCGTTGGTCTTTGCACCCTTTTGCTCTGGGCACTCGTTACGCATGTGTCCTTTTTCTTCGCAGATGAAACAACGTCCCTCCTTGTTGAGCTTCAAAGCTTTAAGGAGACGTCTCTTCTTCGCTGGTGTCGAACTTGAATTCTTCGAAGGTTGGTCCGAAGACTTTCCTTCAGTCGAGTTAGCCATTGGTGCGGAGAACTTTCTTTTGAGCTTGTTCCCCTGCTCGGTAACGGGTTTAGACTTGGAAGAGACCATTGCATCATCATAGATACGAGTGGAATGAATGGCATCGTCCAAAGTTTTGCATTTGTTATTTTTAACCTGTAAACGGTATGAGTCGGGTAAACCGGCTACGAAGAACCCCAAAAGAGCTGTAGGATCCATCTTCGTAGCTTTCATGTACAAGTCCCTAAATTTCTGGAGGTAGACCGCGTAAGTGAGGTGCTGCGAGATCATGGTCAAAGCTGTAAACCGGGCAACAACATCATAATCATCCTCTTTCTTGAGGAATTCTTTCTTGAAGACGTCTTCGAATTGTGCCCAAGTAGTTGGCTTAGGGTTGAGTTCCTTCCACCAAAGCAAAGCTTTGCCTGAGAGGAAACCTGCTGCTAGCTGGATCTTTTTCCCTATGGATGGAACTGAAAATGTACTTGCCACTTATGTAGCCAAGTGTCCACTATCTCCTTCGTACGCTGCTTTTGCGCGTCCCTGAACTGTTTCGGAGTAATGTTGGGGCCTAAAGCAGAGGCCAAGGTATCCATACCCGAAAGAGTAGATAGGGTAGTGGTCAAAAGAGAGATGGAGTTCTGCAAAGTTTGCATCTGCGCGGCGATTTGTGCTTGATGTTCCGAAGAAGAAGCTTCGAGAGCAACTTTAAACTCTTGGAAATCTGATTTTGACACATAATCGTCGAAAAGATCGGCATCGGTGTCTTCCGTAGCCGGCAAGTCTTCATGTTCGATAAGGGGCTCCAACTCAGATTCTTGGGTCGACATCTTGAAGAGGGCAAGGGAAGAGAAAATTCGATCTTGCACAAGAAAAGTGCTAGAGAACTTGAGAGCTTGAAAACTGGAGAGATGTGTGGCAAGAAGCCCGCTTAAGGGGAATATATGGGCTTCCCCAAAAGCAATCTTGAGCTTTTGCTTTTGTGCTTTTAATATATATATATATATATATATATATATATATATTCTGTTGTCTTAAAAAAAAAACACCTTTAAGCATTACGTAGGTTTTTTAAACCTTTTACTAAGGTTTAGGAAAAAAACGAAAGCATGAGAAAAAAGAAACCCACGCTACGTTGCTTTTCGCTAAATCCAACGCCTCCTTCCTGCCACCCGTCGGACTGCGAGTATGGGCCTAGAAACTGTTGTCGCCTGCGCACATGTTTGGCCGCCTGCACATAGGCTTGGCCGCCTGCATACGGCTGAACTGCCTGTCCAAGGTGTCGACTGCACACCTGTGCGCTTGCGCCGCCTACTCATCTGGTGATGCCCGTCTATACAAACTACGCCCACTGCCCGTGTGCAAGACCCGGCCAACGTCTACAAATGAGCACCCGCTCTGCGCAAACCAGCGCTGCACAACCACAGTCGGCGACCCTCTCTCTCTCTCTCTCTCTCTCTCTCTCTCTCTCTCTTTTCCTCTTACAAACAAAAGCTGACATGCTTTTTGTTTTCTCTCTCTCAAGTGTTCATACGGCTGCAAAAAGCGCATCTAGCCTTCTTCTTGCTAAACAAATCAACCCTACTAGACCACCATCTCCATCATCACGGGTTTCTTTGATGAAAAAGCAACATACTAATCTGAAAAAACAGCAGTATGCATAGAAAAAACAGCAAGCTTCTTGAAATCATATCTTTTCTTCGACCTCATCTTCTCTACCTACCGACTTGCTCGTTCACGAGGCCTGCTCTGATACCACTGTCAAATCCCCACCAGATCTCCTCGTTGAACGCTTCTGGTACAAGACTCGAAACCTGCAAACAAACCAAACAAACAAGACGGGGGTGCAGGCCTGACTCACCTCCCAACCTCGACAGGCGTGGGCAAGCCCACAAGTCGTATATGTAGGTATGTATCTATGTATATGTATGAGTATGTATATGTATGAGTATCTATTTATATGTAATGAAATATTTATCTTGCTCACCAACCACCATGCTGACACTCATGCTGTTCCACTTTCACAGGATCATGACAGTTGGAGTAGTGTATGATCTCATCTGAAAGGGCTGCATTTGGTGACTCTCCCAATGGCCCTGTGTCCTCCTCCTCGCCTCTACTCTCATCCTCTGCTGTCATGGCATATCTCGATCCTCTAGAAGAGAAGTAGCATAGAGCAATGTATAACACCCTGTCTGCTGAGAGCTGCAATCTAATCCACATGTATCTAGCCGCACGTGCTACCACGTGTAGGCGCTCCTGTAGCTCTCGCTTGAAGAGTACCGCTATACCTCTAGATCCTCTCAATGTGCTCTGCCGTGTGGTCCCCCTGTATGTAACCTCCCAGTGATAGCCCTCTACTTTGGGTAGCCCCCTCTCTGGGCTCTGGTGCGTCTCTGTAAGTAGTATGATGTCCCGTTCCTCCATGACCTCCTCCATCCTCCCAGGATGTGTCCAAAGTGCTCCATTGCAGTTCCAAACTGCTATGTGTATCTGTGAATCTGGATCCTCCATAGCTGATGTCCCATAGGCCACCTGGCGCTAATCGCGATAGAATGCTCTCTTGCCCTCTTTCCGGGCCTGTAGGACTCTCGGCATGCATGTTTTCCTGTGTTCTATCTGCATCCTTGTAAGGTCGTCATCCAAATAGATGTGATCTCCCTGTAATCCTCGTAGAATCACCCTCTTCCTCATGAAGGTGACCCTCTCCGTCTCTCCTGCAAACTGTAGGATGAGGGCTCGCTTGCGTGTTGAGTCTTTCCCGACTCTCCATGCTTTGGTGAAGGGGAGAAGGTCCTCTTCCCTGTAGCCGAGCTTCATGTATAGAAGCTGTCCATCTTTCTCGGGAGTGGAGTCGGGTGTCTCGGCTATACCTGTGACTCGAATGTTGAGGCGGCGGGCATGCCTCATCTTTACCTCCTCAATGGTGGTGTGAATGATTTGGTGTTCTTCCCTTTGAGTCTCCTCCCTCACTTCTTTACGGATGTTCTTCTTCACGACCTCAACCCATCCTGACTGCTTGGCTTCGAGTTTTCCCTCCATGTCCTTTGTGATCACCTTGGAGATCTCTTCTTTGATGGCCGTGAGAGTGTTGTCATTGATCTCCCCTTCTTCCTTCTCGGTGTTCTTGATGGCTACCAGTTCCACTTTCAATGCACTCACCTCCTCCTTGAGTGCTGTGTTCTCTTGTTCAAGGTCCGTGACCCGTGCTTCGAGGGCCATGATGTGCCGGTGTAGTTTGTTCTCCACCTCATTGAGGTTGGAATTGAATGTCTTCTTGTTCTCCTTGATTAGTGCCTTCATTGCCGTCTCGAGGGCCTCGAGCTTCTCTTGGAGACTCGGGGCCATTCCTCGAGATTACTCTACAACCCTTTCCACAGGCAGGGAGGGGGGAGAGAGAGAGAGAGAGAGAGAGTTATGTTGCTTCCTTGGGGGCCTGAGGAAGGGTGGGTGGGAGAACGGAGGCGGAAGGGCTAGCGGACAGGCAGACGGGCCAACATAGCGGGAAGGGTGGGTGGGAGAGAGCTTCTCTTGGAGACTCGGGGCCATTCCTCGAGATTACTCTACAACCCTTTCCACAGGCAGGGAGGGGAGAGAGAGAGAGAGAGAGAGAGTTATGTTGCTTCCTTGGGGGCCTAAGGAAGGGTGGGTGGGAGAACGGAGGCGGAAGGGCTAGCGGACAGGCAGACGGGCCAACATAGCGGGAAGGGTGGGTGGGAGAAGGGAGGCGGAAGGGCTAGCGGACAGGCAGACGGGCCAAGATAGCGGGAAGGGTGGGTGGGAAAAGGGAAGCGGAGGGGCTGGCAGACAGGCAAACGGGCCAGCATAGTGGGAGAGAAGGCGGCGGCGAGCAAGGGCGCGAACAATGGCAAACAGAAGGCGTTGACAATAGCGAAGCGAACAGGGGCGGCGAGCAGTTGTGGGCAGTGGGTGACAAGCAATAGCGAAGCGAACAGGGGCGGCGAGCAGTTGCGGGCAGCGGGCGGCGAACAGTAGCGAAGCGAACAGAAGGCGGAGCGAAGAGAGAGAGAGAGAGAGAGAGAGAGAGAGAGAGAGAGAGAGAGGAAGAGGAAGCAAGAGGGAAGAAGTGATTAACACTAATCACTTCCAAACCCTAATCCTAAGCACACCACACATGCTAGATTAGAGTTGCAAGAGAAAGAAAGAGAGAGAACAGTCTACTTCTATTTCACAAATGGGAGGATGAGTTACGACTAGGCCACCCGAGAGTAAGTGACCCGGAACGCCCAAACATAGTTACAAGGCTTTTCTCTATGGTTTGGCCAACTGACCAAGATCCTCTTGTCTATCCTTCGAAGTTCAATACTTGGGAGCGTCTTTAGGGCGTTTCCCTCATCAAATGACGGGATTTACAATATATAGTGTCGGCTCCCATTACATAAGTGTGCGGACATAGTTGTCGTAAGAATGTGTTAATCAATATGTGGTTAACATACTCCCCTTCCTAAAGTCGATTGTGTCCTCGTGATCGGTGAGAGGTTGTGGAGGCACGCTAGGAAGTGTCGCACTTGGTTGGTGCTCTAGTCTCTCCGGAAATGAGAGAGGATGGGAGAATTAGTAAGATGGAAAGAAGTTAGTGGAGTACTAACAATTAAGTATCTAGCTAGTTGTATGGGCTCTTATGAGTTTGCTTTTTTGTATATGTCTAGTAGTACTCGTTATTTTGTTTTTTGTGTTTTTCTTATGTGTCGCCTTTGCAGCGGGACATCCTCATTATAAGAGTCAAGAGTACTTGAATGAGTAGAGTAGCATGGAATACTTAATGACTAGTATCCAAGTGGAAGGTGATATTATTAAGGAGGGGTTAGTAAAACAATGGTGTTAGTAAGCAAGTGGCAAGGGGAGAATTTTGGAGGGACAAGGAGGTAAAACGCATTGAGACTGCTTGCGATCCGAGATGTTGTGTGTCGATGGCGATGTACATGAAGCTCTAATATCTTTGTCAAGACACCGTTATGGGTATCTTGGCTTCTGTGGATGTTCAGTCATCAGGTTGCGGTGTTCTCTCTGTTTCTTTGTGTGCTTCGTCTTCTTCTGTCATTGGAGCTCTGGGATCCTGTGGTGATAGGAGTGGTAGTTGATGGCGAGGATTCAAACATGTGGAGCCGAAGAAGAAGTTAAGGGCAGAATTGATTAGCCACGAAGCACAGTTATGGGGGTGAAGCGGAGGTGATGTAGAAGATCCAGGCGATGGGTTGTACCATTGACTAGGCTTGTGCTCACCATGGTCCCCTCATCCAGAGATGTACCTGGATGGCTATTGATTATGAAGCTGTGCGCGGTGTGCGCATAGGACAGAGCCCAGTGAGATTTGCAGCTGTCGTGCATAAGCGAGAGCAAAAGGTATGCGCGTGGTCCTAATCACCTAAATCTTAATCGCCTAGGGATTCTTCTTTCTTCTTTTTTTTAGTTTAATGGTCAGCACTGAGTGGCCCATTTGGCGAGATGTGTGAGCTTACCTTTGAGTTTATCTTTAAGTTCAGCCATTTGAAGCACTGCCCCTTGGTTTGGTGACGAAGTCGAGGGGCGGTTTGGAGCTTCGTGGACGAGGCTCCATTGGGGGAAAGGACTAGGCGAGTTGAGCTTTTGAGTGCCCGTGGGTTGGGTGGGGGCAAGTCCGTAGGTCGCCAAACTATCTTCATCGATTGGACAGATACAGGCTTGGTTGGTGTGGTTTGGGCGAACTGTTGAGAGTGAAGCCGTGGGAGCCAAATGATGGAGTTCCCATCATGGAAGCCTTGAGGTTCTAAGAGACCTGTGGTGGTCAAGGTTGTAGAGTTGAGAGGCAATGTCAACAATGAGGCTTGATTGTCATTGGTGGATGGTGTCAACAGTGGCCGATTGACCGGCTTTGGTGAGGCATGGGGTGTGGGCACAGGGAGACTGCTGGTGATGAGGATGGGGCGTGAGGGGGAAGGGCAATCGGGGGCGAGGGTGTGTTTACGATTTCCTCTTGGGGACACGAGGATTGTGGCCTTTTTACCGTTGATTTCCATGGTGGTCGTTTCTTCATGCCAATTGATTTGGCAGGGAGTGACATCAATCCACTCTTTTCCAATGATAATTCGACCTTGGAGTGCCCCTGCATCAATGACATGAAATATGTACTCCGACTGGTTATTTCCTATAAAAATATTAGGAATGAAATACCCAACACTCGTTAAACGCTGAATATAATTGTTTTCTTTTGTTAGTGTGGGTTTTCCAAAAGCTTTCTACGCCTCAAGAATATGAGATCGGTGTGGACCAAAGGACATTCTCGGTCGGGAGTCCAATCCATATTCTTAGGAGGTGGGTTGCGTTCTGGTGGCAATTCAGTGGCAGTGGAAGACTTTACCAGTTATTGTGGGGGGTGTGAGAATACCCTTTGTGGAAGCAATTGGGGATCACATTCGAGGCACTCTCCGCTCCAAAGGATCATTGTTACCTTGCCCTGGGGAAGCTTGAGGGTGGCTGTGTTGTCAACGGAGTTGATTGTACTTGTAGCATTCTAGACCCAGCTTCCTCTGAGGATAACTGCTTCTTTTATCTCACCTGTGGGAACCACATAGAACTTACAAGCCAATGGGTTAGAGACAATATGTACAGTTTGTGTAAAGGACCCAAGGCTTTGTATGCGTTGTCCACCCAGCAGTTGAACTTTGGCATGGGCAGTTTTAAGAGATGGTTTGCCCAGAGAGACCCATGTTTCTCCTAGCAAAAGATTATGGCTAGCTGTGGGTGACATCAAGGTATATTTCCGTTGCATATTTCTGCCAAAGGGGAAATCTATTCAGACCCTAAGGGTGGTTGTTTCAAGTTGGGGAGCTACACTTACATCGAGGGTGTTAAGCGAGGCAATGGCTTGCCGTTTCGGAGTACGAATTGTGTGCCAAGGTTACAATCTCGAAGGGTGTCAAGTGTAGCAAGGATTTTAAGCCAATTGTGATGGACTTCGTCACTATTGACAGAAGCGACCGTGCATGGCACCCGCGTGTCATCTAGGGCTTGATGACAAGCATCGCAAACCAAGAGATCATTGCTCCTGGTGGTGGTCACAGAGTCTTCGGCAAAGGGAGCTTTGGCCATGGGATGTGAGTGCTAGTAGGTATATAAATTAACCTTGAGCGTTTGAGACCCTTTGCGGAGGTAGAGATGATGCGTGCCCCAATCATGGATCAGCTGTATTTGTCGCATGAAGATTCCATCCAAGATGTTGTCATATGCGGCATTATGAAAGTCCATGACTACAAATGTGAGATGGAATGTCCTGTCACAGACTTTTACCTTGAGGTTATGCACTACGCCCAAGGATTTTATAGATTTCCTGTCCGCAAGCTTTGATCACGAATCTGGTGGGATCAAGGCATAGTTGGCCCCAGTTTTCCCAGCATGTTTGTGTGAGGATGCTTACATCAGCAACTCCATCTAGAATGCCTTTGACTACATGTCCATTATAGGAAATGGGCAATGCTGCATTGGTGTCATTACCCTCAAAGTAGTAGCCCAGCGGATTTACGCGAATTGTGGGTACGCTTTTAGGTTTTGGGTTGTGGTGGTGGAGTAAGTCTGGATGATGGAGCTCAGATTCATCCGAGGAATCTAAGGTAGCGCCCTCCTCCATAGAAGCCTGTAGTTTTCTTTCCATCCAATCTCGAAGATCATTTCATAAATTTGGACTACCTTTTAACAAGGTTCCAATGGGCATTTGGATTTGGGAGGAAAGGAAGGCAGAGAGGCCGGCCAGGTCACGTTGATGAGTAGGAGCTTCTCGAGGGGCCGGGCCTTGATCATAGGGTGGACCAGCAATAGTATATGGAAGTTCGATTTGGTCCTTATTTGACAGGGGTGGAGGTCGAGATTTCGTGGCCGCAGCAGGATAAAAGACCCCAGGAAATTTGGTGCGCAGACCTCGTGAGTCGCTATCGTATTGTGTGTCGTTGTTCACATCGAGTTATTCGATGTGTTCGATGTGAACGTGGGATTTGGGCTTGGCCGTTTGTGGAATAGGCACTGGAGGATGAGAAGGCACACGAGGGAAAAAATCTTCATTTGTTAATATCATGTTGACAAACGGATCTTCCTCGGCCTTGAGCATTTGCGGGGGCTCCTGCCTTACCTGGTGCGGAAGTTTAGGTTCAATGGGAGACAGCGCGCACTCAGTCACTGGGTCAAAGATTACAAAAATGGGTGGAGTAGAGACCTGGCTGATTGCCTCTAGGGCTGGCCTTGGATAAATGTTTAGGAGAAAATCCGGTAAAATCCCAGATAAATAGTAAAGCCCTAAAACACTGAGATGCACAATCTAAACACCCCTCTGCAACTCAAGTGTGCAAAGAGTCGGAAGAAGATAAGTCGATGAAGATGCAACCATGGACCCTCCAGCACCGCGAATATTGGAATCACCTTGGAGAGAGCACCCAACAACCTGTTTTCTCAACAAGATGCCACCACGAATAGCAAGGAACTTTGCTTGGCCACGAATTCCCACACAAGTGTGTGAACTCCAAAAATAGATGATGAGCTGCTGGACATAGCGCGCCCATAATCCCCAAGAGTGGACGCAACACATCACATCCCAAAGGCCTCGAACAATGAACTTGGAATAGATCCAGTTCATAATCTCTGTTGTACCAAAGATAACCATGTCCAGCCAGATGTCTAATGCTTGGAACTCCGAATCACGGTCCCCATGCACCATTAGTGGAGCTGTAATCAGTCCCCTCTCCCGCCCACAAGAAGGAGAAAGCACAGGCGGAAGCATAAACAGTAAACATATGAGAGAGTGCAAAGGAGATTGAGAGAGTTGGACAAGATCACCTTTTATAACAGCACTAAAGCTTTACAATGGCAATGGCCAGCAACTGAGTGTTGAACTATGTGCAAGGGAAATGGACGATAGAGTGAATAATGGGGAACTCCTTATATAGTGGAGTAGAGACCTGGCCGACTGCCTCTAGGGCTGGCCGACTAGCCCTGGACAAATAATTAGGAGAAAATCCAGTAAAGTCCCAAATAAATAGTAAAGCCCCAAAACACTGAGATGCACAATTCTAACAGTGTGCACAAGTGGTTTAGGGTCCATGTGAGGCACCGGCAAAGGGAGATGAGGTGTTAGGGGTGCCTCGCGAATGGCGGAGCACATGGACTCTATAGGTTTAGCAATGGACTTGGATGGAATCTTTCCATGAGCAATAAGGTGTGCCTGGAGAGGCAACAGTTGGAATACAAAGATTAGTATTGGAGAAGGTCGTAGTGGCGTTGGGTGTGAGTAGTTAGTTTGGGGTGGTGCCACTAGTAAGACTTGGGACCGAGGAGGAGAGGAAGGCAATGTTACAAATGAGCATTGGGTTGTTATTGGCGTAGTGGCCAATTACGTGAAATAGCTCTCTTGCATGTTATCATCGAGAAAGATCGCCCATTTGTAGGCCTGATCAAAGATGGAGTCATCCTTGACCAACATGTGGTTGTGTAGTCTTGGATTGGGCAACCCCAAGAGGAAATGATCCATTAAGTGCTTGTCACTTGATTTTTCCCTCTGTTCGAACGCGAATCAAGATACTTAATGTGTGTGATGTAGTCGCGTAATGTTTCCTCTGGTTTTTATTCCAATTGGAGACGATAGCAGGTACAGGCTGTTGCACGTCTACTAGCGTAGGTGGCTGCAGGGTGACCAGGTACAGGCTGCTTCTGTACAGGTGCTGCAGGCGGGTACTGTACGGACAGAACAGTACAGTTGCTGCAGGACATCTGACGCAGACTGGTACAGGTTGGTATGGCTGCTGGGGACTTTCTGACGCAGGCGGCTGCAGGTCCACTCATGCATACAGGTATAGGCGGAAACTGAACTGATAGTCCTGTCCAGCAGATACAGGTGGCAACTGTATGGACAGTCCTGTCCAGCAGCAGGCGGGTACATCTGTCCATCTCTGCAGGCAGCGTATCAGTCAGGCGGCTGCAGGTACAGTTCTGTACAGATAGGTACAAGGTGGGTACAGTCCAGTTCAGTCCAACAGTTCAGGCGGTGCATCAGTCAGGTGACCGCAGGGAGTGAAAGTACAGACAGGTACACACGTGCTGCAAGTACAGACCCATATAGACAAGTGCACACATGTGATGCAGAGTTGCTGATACAGGCGGCTGCAAGTACAGATTGGTACAGTCAATCCCTCTGGTGCAGAACTGCGCATAAAAGTTGGTAAGCTCTGAACATATCATTCTTTCTTTCTTTCCATTGGCTTATGTCTACTGCAGAGTTGTTTCATCTGGCCCTTTGTGAGAGGAAGGGTATAGCAGTTTGAAGGGTGGAAACAGAGATTGGATAGTGGATTGGTATTTAGGCTGAGTTTGAAGCCATGAACATGGAACAGCCAGATGTGTGCTCAAGGCTGCCCTGTTGAATTGTCTTGGTTGATTAGAGGGAAACACAGTGTGTTGCTTTTGTGGGACACAGATCTGTATGTGAATCCTCTATGCTAAGAGGTCTTGAGGGCTGCCAGATTGGACATGCAGGTTTTACTTTCCTTGACTGGCTTTGTTGTACTCAGTTATACATTTCATTGAATTTGAATAAAGAAATACTAAAAGGGGCGCCAAGCTTTGGGGCCAACAGGTGTCGATTTCCTAGCTCCTGCTAATTTGTTATTTGTTTGGACTACAATTGGAAGGGTGACTGCTAGTCTACCGCACTTTGGTTTCTACCAGAGGCTGGTTTCAAGGTTCTGTTGCCGGGACACATCATCAACTTTCTTAAGGGGGTGAGCTCGTGGTTGTCTCGAGGAAAGTCATTGCTGGAAAAAAATTCAGCAACATGTCAGACACAGAAGATGAATATTTTTATGATGAAGAGGAAGAGCAAGAGGTCTCTCTTGAGAGAAATGAATCTGAGGATATTCTTGCAGGAGAACAGGTTGCAGTAGATGCACAATATGAGGATGTAACACAGCCAGAAGACATGCCTAGTAAAGAGGAAGATGATGCTCAGTTTAAAAATTGTTTGGCAGGTGTAATGGATCTGTTTATGCTGCTCACTCAAAGTGAGAAGTTTGCTGAATTTATGAGATCCCGTTCTGAGCCTGAAAAGAAGAAGAAAGTGCGTTCTAAGAACCCACCTCAGGGCAATAGTCGTGCCTTCCCACAGGATCCATCTTTTGGACAGTTTCCGAACATGCAACATACTTTTGGTGCCAACTCACAGAGTTCCTTTTTCGGACAGCCACCTATTCCATAGCAGTCTATGCATCCAGGCTATTTTGGTGGTGGCTCTTTGTTCCAATCCATGACTGGGGGTTATCCTCAGGGAGGCATGGGTTTTCCAGGGAATTTTGGAGCTAGTTTTCAGCCTGGTATGCAAGGGAATATGTATGGTGGAATGCAGTCCAGAATGCAAGGAAACATGTTTGGGGGCATGCAGCCTGGAATGCAAGGAAACATGTATGGGGGCATGCAGCCCGGTATGCATAGTGGTATGTTTGGAAACATGGCCGGAGAATGCCAGGTGTGGGAACTGGCAATATTGACCCTATGATGGGCATGAATGCCGGGGGTAGCAATCTTGTGAAGCCACTTCCTTACGATAATCTAACGCCTATGGGTAAGGTGAAGGATTATAAGGAAGGGGGAGCTGCAGTGAAATTTGACACGTTCAGTGGGGCCAAAGATAAGCTGACACACTGGGACCCTTTGTTGCTCACCTCTTTAATAGGACACTAGTGGAGGGCCTACCAGCTGAGTGGACTATGCACACCATCGTGCCTCTCCACAAAGCTGGAGACATGCTATACCCCGCAACTACAGGAATATCATGATTGGTCATACATTGGCCAAACTTTATGGCGCAGTGCTCGAGGCAGAGTTGAGCTCATATGCAGAGAAGGAGGGACTGCGAGCACCAGGGCAGGTTGGATTCCGACGAGCTTTCTCCACTATTGACGATATATTCACTCTGAGATGTTTGATTGACCAGGCTAGGGTGCGGGAGAAGAGATTATACTACTGCTTTGTGGATTCCCGCAAAGCATTTGACACGGTGCCACGAGAGAGACTCTTCCGGTGCCTACAGTCATTGGGGATCCCATCAGAGATGGTTTGGGGCATCTATGCTTTATATGAGCAGGTCTTCGGGCGCATACGATGCCCCGGGGGGCTATCTGATGTTATTGCTAGCACCATAGGTGTGAAGCAAGGATGCCCACTCTCTCCTACACTATTTGGGCTATACATCGATGAGGTGGTTGACTTCGTTGGTCACGGTGGTGGAGACGGGGTAGACATCTCATGTGTCCACATTATGCTATATGCAGATGATATTATTCTGGTCTCTGAGTCACGGATGGGACTACAGCACCATCTCCATGCACTCGATGACTTCTGCGCATAGAGGGGGCTTACAGTGAACCTTGGGAAAACCAAGGTCATGATTTTCCACACCTCAGGCCGGTTTGACGACAGGCCATCTTCACACTAGCAGGAGGACAACTAGAGGTGGTGGACTCATATGTGTACCTAGGGATTACATTTACGACTCCACCAGGAAGATTTACTATGGCACAGGAAGCCAGGGATAGACTCACACCAGGGTATGCAGCTCTGGCCATGCTAGAGAGACAATGTCACCAGGCACACTTCCAAGATTCCCGCACGAAGGGGTGGTTGTTTGACACACTAGTCACCCCTGCTTTGATGTATGCTGCAGCAGTATGGGCACGGGCTCGCCACCTCCACATGGTCTCAGATAGAGAGGATTCAGATTCTCATGCTCTCACGGATGATCCGCAACAAACCCTTTGTCCCACATGACATTGTCCGGACGGAGTTTGCTGCACCTCCTATGCTAGTAGAGGCCCTCTTCCAAACGATTTGCTTCATACAGAGGATCAGAGATATGCCATCGGATCGACTCTCACATAGAGCTTTTGAGGCGTCCAGGCAGCTCGCAGAGAGTGGAGATAGGAGATCATGGTATTCACAGATACAGTGGCTCACTCAGCATGGTCTTGACACAGATCACTTGCCACCTTTCTAGTATGATATACATGCACCACACATCCAGCTCTCTCACAGTGAGAGGAACAGAGTCCTTCGGCAGGATTTATGGCAGCGATACACTCAAGAGACTTGGATTACACCCAGTCAGCCTCTACCGCCGAAGATGCTATACTACAGAGATCAGTTTATGCGTATCTCAGCAGATGGATTCATACAGAGACCTGGATACGTGGATGCGTATATGCCTCACAGTGCCCGAGTAGTGATTGGCCAGCTCAGAGTGTCATCACACCAGCTTGAGATTGAGGCAGGTAGGGCAGCACGGATCCCCAGAGTAGAGAGGATATGCAGACTATGCCAGGAGGAGGTTGAGAGTGAGGAACATTATGTATGGAGATGGAGAGCATATAGTGTCATTAGAGAGAGATACACCACCATCTTCAGTGGACATCCCTCACTCCGCCAGATCATGGAGTCTGCAGACCAGTGTAGATTTGGCCAATTCTTGCTAGAGACACAGCGCCACAGAGAGACATTGCTATGGATTCATACCACAGGGAGAGGTGGGCGACAGCTCCAGCTCACTGATTTCTTCTAGAGATCTATCCCAGTGCCTATCTTGACACAGGAGGGGGTTACACTTCAGCGTGCTGCGGACCTCCGAGCCAGACGGAGACCGAGAGCACCAGGCTACTAGACTCCTAGACTACATCAGAGGGAGATCACAGAGATACGGGCTCGACATCAGCACCATATCCAGGAGTGGCTAGCTCACGTACACTCACACCCAAAGATCATGCTCCGAGGTATTTTTGCCTTGCCATCGCCTATGTATCACATATTACACCCCCATTATGGTACTGGTTGGAGCTAGACAGACCTGCATGGCATTGTTGTATACCCTGCGCATATAGGTTGCATACTGAGCCTCTAGTAGTAGTGCTCCATCCATCACACCCCCCCACTAGCTCAGTACTTTCATAATTTATTTCATGTTCATTTTGTCCTGTTTTAGAATGCGGCGTGAATGTGGGTTTGGGTAGGTGCCCGATGAGTTAACCACTGCCAGCATTTCAGAGATATAAATTGGAGTAGGCAGTGTAGTGTACCTGAGTCTTCCAGATGATGCCTCCATGCAGCATGAGACCAATAATTGTGAAGGCGATGTAGATGTGTCTGAGGCAAGCACATGCCTCCTGAAAAAGGAAGCTTCTACGTGTTTGGTTTAGGATATCCAAGAATGGTTCAAGAGGTGGGATGCATCAGAATTGGAGAAGGTAGTGGCTGAGTTTACCTGACCAGTCCATGAATACGTGGAACTCTTAGAAAGGTGGAAAAGAGCTGAGAAGAAGTTTGGAGTACAACTACAGTAGGGCCTAAATAGCTTTACACAGCAGGTCACACTTTTTGCTTAGTTCAGCACGCCATTTGCATGCATGTATATGTCGGTATGTATGTATTCCTAAAGCTCCATCTTTTATTTGTACAGGTCCAATTCTATGTTCGGGGCCCACATGGAGTTGGCAGAGTGCATTCTGAAATGTTCAAAGATAAAGTGGACAAGCAATGGAAGTTCACATATCTAATTGTTGATATACTCTCTCCATTACCTACTCGGCTGATGCTGGAGTCTTATGTACCTGCTTGATGAGAGGTCTTTGTTTGTCAGAAGCAAAGTTGAGACACCATGTTCACCTGATTTTCAACGTAAACCTTTTTGCAAGTGTAACTGTGTGATTTTGCGGCAACACCCACCTGCCTACCTCCGGGGGTAAAATATGTACAATACCTGAAGCAACATATGAGAACTTGCTATTTTTTTCCGAAAGAAAGGCCAGTGTACCCTTTCTGTAAGGCCAGTTCTTTCTTTTTGTTTTACCATCCCACACATGCTGAATACACATATGCCCCCATCTTTTTTTTGGGGGCTGAGTGATATATTTACATAGTACTTGTTGCAATGTACCCTTTCTGTAAGGCCAGTTCTTTCTTTTTGTTTTACCACACAAATGCTGAATACACTTATGCCCCCATCTTTTTTTGGGGGCTGAGTGATATATTTACATAGTAGTTGTTGAGGTTCGAACTCAACCTGCAAGGGCCTACTAACTAGTACCGCCCCAATCTTCTATCTATGAATGTAATTTGCTTATTGATTTTCTCTTGTATGAGACTATGCTTTTGTAGTTGTTGAGGTTCGAACTCATCCTGCAAGGGCCTACTGACTAGTACCGCCCCAATCTTCTATCTATGAATGGAAATTTGCTTATTGATTTGCTCTTGTATGAGACTTAGAAGAGTGCTCCCATGTTAAGAAGGCTAGACTCTTTCGGATCCACCTCAAGCGAGGAGTTTTGGGAAGAAATGAGCCAACGAAACATAGACGTGAGTAGAAGAACAATGGAACACTTGGAAATAGGAGCTGCCAACAGTCCTTCGAGCTTTGGATTCTCCAATTGACTCTATAAAGAGTGCCTTATTTTTGGGTGCAGCTTCAGTGAAAGAGCGAGAGTAGGATCAGAATCTTCAAGGTGCTCGCTTGCACATGAAGCGATTAAACCTTATCAGATGCCACAATGTTTCAAACATTTGGGTTCGATCTTGAGTTTGGTTTATCCCAAGTCGACCATGACCATCATGCAACCCAACAACCACAATTAAGGCAATTGGGGCATGTCTCTTTTGTTGTACCACTAGAGACAAGTGTTCCATAGGACACCCACCAACAACAAGTGCACACAACGCAAGTAGGAGTCATGTGCTCCACATGAAAAGAGTCTTTACTATAGAACCAAGTTCGAGTGCTTCGCCATTTGGATGAGGAACATGAAACCAAGCATCTCCATATGATATACAATCCCCGCAAGAAATTAGTTGTCTTATCGCTAATCGATTGATTTATGATTGGTATCAATAGCAAGAGGGTGCATGACCATCTCTATGGTACAAATCTTTGAGGAGTGTTGCCAGCGAGGCAATCTAGACCTAGTAGACAATAGTAGACAATCTCCAAGATAAGGATGTAGAAGTCGTCCACACAAACCAAGAGATAGGGGACGTATCATCTAAAAACTCAGGCCAAGAGTGCCTAACCAACACCGGCTATATTCCTAGTCAAGGACATGAACATGGACTATAGACGGTGCCTAACTAGTACTGGCTATAGTCCTGTCAATGACATAAGCATGGGTGATTTGGAAGAGAATTTGCTAAACCGTTTAGGCTAGCAATATTGCAGGGCTAGTCCCAAGGGAAACCTCAAGGCTAGCCCTACCTAGCACCTCAAGTAGGACGCCCACATCTCTTCCCACGAGGAGAGATGGTTTGGTGCACAATTTGTTGCCAAAATCATACAAGCACAGAGTGTCCAATGGTGAGGCCTAGATATCAAGAATTTTGTGCTCATTGCCAATGCCATGGGAACCTTGATACAACCCATTGTTGGTACTAGGGAAACCCAACACCATAACCTATGCTCCTGGTGCCAAAGAAACCATTAACCTTACCGCCCATACTAAGTGCTTCTCAACCTACGCATAATCCAGTGCCCATTTATCATAACCCTATACTGAGAGGTATGTACAAACTGGCACCAATGCCATACCCACCTCTAGTATTAGCACCCCAATCTGTTCCTCCTAGAACCGCACCACTATAACAGTACTTGGTGAAATTTGTTAGCAGACTCAGCGAGTTCGAAACATGAGAACTATGAGTCATACAAGAAATATGATTCATATGGATACTTGGGGCAACCTCCAACCTATTTCTACTAGAACCGCACCACTACAACAGTACTTGGTGACATTGTCAGCAAACTCACAGAGTTTGGAACATGAGAGCTATGAGTCACGAGCAATATGATTCATATGTATACCTTATTGTAAAAATGATTGTCTATTACTCATTGTAAAAAATGACTAATATACAAATGACTAATTTTCACACTAGGTCAATCAAACTTAAAACTGGTCCAGCCTTTATTACTAGTCTTAAGTAGCTATGTACACTAAGTCCTCAGACATTAAGCGCATAGTAAGGGTGCTTTATATGCTCCAGCACGGTATTGCAAAAGTGTAAGATGGCAAAGCACCTTGAAGTAGGTCTAGTGAGTAAAACCATGTTAACCTACGGAGTGTAACCTATGTAGTGGTTAACATACTCCCATTCTTAATAGTGACTGTGTCCTCACACCACAAAGCTAGGCTGACGAGAAATGGATGGTGTGGATGGTCTAGGATACGTCATAGAGTTGATAGCCACGAAGCTAGGCTGATGAGAAATGGATGGTGTGGATGGTCTAAGACACATCATAGAGTTGATAGCCGAGGTTAAATGGTATAGCTCGGAACCGATCCATAGCCACATGCCAGACAAAGTGATGGGTGGTATAGTTTAGGATTGATCCAGTGCTGCCAGGGCAAAGTGATGGGAAGCTTTGGGTGTAATGGTAGACAGCTTGTCGAGGTAACATGGAAAGTGATAGGTGATGTAGAGGTTCTTTATGGCGGGTCTCTATTAGCTATGGAAGTGGTATGGACCCTTCAACATGGTAGAAGTGATCCACACCCTATTATTTGTGGAATGAGTGCTATGACCATCGTGTAATGATTGGCATAGATAGATGGTGGTCTCGGATGTCTTGGCGCAATAGGGTATTAAGCCCGGATCTCCAATCTTGATGCTTAGAGATTGGACTGTTGCGTGATAAGACGGCGAGGTTTTGTTGGTGTTGAGTTGAAAAGAAGAGGTTGCATGCATTGAAGTCTGTTGGAGGTACTTGCAAGGTCGAGGGTTCTCTAGGCAATGGGTCGTACCATTGGCTATGCTTGCGTCCATCATGGTTCCCCCATCTAGAGATGTACCTAGATGGTTGCCATCGGCGAGGTTAGTTGCATGTGCATGTGTTTGTGTGTGGTCTGTGAGATAGGGAAAGTGAGAAAATTATGATGCCCATAGTGAAAGATGGAAGTGACATGTATGGGAAATGGGCTGAAGGTATATCTGTATAGGTGCACTTCTCCAACACAAAGACTTCTCCAACTTAGTTGCTTTCTTTAACTCTCTTGTTGCTTTCTTCAACATTCATTTGAGATCCTTTTTCTTGGGGAGCCAAGATTATTGCATTGTGGCAGTGGACGTTGTACATGGCTATTGAGTCAAGGTGGAAGCCAATACTCTCCATTCTTGCTTATGCTTTGGAGTTGGCCATCGGCGGAGGCATGGCTTTGGGTCTCCACACCCACTTGGATGTAATGTTTGAGGGTGCATTTACGGGGATCTAGGCACACGTTTCTTTGATCTTGGCATCTAGATGTAGGGGTTTTCTTCGTAGAATCCTTGTGCTTCTAGCAAATTTATCAGGATCCAACAAAACGTAGACTTTTGGGGTGGTATTGGGTAGGCCTTTGTCACCTAGATCTTTTTTGCTTCCGGGGTTGTAAGGACAACGAGGTTTTTGGGACCCAAACGGATGGGTTTCCTTTATAGAATCCCATGTCTTATAGTAGTTTGACGGGGATACAGTAGGGCTCAGGGTTTGGATAGAACATTGTTGCATAGGGCTTATGCTTGGTAGATCTCCACTTATGATTGGGCTTTGAGCCAAGTGGGTGGCTACTAGGCCTTTTCTTGGGTGTCAAATTTGCCTTGGCTAGCCAAGGTAATGCTGGGTACCCTCGCTACTATTGGGTACCTATTTCTTCTTAGTGACCTCCTTGAAGGGTTGCTGAGGTTGAGGTTTTGGGGGTGGTCTTCATCTTTGCCTTGCTAGTGAGGTTTGGGATTTCCATAATGGTTTGAGGAGAGGACCGATGTGATGAGGCAAGTGTGTTGTGTAGTGTTAGAATTTATTGGAGTTGGTAGCTCGTAAGTGGAGGACGAGGCTTGGGAAGTTGATAGGCTCGGGGTCCCCTTATCCACCAAGGGTACGGGTATGGTAACCATTCCAAAGGGGAGCTCGAGCATTGTGGTTCTTCTTCGCTAGCTGATGAGGTAATTCACATAAAACTTGCACGACGTAGATTTAGATCCAATAAGAAAGTACTCTTCAAAATAGCTGACAATCATAGATTGGGAATTCTTTACCGTGGTAATGGTTGCTATAGATGGTGGCTTAATGAGGTCCACGTCTCCCAAGACCATGCCCCGGTGGGTCAGTAGGCCATATAGCTAGGTGGTCTTTTTGGGGGCATTTTTGGGTCAGTAGGCCATATAGCTAGGTGGTCTTTTTGGGGGCATTTTAACTCAAGGTAAATCGGTTCTATCTCACTGGTTCTATTCCGAATGTGTTGAGCATGAACATGGATATGATTTTAGCACCATCGTATTGTGCAAAACTTGTCCTAGGCTTCTTTGGAAGAGTGTCCATGGTTGCCAAAATGTGAATCCAGTCCTTAGAGTGAGCAAGCTTTGAGAGGGGCTTATATTCTTGGTCCTCATCTTCACCATCCAACATCTTGTTACAAGCTCTGTAGATATCAAATCAACGTGGTGTGAGCTTTTGCGTTGCATGCTCTACAAATATCAACTGAAGCAATCTAAGCAGTTATGTCAGACTCATTTGCTGAGAATGCCTCAACCCAGGGCATCAGTCTTCCCTATTTTCAAGATATAGCCTTGCATATATAAATGTGATTGGTTTCCCAATTATGAACTAGCCTTGTGTCTCTCATGTAAGGCCTTTCAAGGATCATGATGTATGACCCACTTCTATGGAAATTCATCACAATGAATTTGTGGTGTCGAAGCTTAGCCCAAAGGTCTTAATGTTGAAGGACACCCAAAGGTTAAGTTATGTTCCCCTTGGGCAAGCTTGATCACCAAGCTTGACTACGATTGACACACCTCTTGGCCTCTTTAACCCCTCTAATATAGGGACTTCCATGATCCAAAACAAGTGGTCTAACTACTAGCACTATGGTTCCTCACTAGAGAGTAAGAAGGTTCTTGACATGAAACGGGGTGGGGATTGCATTTTTCTTATACTTTTTTTTCTGGCTCACAAGTACGTTTACATTGATTATATAAGTGAGCGGTGATTCTAAGGCTTGTTAGCAATGGAGAGGAAGAGATGGCATGTCCAGAGGAACATCGACACAATTATCACAATAAGAAAGTGAATCTTAGTTCCTTATTTGATAATGTTAAGCACTACTACCAGAAACTTTTGCACAGTTGATGTTAGCCGTCCTATAATTTTTAACCAATTTGATTGATGTTATCGAAAATGCCAGTTTTTACTTAAAAAGAATCTTACTACGTAATATTTTACGTATGCAATGTCGCCGCTTGTATATAAAGGCGCACCACGAGATCCTAGGCTGAGAGTGTAGCTTTAGAATAGGTGTTTACACTAGTTGGACTGGCCAAATGAGCCCAAGGACCATACTTTTTGCTTTGGCCGCCCAAGAGTGTGAACCCATTTTGCTTGCATTTCTGTTTTCCCCTCTTGCTACCTTTTAAAACCCCTTGATTTTCACTTCTTTCAACACCCTAAATCATAAATTTCATGCATTTTTAAGCTTTTCTATCCATTGTTATGCTTGTTTTTCCAATTTCATAAATAAGAAAACAGTAAATTGGGTTTAAATTTAAGGAATTAGGTGAAATAGACCTTAAAATTGATTTTGGAATATAGGGTTTACCCCAATTCATCTTAAACTCATGGCTTAGCATATCCATTGTCACCTATGATGTTTAAGTCATCTAATATAGGACAACCAAAGCAATCTTTCCATGCCTTTTTAGAACATGCAATCAACCTAGCTTTGTTTTTTTCAAGTGAGCCATCAGTCTTATACTTAGCTTTCCAAACCCATTTAGTATACGAATTACCTTTTTATTTAGTGGTCGATCAACTAGATCCTAGGTTTTATTCTTTATGATGCTGTTGTAGTCAAATTGCATTGCAACTTTCCACTTTAGATGTGCTAAGGCTTCGTCCAAGGTGGCTGGCTCCTTCACTATTCCCATTATCTCAGCCTTCAAGGCCACATTGTGACTATGAGATCAGATGCTCTTCTCTGCTCCTCTATTCTCCTTGATCTACATGCTCTATACAAACACTGAAGATTCTAGTATCTTAGGTACTAGGTTATGCTCATTAAAGAGCTACCATACCCACTTTGGAAGTGGCTTTCTGTGTGGTGCAGTAGAAAGCTAGTATGATCTGTGAGAGCTTTCATCCTTTGAAAACTCCTCCTCCTTAAGAGAAAGTCTGGCTAGTGGCTCATGGTGGATTATTTCTTTGGCTGATGATAGAGTGGATGGACCTATCTACTCCACTGAGTGTGTGTGCTCAACAAACACCACATCTCTACTTCTTTACCTCTAGATCATAGAGTCGATAAGCCTTTGACTTGATTGTATCCAAGAAATAAACTTTTTACTTTTGGCATCAAGCTTCTTCCTAGATGCATTTGGTACATATGCATATGACATTCACAATGAAATGTTTTGAAATGAGACACTGATGAATGTTTCTTACACCAGAGTAACCTCTTGCAATGTGATACCCTTGACCACCTTTGTGTGGCTCTAATTGAGGTTGTAAGTTGTTGTGCTCACTGCTTTAGCCCAAAAAGTGTTTTGTAATCCTTTTCCTTTTAGCATACATCGAACCATTTCTATGGCAGTCCAATTATGGCATTCTACAACATCGTTTTATGGAGGTGTGTGAGTAGTGGTGGTGAGTTGGTGCTTCATGCTATTCTCCTTACAATAGCTATTATGGAGGTGTGTGAGTAGTGGTGGTGAGTTGGTGCTTCATGCTATTCTCCTTACAATAGCTATCATATTCTATTGAATCTTGTCCATGATTTGTACAAAACATTTTCACCTTCTTTCTTGTCTCATTCTCATCATAAGATTATGCCATTGTTTAAACTTCACCTTCTTTCTTGTCTCATTCTCATCTTATGCCACTGTTTAAACTTACTAAAAGCTTCAGCTTTATCCCGAGCCTTATCCCAAAGTAAATAAACCCACATCTTCCTATTGTAATTGTCGACTAACAACATAAAGTAAGATGATCCCCTTAATGCAGTAGTAAACATCTTACCATAGAGATCAACATATACGAGCTCTTTGCCCTATGCTGCTCTCATGTGGAAATGCTTTTACACTATTGTTTGCCCATTTATGCAAGCCTTACATGGTTCTTGCAATTCTAAACATGCAAGCAAATTAGCTACCATTAAAAAACAAAATCTACTTCAACACTACAAATCTGATGTGACCTGATTGCTCATGTTGAGCCTACTCGTGCTCTTATTGATAGATAAGGGCACTCGGCTTGTACAAATTATTGCACCTTGCTAGATTAACTTGCCAACAAAATCTAAAATTTTTGCTTTAATTTTCTTAAAGCATACTTCAAGCCCACGATCTGTCTCATCAACCAAGAGAAGGTTCCTCTTGATTTGAGCTACATAGAGAGTATGTCTAATAGCTTATTCTCTTCACCTGTAGCTACCGTAAAAGAGATGGTTCCACACCCTTCAACTAGACATTTAGCATTATTCCTAACAACAACACTGGCTTCTAGAAACTCTACTGGCCCTTTTTACTAGTCATGTGTCGGGATGCTCCACTATGCAAAATCTATGAATCATCAATTAATGGAGCTTGAGAAAATGAGCATACCTCTTTAATGGCACACAAAGTTCAAGCTCGGTTTGATATTGTTAATTGACTCCTTTCCATTACATGAAGACTTCAGGGTGTGCCATCCTTCTCGTCATAGAGCAAGCTACTTCTTTCTATAGTTTTTGATAGCGTGGATCTTCTTATTATAGTAATAGCAGCTCCCTTGAAACTTCTTCTTCTTTGGCTCCTTCTTCTTATTATCATCAAATGATTCCACACTTGTTCCTTTAGCATTGGTTGAAAATGTACTATCACCACCATCGCTGGGTCTTTAACCGCATCTCCTCCCCTCAAGCAACATAGCACTAATTCTTCAAATGATAGAGATGGTGTTTAGTGCTGCAACTAAGCCATCATACTTTTGCAAAAGAATTCGAATGCACCTTTGGGCTAGTTCCTTATTGGTCCTTGTAATCACCACAACAGCCATTTGATCCCACAAATTTTTGATCCGTGTTACAAATGCTTCTTTCAATTCTCTTTCAATAAACTTCTCATCAGCAAGTTGATTATCTAGGTTGTGAATCCTAATATGATTTTGGGTCTTATACTCTCATTATGGTCCAAGCCTTTGATGTCTTAATTGTGTGTTGAATCAGAGTAAGAACAGAATCACTTACGCTGGTAATGATTGCACAAAGTCTAGTCTTTTTTGCATCTCTTCCAAGCCCAAAGAAGTGTAGTATTGGTGGAAGTGTGTTTGTAGAGTTGTTGGGATCGGGGGTTCAATTGGTTCTACATTTGTTCCCAAAATAGTTTGTAGAAGCTCATAAGATTCTAGAATGGCATTGATTTTGAATTTCCAGAGAGTGTAGTTTATCCCATCAAGCTTACCTTCTATGAAGGCTGGTGAATGAATGCACAACACAACCAAGGTAGAAGCTATCACTCTCCTAGTATTCTATACAAAGAAAGACTAGACTTTATGCACTATGTCTACTAAAAGCACCCAAGCTCTGATACCATATAAGAATATAGCATAATGGAAAGATAGAGATAGCAAAACAAAGTGCAATAGTCAATGCAATAGAGAGAATTAATTTTTTTAGATAGGTACAATGTGATGGTCCACCCGTGTGCTCTCAAGTAGAGCTTAGAGGGTGAACTAGATAGACTCTCAAAATAGAGAATGTTCTAAGTGTAGAGGGTGTGGATACTCACAAGCATTGGATACCTTAGCCTAACAACTATGTCTATATATAGTGCTGGTGGTGTGATAGGCACATATACCTTAGCCTAACAACTATGTCTATATATAGTGCTGGTGGTGTGATAGGCACATATACACAAGGCGGGTAGCTACATGGCATAGTCACCCTAATAATGAATGCATTCTAACGCCTTGAACCTTAGATAACATTCCAACTCTTGACCATCTCCTAACCATCAATGGTCACAATAACAACCCCATCGACATCTAAGCCAGAGTTTCCATTAAATACATGTGCACCAATGGCTTCTCCTCATAATGGGGGCCTTTACAAATGTGCACCAAACATTGATGTGAGATACATACTAAGAGGCAAACATTGATTGTATACTAATATCACTTACATTCTTTTTTGTTTGAGAACTCCTTAGAGAGAGTGCATTTAGCTCATAAGACCTCCTAAGAGCTCACAAGAGTATGTTAGATCACTTTTACAACCTCAAACAATCATATGAGATCACCTGGGACCAAGTGCACAAGGAAGGAGAAGCATGGAAGTCACTAGCAAGGTAGAGTATCTCTTTCTGTCCTCTGTGTGTGTGTTTGTATGTAACCAGTGTATGTATGTATATACATGGAATTTTACCAAAGAATCTTATAAGTTTTCAAAGATTATGTTTACTCCTATGTAGTGGAAATGCCTTAGATAATGGACAAAGACAAACTTAGGTTACACACTCATGGGCTCAGTCTTATAGTGAAAATACCTTGCACTAATAGATAAAAATAAACTTAGATTGCACACACATGGGTATATGTGGGTAAATGTAAATTTATGAAACATAATATATGTGCTTATAGATGCTCATATAAAATATCTAAGATCACCATATCTCATTGCATGTAGAAGGGTTGAGTGTTCGAAGCTATTATCTTGGGGTTGTGATTGGATTTGAATGTGAAAGGAGAGAAAATATGTGTGCGTGTGTTAAGGTGGCTAACGGCCCTCTAGTTACATAAAAAGGGGATGGCACACCTCCTCTTTTAATATCTTTTGTGTGGGTGATTCGAGGCCTTATGAACTCATTGCCCTACATACATTAAATAATTTGAGTGCAACATCTCATTTAAGGACATTTAGTGATATTAAGCTCTAGTAGCCTTGTTTGACCTTAAATGCCTAGTTTTATGAATGGAAGAGATATAACAATAGATCTTCACATTGCTAATGAGCTCTAAAGAGACTATGTAGGAATTTTTAAACTCATATGAGATCTTATAAGCTCTTTGATATTTTATGAGCTTGAACAATTTATGTAGGCCATTATGAGTCCTTAGAACTTGTTCTCAACTCTTATGTGGTCATATATAACCTTGTTAGGGCCTTTATCATGCAAAAGCACATAAAAATATTCTTTTGGACTCCATAGAAACTTGTAAGTTCATATTATAGAACTTCTCGTATGATAATACAATAAGCTCATAAGACCTCCTAAGCCCTTTAGTTTTATAAAAAGGGGACATGACTCGTATTTGAATTTGAGGACTTATCACCTACATTCTCTTTTGTTTGAGAACCACTTGGAGATAGTGCGTTTATCTCATAAGACCTCAGAGATCACAAGAGTATGTTAGATTACTTACAACCTCAAACAATCACACGAGATCACCTAGGACCAAGTTGACAAGGAAGGAGTAGCATGGAAGTCACCAAGCAAGTTAGAGGATCTCTCTCTCTCTCCTTTGTATGTGTTATGTATATAACCAGTGTATGTATATTTGTGGCATTCTAACACCAGGATCTTGATAAGTTTTCAAAGATAGTGTCCTATGTAGTCGAAATGACTTGGATTGATGGACAAAGACAAATTTAGGTTACAGACTCGTGGTCTCAATCATATAGTGGAAATGCCTTGGACTAATGGGGGAAACACACATCATGGACTTAAACAAGATTCATCATCCATTTGGATTTCAATCACAAAAAAGCTTACTATGGGGTTGTTACAACAAGGTTCATGGACACACTCATTGAAGCCTCGTAAACATTCACAAGATAATAAAGTTCATGATTCATTTGGATTATTTCAATCACAAAAAGTCTTTCTAATGGGTGGTTACAACAATTACTCTAGGTTCAAGGTCCTTTGTGAACTAAAGTTGTCACATCACTATATCCATGTTGGCCTCCACATACTCTCAAACTTCTTCCACATAACACTCTTAATCCTTATCTTTGTTACCAAATAGCTTTTATGATCTAAATTTCAAGCTTCTACTCACTTTCTCACTATCCAAAAATAGTGAGAGTTCCCCTTATCATTCAGGATTCCCTTTAATGTTTGGATCATTGAGAAACTATTGTGGGACCCCTTGTTCCCTACTAAGTCTTGTAACATCACTTTCATCTTTCATTTGAGAGTTGTTTCCAAACTTAGTTTGTTGACTCATTAGAGTCACCTTAGGATTAGCATGACTTTGTACATGACAAGGGTTACCATTCAAGTTACTTGGGATTCCATACATATTTGAGTGGGAGGGGGGTCAGCCAAGGTACTTTGAAAAGGACCCTTTAAAAAGTACTTTGAAAAGGGTCCTTATTGGTGCTCTTCTTAGAAACCTTATGCCAACCACCCTCCACCCCATGGAATTTCTTACTTTTAATCTTTGAAAAGAATCATAGGATCTTTACTGCCATAAGTTACTACCATTACCTCCCTTGTATTTAGCCCTGGCCAAGTGAGAGGACTCTTATACCAATCCTTAGAGGGGAATCGAAATATCTTTATTGCCATAGGTGTTCCCCCTTATCTTTAGCCTTGGCCAAGGTCAAGGACTCTTTACCAAACTATTAGGAGTAGGCAACTCTTTTTCTTTCCCCTTTTAGAGTTTCCCCAAGCACCAGTTATTGATGATTCACCCAAATCCTTTCCCTTCTCTTCCCCATTAGGTTCCATGGTACCCTTAGGGTCCTACCACTCTCCTTGTTTTCTTTATAACCCTTATTATTCTCTTTTCAAGCTAGACACTCTTGAAATAATTATTCCCAACAAGGAAACAAGAACCATCAAAAGATAGTCTTGAAATAATGATTCTTCCCAATAAGAAAACAAGAACCATCAAAAGATCCAAGCCTAAGCTTGATCCCAAATGTTTCATAGACTCCTACTTGAATTTCCAATTTGTCCAAAATTGGGACAATATTGCCCAAGTAAGGATTGGAAGGAATAAAAATGGAACAAACCAAAGCCTTAGCTAGATCACTAAGAGAAGGCCAAATCCATAGAGAAAGGTGACAAAAAAGAAAATGAACCTCTTCCCAAGTAAGGATTGGAAGGAATAAAAATGGAGCAAACCAAAGCCTTAGCTAGATCACTAAGAGAAGGCCAAATCCATAGAGAAAGGTTTACAAATTCCATCCAGATTGGGCAAGCATGCAGCAAGCCTTCATGTACATCAAATAAGGGAGATCCCAAAGGAATCATAAGAAAAATGTTTTTAAGAAAAAGAATGGAGCTTTGGCCAGTAGAATAAAAACTATCAAAGCCTATGATAGCAAGACATTAAAGAAGAAACCTTTACCTAGATGAAATATGTTGTGAATGCCTTTTTTTGGTAGAATATTCTATTTGAGCTAGGCATCTAGTTCTTGCCTTAAGGGAATTCTACTCTAGTGAAAAATAAGATGATCACAAAAAGATTTACCTAGCAGTCTATAAATCATTAGGTAGGGCTCCTTTCTTATCCCCACCTTTCACTTAAAGAGCAGTCTGTAACTTCTCTTTTGTCCATCCAGTGTTAGGCTTCGAAGGTGCATCCTCTCCTAGAGAATCCATATGAGAAGGACTTTGATATTTTCTCCTAACTTCCACATTTGATAGGTTTGCTTGCAGTTTTTCCCATGTCAACGTTGACAGAGAACTTACACAACAATTTTTCCAAAGCATATCTTTCCTATTTGATCCCCAAGGCATTGAGCCATGTCAAAGTCTACATAGAGTGTTGATTTAAGTTTTTTATATGCTATGGAAAAAAGATGTTTTTTAACATGTGTGATTCACATGTACACTAGCATGTAATTAATGAAAAAATTAAAATCAAAATTAAAATGTATAGCTCAAATTCCATGTCTATCAAGGTATTGTATTATATATGTGTGTATATATAATATGCACATATATATACTATAAAAATTAAAATCATAATGAATAATTATAGCTTAAATTCCACATCCATCAAAAGGCATTATATTATATATGTATATGTATTCATTGATCAAATTTTTTAGAAATATATATTTAAAAAATATTTTCCTATATTAACTTCAACATTGTCTTCCTTATTTACAATATTGTCTTCCACATTTACTATACAATGATTTTATTCCTATACCAAAAATAGAATTCTTACTTTTTCCATTCTACAATATCCTAAGCTCATTTTTCCCAAAGTAAAGATTTGACTACATGGAGAATGTCTTTTCTCATTTCCTATATAGGTAACTATAATTTTCTACATAGGATGAGTTCTTATTAAGTTACTATATAAAGACCTCGTTACCTATATAGAAAATGGAAATTCCTATATAGAAAGTGGAGAATCCATCCAATTATCTATGTAAAAGGCAACATTTCCTAGGTAGTTCTATACGGGGTATATAGGAAATGAAATTTCCTAGATCAAGAGGAGAAAATGCTTTCATGTAACTAGGAAATATGATGAAGTTTTCTAGAAATTTGCTATATAGAGAATGAACAAAATTTCCTTGTGGGGTTGATCCCATGCCCCTAACTCCAAAACCATAAAATTCCCATCAACTAGTTTTCATGCCATTGAGAGGAGTCAGAAATTCTCATGACCATTACCGTTTCAAATCCAAAACCTCTTTCTAGTTCACTCTCTTAAATCTCATCAGTACCGTGGCTAGACCAATCTCAAATAGAGGTGACTCCTCATGTTGTGACAATCTCAATGATTCTCACATATGTGAGAACCTCTAGTCTAGTAGCTAACTACACTAAAGAAAGAGGAGTGTGTTTTCTGATAGACTAGGGATTCTCACATATGTGAGAATCCCTAGTCTATCAGCTAACTACACTAAAGAAAGAGGAGTGTGTGTTTTGAGAGAGCTTCATGGAGAGAGATTTTGAGGGATATTTTGGTGTCATGACGTTGCCATCCACCACAACCAACATCACCACTACCCTAGAACCACCACCGCCATAACCACCACCGCCTCCACCTCCACCTCCACCTTCATCCACCACCACCACGTCCACCTCCACCTCCACCTCCACCTCTATCCACCACCACCACCTCCTCCTCCTCCTCACTCTAAATCCCTCTCATCTTCTCATTTACCCCCCCCCTCTCCGTATTATATTCACATCTTATTTCATTCATCTCCATCCTCTCCCTACCTCCCTTCTCTCCCTAACTTTGTCATGATCTTATTTAATCTTCTCTCTTTTGTATTCCCCTCCAAATCCTTTCACTTATCACCTCTACCTATTTCCATCCTCTCCATCTAAATCCTTTCACTCATCGCGTCTCTACTATCTCCCTTTATCTAACCTCCCCCCCCTTTTCCCTTTGTATAATTTCAGACCCTCCATCTCCATATCATCTCCCTCTTCTCCATTGCTTCTCTTCTCTTCCTCCCCCCCCCTCATTGCCTCTCTTCTCTATCTCCCTTATTCCCTTTTTATTAGTTTTAAGGTTTGAATCTTCCACATATCAAGATGAAATTCATGGTCAAAAGTCACTAATATACAAGATTCTAATGCCATAATCAAGATACATAATTAACATAAGACTAATTCAATCCAAGATTTGCAGACCAATATTTGCAGAATGGTTTTTCCATAACAAGATTATTGTATGTAATACAATAATCTTGTTTTTCCATAACAAGATTATTGTATGTAATACATTCATTGACATAATTTTACAAGAGGGAATTTTACAATTTCCTCATCTGTTGAAATATGGTGCCTGTCATGTCATGTATGGGGCATATGTATGTGGGATCAGGGTCGATGGAGCTTAGGATGTCATGAAATTAGAATGAATTAAGGCTAAGGTTAGCAGAGGATGTGAATGGATAAATGTAAAAGGTAGTCAATGGTAAAAAAGTAGGCACATGGAAGGTACAAGGGTGCACAAGGTATGTGGGCATTTATGAACACATGGATGGCATAAGTATGCATAGAGCATGTGGATGATATCTCTATGAAAGCTACAAATGGATGTAACAAAATATTTTTCATAATGCAAAAATGTGAGTATGTGATTATCTTCATTAGTGTCAACACTATGCTCTAAGTATGTCTTCTTCCATCTTCCATCCACCACCATAGCTCTCATTTTCTTTGGTTATGCACTCATACTCTCTTCAAATCCACTTCTATTAACATGGTATCAAAGCCAAGGCACCTCATTTTCACCCCTAACACTAAGTATTAGTAAGTATTAAAACTATCATGAGTGCTAATCATAATTATACCTTATCCACTTTTTTCACTTGGCTGAAAATAGATACGCAATTGAAGGCTTAGCGTTGCCAACACACCATTTTATTGACCATGATCTTTTACAAGGGCCTTCAGCACTCTAGGATGTTTCCATGACTCGGAGGAATTGAAGAAATTCAAGTAGAATTGCGCACAATAGTTCATAGTCGACACCAAAATTTTTGGGGAAAATCAACCTACCAATGAGCTCGCGCAACCAATGCCTAATTCCACAAGGGTCTGGGGTTTTTTGAGGATGCTAAACACGCTGGTGAAGACAGTTTTACAAATGGTTGATTATGGGAAGAGATCTAGATCTGCTGTTAGGGTGAGATTTTTATTAAGATTCCATAATCCAAAATTAGTACTCCTAATCTCAATTAATAAAGGCCTAATCTCACCTTCTCCTACTACTATTTCATCTCCCAAATGTAGGTTCAATTGTATGCATAACCTCTTCAATTGCTTGCTCAAAATCTACCTAACATTGGATTATTATACAATTAATCAGCAATTAGTGACTAAGGTGAGCCAAATCTCTTTTTGGAGACAAACAAAAGAGAGATAGAGAGAAATAAAAACTTTATAAATAGAGGAGCTCTATGTATGTGTATATTTATAAATCTTAACACACACACACACACACACACACACACACACACACACAATATATATATATAATGCACATTATATATATATATATATATATACCTATGTATATATGTATACATATATATGTATGTATGTATGTATGTGTACATACACACACACACACACACACATATACACACAAATATATATATACATATACATATACATGTGTGTATGTGTGTGCGCGTGCATGTATATATATGTATATGTACACACACACACACATATACATGTATATATATTGATATGCACACACACACACACACACACACACACACACACACACACACACACACACACACACACACACAAACATGTATATATATGAGTATGATTTTTCTGCAAGCTTTCTCTTATGAGCTTTCCTGACATTCTAGAAAAAGTGTGAGCTTCTTTTGACCTTCTAGAGAAAGTGTGAGACTTTTTGAACATAGTTAAAAACTTATTCTCTCACAACAATCAAAACACACACTACTCCTCCATATGTATGTATCGAGAGATTATCATCCATTATGCATGCATATTAGACTAATCCATCACAAGATAATATAATCTAAAACGAGATTTCAACACTTGAAAAGGGACATTCAGGGTTGATAAGTTACTTAAGTTGTAACATGGAGTTATCATCCATTACACATGCATATAAGACTAATCTATCCACTATGCATGCACACATAGCCATACTAGTATATACAATAGTTGTAACATTGCTAAAGGATCATAAGATAAAACAATCTAAAATAACACTTAAAAAGAGATATTTAGGGTTGATAAGTTTGTTATGCACAAAACCCAACATTGCTATACATTGACATAGATTTTTTCCTACATCAAATCCCAAAACTGCATGACCACTATCTTAACCTATTCGATCTTTCTGCCACTATGACACCCTATTTTCAACATGCCCATCCCCTATATATGCCATCCCTAATTACATTAGCTATGTCCTTTGTGTGTATTCCTTCTTCACTCGTGCCTCTTTATCTCCATTACCCTTCTCCCATGCGTCCATGCTTCTTTATCTATAGTCTAATAATGCCTCCCCTATTATATACGTGACATACTGGCTTGCATCTTAGCCTCTATCCCTCCATATGCTACCAATGCATAAGTGAACTCTAACATTGACAACACCCTATTCTTCTTTGCCTTCATGCTGCTAGCATCATCCAAATGCCACAATGCTACCCATGGCCCTTGGTAATGCCTCCATGCATCCATAGCCTCAATGCCTTCATGATGTTGACTAGTGTTAAGAAAATAAAGGGGGCTCCCTATGCTCATGAGAGAAGAAAATGGACTGTAGGTGCTTGAAATTCCATCATAATGCTACCAACTTTTTCTAGTTGTAGAATTTTACACTTTTCACATATAAAATGAGCTCAAAAGGCTCAAAAATGGTAAAAACAATTGTAAACATGCCTGTGTTTGGATGACTTTTCTGGACCTTTTTTTAAATTTAAAGGGGTTCTAGGAAAACTTGGGTGATTCGCCAATCCTCACCCAGGTGTTCCCAGAACCCATATTAAAAAAAAAGGGGTCAAGAAAAGTCATCCAAGCATAAACATGTTTACAATTGTTTCTACCATTTTTGGACCTTTGAGCTTATTTTTGATGTCAAAATTATAAAATATGCGCCTAAAAAAATTGTTAATATTATGATAGGATTTTGAGCACGTAGAGTCCCTCTTCTTCTCTCATAAGCATAGGGAGCCCCCTTTCTTTTTTTAACACTAGTTAGCATGGAGGCATTGAGGCTATGGATATATAAATCCATTGCTAAGGCTCATTTTGGTAAAGCTCATGGTGGAGGCATTGTTGTATCTGAATGGTTGTTGGCAAGAAGGCAAAGAAGCATAGGATGGGATGTTGTCCATGCTAGAATATTTCTATGCATTAGTATCATGGAGACATAGAGGTGTGGAAGCATAGCATGTGTGGATAGAGACATACATAGGTGGGGTAATTGTTGTTGAGGATTTGCCAGGCTTTGTGAAATACCATCTCTCTCATAGCATAATAAGAGACCTCTCTATCTTTGCACTCATCCAATACCAGCAAATACACATCCATCCAATACCAGCAAATACACATCCTATGCTTTGTGAAAAAATCTTGCAAATTTGTGAAAGTGCCGAAAAATCTTGCAGAAAACATTTCCCCTATATATATACACATACACATATACATATATATATGTATGTGTGTGTGTGTGTGTGTGTGTGTGTGTGCATTATATTTATCGATGCACCTTTAATTATTTAAATTACATATATATTGTTGGGGGCTTGAATAGGGGTTGGGCTTCCCCTTCTGCGACGTCGGAAGGGGAATATGGTCGATGTCAAGACCATATTCTCTCTCAAGGGAATATGGTCGTCAACGACCATATTCCAAGCCCCTACGCTCTGCCTCTCCTCTCCTGCTGCCACCATAGACCCCTACTCTTCTCTTGCCCATCGACCCATGTGCCTCCCACCTCTCACCCTGCGTATCCTCTAGCCTTGCACCTTGCACATTTGCTTCCAACCTCCTACCTTGTGTCTCTCCTCTCTCACCCTTGACCCATGCACCTTTCACCTATGCCTCCCAACTCCTGGCCACATTGTGCCTCTCCTCTCCTGACCTAGACTGCTGCACCTTCTGCCTCCGCCACCTCTACCTCTGAAATTCTACCCCCTATGCCTTTCCTCTCCCACCCTTGACCAATCTACCTCCCAACTCTCGTTCGATGTGCCTCTCACCCTAGATGCATGCGCCTCTCCACTCTTTCCCTCGACCCCTATGCATACTTGGATAGGGGGAGACAATTTTCAATTATGGGTGCATGAGTTCACATTGGCCCCATAGTTCTAGTGGAGGTAGAAGGTTATACCCATGGGATTAGACTGAATCTATGAATCTGGTTGAAGTAGAAAAAGGATTAAACACGAGAAAGTGGGAGGTCAAGTGGACACTTCCAAAATAAAAAAGACGTGTCTATTAGAATAAGAAAAACCTAGGATGAGTAAGTTTAGTTTAGCAATCATAAAGAGGGATAAAAGAATTGCCTTCATAATGAAGGATTCATGACATCTTGTTGAATCTCAAGGAGCCGCTCAATATGACCTGCTTGTGAGAATTACAAAGGGAAAACACATGGAAGAATAAGAGTCCTATACATCAACCTATGAACTTTAAGATCTCATCGAAGAAATCCATAGAGAACTATCCCTCTCACAACATCCAGTCAAATACGGATCATTGCAAGGGCAATGTTCTCCACCAATTGCTCATCTTGGCTACATGGTGTCATGATTCGCTTCCTTGAGTATACCACCTATATCTCCGATTAACAACAATCGAAAAGTAGAGGGTCTCAAAATGTCTAGCCAAGGTGACTCGATGTGCACAACGAGTTGAGGAAAGAAGGTGCTTGAAGGCTAAGGCTATCATGTCATCCTTCGAAGATAACTTAGGGACTCCTAACAGATAAGGTATCACCATTTGATGCTCTATCTATAAAGAGAAACCCAATAATATACTGTAAAGTTTCAGTTTCAAGCTATGCACCATACAATAAAATCACGTCTGATATCATAAGCTCATATTTAAACTTGGTTTAGTTTTAATACCAACTGTGAGACCCCTACCCCTTTATCTATGTGCAATGAAATCACACTAAGGGTAGAGTGACTCACTCGGTGCCTGATATGATATGTCTAACACATGCCTATTTCGTGAGCTCCTTTGAGTCTGACTAGACCTTAAGCATGAAAGGTGAATGAGGCGCATGTAGGAGAAGGAGAAGGAGAGGGGGGAGATGGAGATAGAGGAGAGAAAGATAAGGAGGAGAAGGAGAAAACATAGGAGAGAGAGAGGAGGAGAAGTGATAGAAGAGGAGAAAACATAGGGGGGAGAAGTGATAGAGGAGAAAACATAGGGGGGAGAGAGGAGGAGAAGAGAGAGAGGAGAGAAAGGAGCATACCTGGATTTGAAACCTTCCTCTTTTTCAAAGTAAAAAAGAGAAGAAGCATGAAGTTAATATATATAATTATAAATTATAGTTTACATATTTTGAAATCCATATTTAAAATATAATTTACATTTTAAAATTTCATATTTTAGATATACACATAAATAAGAAATATAAGGCTACCTATGTGGTCCACGTTGATCATATTAGGGGACACAAAGTACGGTAACAACGTCACGACCATATTAGAAGTTCTCTCAAAATAGATCTATTTTAAATCATGCCTTTTTTAATGTATATGTATTTTTTAAATATTTAATAAAATTATTAATATTTTGATTTCATTATGAAGGATGTGTGAAGAGGTGTTGATATATTCATTTATTGTTAATGATTTAGTTCTCTTGAAATTTATTTAAACATAAAATTTTAAATTAATTAAATTTTAAATTCTTTATAATAAATTAAAAAATAAAAGGATCATAGCGAAGAATAATTTGTCCATTGACGTATTATGTGTATACCAAGAGAGACACACACTTGTATGTGATATAACCTTGTGAAGAGCAAGAAATATCTAGGAAAAGTGATAGTAGAGTTCCAGTTAAGAGAAGGTCTTTTGGACACTAATTTTAAGTCAACAATAAAAGAGAAATGAGTCACCCACTACTCGCACTTCAGCATTATAAGAAGTTACAACTATGGAACTTGTGATTTGCAATGATGAAAACCTTTGTGAATGTCCTACTTGGCATTTAGTATTGTGACAATGTTATTGGGAATATATTTTAAGCCCTTTTAAAAATATTTTTCTATCCTCTTAGATAATTTGGGGACGCTTGGATTATCTTTGCATCAAGCCAAATTATGTTAATATCATGGGTGATACCATTATAAATATTAATACGTTTGGTGGATATTGACGTATGTTTGGGGCCTCCAATGTTTGTTTCAGTAGTTGGTTTATATGGAGTGGTGATTTTTGGGTTACTTATGCCTGACAAACATGTGTGTGGTTATGGTTTGTATACTTATGGAATATTTGTTTCACCAATTTATTGTTGGTTATTTTATAAGTGAAGAGGATTCCGAAGATTGAGAAGGAATTGTAAAAAATTATTACTTGGCACACCATTTTTATAAACAAGCTTTGTATATACATGTGCTAGTTTGTGCACATTTTGACTTATTTGAAAAGCCTTAGTTTATCAAGCGTAGACTTGATCTTTAATATTCTTTGTAAAGCATGATATGCTTTAAATCCTAGCCTCAATTTATAAGCACTCTATTTTGAGCATAAGAGAGTGTTGTGCAAGAAAAGCACCTTTTTGTATTTTTGGAGGTTATGGCCTAATTTGGAATAAAGTATCTAGTAAATACTCATGTGTGGAGAATAGGCCACATACATGAGGGGGAATAAAGTATCTAGTAAATACTCATGTGTGGAGAATAGGCCACATACATGAGGGGGAATGATTGCACCCAATCTTGAAGTCATGCTTTGTGGAGAATAGGCCACATACATGAGGAGGAATGATTGCACCCAATCTTGAAGTCATGCTTTGTGAGCTAAGTATTTTTATTTATTTTTCTCACTTATTGAATATGTTGAACATGTGGTATTTGATGAGTTATTTGAATTAAATTAATTCTTGCAAAGTTTTTTTAAAAACTCTATTTTCCTAAAAAATTAGATCCGTGTGTGAACAGTGGTATTAGAGGTGGTATTAGAGCTAGATCTAGGAAGAAGTGGTATTAGAGGTGGTATTAGAGCTAGATCTAGGAAGATGGAGACAAGAATTAAAAGCTTAAAAGCTCAATTCAAAGGTTTTTGAAGAGTTGCATCTATTATCCAAGGAGCAAAGACCAAAGGATAAGGGGGTTGGAAAACCACTCCCTCGAAAACCATAAAACCACCTTCTTCTTGAAAAGTGGTTTTCCCAAATCCATAACCTCTGTATGATCCAACTGTATTGATTGAATCGGTTTCTGAAGGAGGGTTGAGCTCCATAATCATATTGCTAAACGACTGCACAACAGAAAGAATCCTATGATGGAGGGTGCTCATGCTTCCATAAATCAATTTGGGGATCTTTAACTTAATCGCTTTCTGCAGGCTTTTTTTGTTCTCTCTCTTTTCTTCCCCACCACGGCGTGGCAGTGGGCGAGCAGCGCGATTCCTCTTTTTCTCTTCTCCATAGTGCGCAGCCGGCGAACGGGTGTGAGAGAGAGAGAGAGAGAGAGAGAGAGAGAGAGAGAAGGCGATGTTTATTTCTTTTCCAAAGCTTATAAGCTTTGTTAAAAGCTTAAAAGTATAAGCTTTGAAAATAAAAGCTTTATAAAGCTTAATAATAATAAGGCTTTACAAAAAAAGGGCTTAAAAATCCTCTCTCTCTCCTCCACGGCCACCGGCTGGAGCCGGTGGCTTTTTTTTTCACCTCTGCGTTGGAGCATGCTGGCGGGTTTCTACAGAGCTGAGGTCCGCCGAGCCATGTAGCTTTACCTTGAGCATCATACTTTTAAAAGCACTCTACACCATGGCCTAAAATTCAGCACTCTCAAGTGTAGTAGTAGCATGTTTTTGCTGCCATGCAACAAATCTACATATTTTTTGCATGCTTTAAGTGGTCTTTTTTTACCTCTATGAGGGTCCCTACACTTTGGCGGTTTTCTTCTTGGGCTTGGCATCCAAGCACATCTTCTTTCTCTTACAACACTTCCTTTCTTTTGTCTTGCACTTGTCAAACCTTGGCACATTCAATGCTTAGAGTGCTAAGGCATGGTTCTACCTTTTTTTTTTGTCCCCTTTATCTTGTAAATTTGGAACTAGTCTCTAGTATTGCTATCCTATTCATGGCCATGATTATGACTTTAGACGCCATGATCTTAGCTTGCAAGGCATCTATTTTTTTGTTTAATGCCTTAAACTACATGTCATGTTGTTGATTTGCATTTTTCATCATTACTTCTTTCTTCCTATAATTCTTGCATATCTAGTAGCTTCTGGGCATCCAGCCCTTTCTCCATGGTTACAAGCATGATGCATTGTCACCTTCCAATTTTGTTACCATTACTCTAACTCTTTGTTTATCTGCTAAGGCTTTGTATAGTAATTTCATAATCGCATACTTCTTCTTTAGCTTATTGTTATCTTTGTTGTTTTCTTCTATTGAATCCCTAAGTTCTTTCTTCTTGTCTTCAAACACTCCTTTATCTTCAACACCCTTGGACACATTTTATTTTTTACAACCAAGTTTTTTCAAGTGGAAAAAACTATTTTTTTTACATAGGGGGTTTTGCTAGCAAGCCCCCCATGCAAAAAAATTCAATGTGAGAAAAGCACAAATAAACACTAGCCAAAAAAACACTTAAAATAAACATAGTGACATAAAAAGTAGCAAGTTATAGCAAACCAATTTTGCACTTTAAGCAAGCAGAATGAGGATAAATGTGAGCAGTTGTTTGTTATGCAACACATGTTGAATTCTATGACTATAGATATACCCAAAAACGGCGATGATGTGTATGTTATGTGGATTCAATAGCCTCTACTAACCACATGACCTGTAATGGTGAGTGGTTTAGAGATGTTACAAAATTGGAAAAACCAAGTTATGTAGAGATGGGGAATGATATAACTCATCCTATTGCTCACATTGGAAATATACCATTAGCTAAGTAAACCCTTTGTATCATACACATTCATGGCCTATTTTAAAAATCCCTTATCTGTAAATTTTTCATGAATAAAACAATATAAGATTTATATTTTTTTAATTTCCATAGCTTCACTGCAATTACTGAGAATATTCAATTTTCTATTTTAAATAAATGAGCCCCCTGAGGTAGGATAGCAAGATGAGGTCCTTAGTAATGTACTTCATGTGCATAACATAACAAAGAATTTGGTTTTTGTTGGGCAGATGATTGAGCCAGGTTTATAGGTACACTTTAACCCTAAAGAGACTGCTACGTTAAGGATTTCAATAACAAATGCCGTTTGGTTGCAAAGGGAAAAGAGTGGGCAGAATGTTTACTTTGGACGTAAGCATGCTTGAGGTGAAAATTACTATTATTTGTACAAGGTGTAGGTGTTATGGCCGATGTAGATATCTAGCATAAGCATATTGGTCATTACTGTGTATCTTGCATTGATAACCACACAAGGAAGGTGTGGGTCTATTTCATGAAAGAGAAAAGTGATGTGTTTACTCACTTTCAGAATTTCAAAATGTTGGCTCAAAAGCAAACAAGTTTGTAGGTTAAGTGCCTAAGGTCAGATGGAGGGGGAGAGTACTTCTCTAATAAGTTCAGTGAGTACTTAAGAAAGCATGGAATTCAAAGACAATTCACATATAGGTACACTCTGCAACAAAATGGTGTTACAGAGAGGAAGAATAGGCACATTGCAAAGGTTGCTCGTGCATTGATGGCTAAGAAGAGCATGCCGCCTCACCATTATTGCAGTGTTGCAATAATAATTACAGTTTACATTGTGAATAGGACCCCCACAATGCTAGCGGCGGCAGTGCATGGTGTGACTTCAGAGGAGAAGTGTATAGGTAGAAAACCAAATCTGTCACACTTGAAAGTATTTGGATGCATTTCATATATACACATTCTTTATGAGCTACGCAGTAAGTTGAATCCCAAGGCTGAAAAGTGTGTGTTCATTGGTTACTCCCTTAAGAAAAAGTGATGCAGATGTTATAACCCTATCACATGTGAGATGAGGGTGAACAGGGATGTTGTCTTTGATGAGATGAGTTGTTGGTATGCTATTGTAAAAGACTTGATTGGGGCTAATGCATAGAAGAAGGTGGTTAAGGAGAATACATGTCAACATTCATAGTCATTAAGTGGGGAGTCCTCCAACAGGGGATCTATTGATAGACCATGGAGTGGAAGGCTACATCAGAAAATTAGTCGTGCAAGTTCAACAAGTGAATCACATAAAGGTAAAGAAAAGATTGATGAGTCTCTTGGTATACTTGACATTTCAGTAGGGCATTCCTATGTTGATAGAGAGTCTAGTGGCTCAAAGCAGAGTCTTGATGAAGAGTTTGAGATTCCAATTATTAGGACACCTGGTGTGCAATGAAGGCTAAGGTAGCCACAAGGACACCCAAGATAGATCTAGGACCACGTAGGTTGGGTAGAGTCAAAAACCCTATTTAGACATTGACGTATGATGGTTATGTAGCTTACCATTTTGCATACATGGCAAAGATTGTGCAAGATGTTGAACCACATGTTTTGAGGATGGTGTTGGGCATGTACATTGGGAGAAAGCCATGGATGCATAAATGTCTACATTGGATACAAATAAGACATGCGAATTGGTGCCTTTGTCTGAGGATAAACAAATTGTTGGTTGTAAGTGGGGCTACAAAGTGAAGCACAACTCACATGGAAGAATTAGCAAGTACAAAGTGAGATTGGTTTGCTAAAGGTTATGCTTAGACCTACATCATTATAAGGAGACAGTTGTTGCCAAGGTGGCACAACTATGATAGTGAGATACAACCACCATCACGCCAACAAATCATGTCATTAATTCCACATCACCAATCATGATAACACATCACCAATCACAGCACCAAAAAAACACACCAAAACAAATCATTATGTGATTGCTACATCAACAAATCACGGACAAGGAAACACAGATTCAATCTTCCTAATCACACATTCTCCAATGTTTGGCATCTCTTTTCCATAAAAACAATGATGCTCAGGCCGTGATTCTACATTCTACGGAATCACGGCCATGACTGTGAATCCAAAGAACTATTTTCTCCTCCCACATCTATCAACAAGGCCATTCTAACTACACATTCTAACAACTAACATCTAACAAGGGCTCATGTGCTCTTACCAGTCAGTTCACTAAATTCATTATCTTCTTGAGATTCATGGCAAGAAAGGAGAAAACCCCACATCCCCTGTACAAGGACCCAGGATCCCCATCTTCCTCAAGGGGAGATGACATGACCCCAAAGAAGAAGTCCAAAAGGAAAGACAAAGGAGAAGACAAACTACCTTGAACCATTGATGCACACATGCTAAGAAACCATCATCTCTCATATAGAGATAATAGATAATAAAAAGATCTACTTCCAATAGTACCACTATCGTAACTGCATGCAGTTGGTCCATGATGTTGATGTCAAAGCTAAGCTAGAACAAATAGGACTCAACACCCTGGTGGCTGGGTCCACTGCAAGATCAGCACCCAACTCTGCATGGATTTCCTGGCCACCTACCAACAAGGGACAAATCACGAGATGGTTAACAAGGGTTGATGGTACTAAAAAGCCAGTGTTGAGATCAGCAACAAAAGCAGCTCAGCTGTGAGGCCCTTAACCTACCAACCAAGACTAAGCCTTTCCATTTTTCCAAAAGGTAGGATTTCTCTGACATTTATCCACCCAAACAATAGTGGGGCATAATTTACAACACTTAAGGACCTCAGCTAGAGAAAGCCTGTCAAGTTGCATCAATGATCACACAAGTCAAACCCAGAGGCCAGTACAATCACCGCATCAATATGCACAAGGTTTACAAACTACACCATGGGGATCAAGATGATTGGGCCAATATTCTCCATAAGGACTTCAACTGTTACCTCTCCCAACATGGCAAAACAATGTGGTCAATCCTTACCTCTTGACCAAAATATTGAGCATGCCACTGGAGTTCCACTATCGAATGCCCACCCATAAGAATCAAAGTTACCAATATGACTAGTCCAATATGCGCCATAAGGAATTCAATCATTACCTCTCCAAATATGGCAAAACAATGTGGTCAACCCTTATCTCCTGAGCCAAATATTGAGCCATTCCACTGGAGTTCCATTATCAAATGCCCACCAGAAGAACTAGAGTTAGTAGCAATAGCACCTAAATTTTTACAATAAGAAGTTGTTGAAGGCTCCAGCTATCCTAGTCGATGATGTAGATCAGTGTTAGATTACCAAGAAAAGAGTGAAGGGCACACCTCACTGACCTCTCTCGGTTTCCCCAACCACTTTGACTCAAAATGAGGCCGAGAAGAAAGCACCTTGACAGTAGAAGCTTTGAGCCTGCCACCTCTAGCTTCTCCAACTCCCCGCTAAGAGCCCACTATCCTCGAACTTCATGAGCTTACCGAGCCAAGTATGATTCCACAATAACCCGTAGTAGCCACCTAGGCCCAAAGCCAGCCCCCACAAGAATCTCTTTGCCTCACCACCAAATACCATTTGTGCCCCTGTCATCTAAACCCTTTGAGCTAGAAGAGCTCATTGCTTGAGTCCAAACCCACACTTCCATCCATCAATCCTCTTCTAAAACGCACTCAAGAGAACCTATCCCAATAAGCTCGAAGGATGCAACTGACACTATAGTAAAAAGGTACAAGATCGAAGCATCCCAAAGCAGCGAAGGAGCAGTATAAGCCTCTCTGTAGGAGATGGAGGCCACGGCTAAGCATGTGGTTGTGCATGAATTGGAAAAGGGTATCCTACACTGCTTAACGCTGAAGTATACCAGAGTACTTGAAGCAAGGGGAACGTGAGGACTATGAAATGAAGTCCTACATTTTAGATCTCAATATCCTCTCTGCCCAAATGATGGAGTGCAATTTCCACATGCAAGCCTTGGCAAAAAGACTCTTAAAGAAGCATGCCAGCGTCACAACAAAGTTGAATGCATGCCTAATGGAGGACATGGACCAACTCACCAAGGATGCAGAAGAGAAGAAAAAAGGCATCCTTGAAGCTAATGCCATGTTGAATCAGCAAGTCTAGGAATTGTTGCAGTAGATTAAATGCCAATGACATGAGACCAAAGATGCCAATCTTGCATAACGCAACTAATATTCCAAGTGGAATCCATGGAAGAGAAGCATTGAGCCGAAATGTCCGAGGTACATGCCAAGGCACGCAATCAAGAGGCGGATCTTCAAGCCCACCTCTCTAATGCCCTTCATATTTTCCAAGATTTGGAGAATTGATTGGAAGAAGGCCCACTTAGATGTGGTTCAAGGGTAGCTAGAGAAAAGTAAGGACATCTACAAGATAAGCTACCGGAACTATGATGTCCAAGTCAAACACCTCAAGACCCAAGTGCAAGAGCTACAAATGGAGAGGGTAACCATGTTGGCTAGCCATTAACAGGTTATCTCACATCTTAAACAAGTAAATCATGGATGCCCATACCATCACCACCACTGGGTTATAAGACGAACATGAACTACTCCAGACTGAAAAGGCCAACAAAGGGAGATCCAAATTACTAAAGCCCTATAGACTCAAGAGGCCCACTTACTGAACAGTACTTCAACAACTCGGCTGCTTGGAGAACCCGTCATGTCTGAAGATGACGATCCTTATAGTAATCTTGTGGATAGGGCGGACCCTTAGTGGTGGCTGACCTTCCAGTGGCTGCTTGGAGAACCCGTCATGTCTGAAGATGACGATCCTTATAGTAATCTTGTGGATAGGGCGGACCCCTAGTGGTGGCTGACCTTCCAGTGGCTCTCCCAAGTCCCTCCCCAAACTTTCTCTCTATTTTTTGTTTCACTAACCTCTCTCTTTGCCAATAAAACGTTAACCTAAGTGAGGAACTAACTCAAGAGGATCTCACCACACTACATGGACCCTACTATCATTATGTTTATCTTTACAAGGGCCCTTAAACTTCAAGCGATGCTATTCATGTATATATATCCCTTACACCCTATAGTCCTTAATTCTTTATCTTTGGTGCAGGGTGCTGATTAACTCTACTAACTTTTAATGAAGGGGAGGAACCTATTTATCTAATGCTACCATCTCTTCCTAACTCTTATGTAGCTCCCCTCCCTAAACTATACGAAATTTTAACATGGATGCTAACTCACAGTGGATGGGTAGAGTCTTGGGACACCCACCAACACCTCCTCTTACATAATAGTAAAATTTATCATCCCTATGGCATTCTTGACCTTTTTGATATAATCTGTGTGCATTTATAAACTTTAGTAACAAGCTTAATCTATGATTTTGCACAAGTGCACATAGACTATCCCACATTTACTGAGGAAGAAGATCTACATGCTCTACATGATTTAATCATCTATCGCCACCTTCCAATGATGGGGATGAGGATGGGGATAAGAGGGATAATGTAGAGGACAATAGCTACCCGATGTTTAGTCCTATATCCTCTTATCTATATATTCCACATGGAAGTAAAAATATAGACCCCAATGCACCACTAACTGAGAGAGGACCCCAATGCACCACTAAGTGAGAGAGATTTTCTTGACACCTCTTTCAATTTTCCCACTAACCCTCTCACCCCCGAGGAACCACTGGACGACCAACCAAAGGATGAAGTCGATCCCTTGCCCCAAGACCAAGACATTGTGGGTTCTACTCTCAATCCCTTGCTTGCCCCAAGACTAAGACATGGTGGGTTCTACTCTCAATCCCATCCCACATCTCTCAGCCCCCCCTGGAATATGAGCTGATCATTTTGGTTCGGAATTCACTTTTGAAACCTCACCTCATGCACCAGACCCTCTCATAATACAGATAACACCATTTGACCTAACAACACCTCTCCAAGTTGTAGCATATGCAAGTTGTGGCCTTCAAATGTCTCCTACCCTTTAGTGGGTGATAAGCCAGAGGACAGAGAGCTAGGGCATATGGCGGCACACAAGAGACCTTATGGTGTCTGATGTTGCTCGTGGGTGGATTTGCTTGAGATATGAATTTTCACTTACATGATTGCCCACACATACAAGCAGTGGAGGCCCAAGAATTCCATTGTCATGGTCGGGAGGCTATGACAGAATTCAAGTGGAGACTAATGGCCAGATTTCACTTGCTAACTTTGTTATCCAGCCAGCTTGGAGATTGTTGCCTTTCCTCTCCAATCAAGGAATATTCTGACATCTACATGGCATCTTCCCACGGCATCTACGAGTGGACCCCCTGTATATGCCGATCAAAAGAAGATTCACAACCCCAGGGAGTTCCACGAAAGACATGCTCTTGGCTCACATTTTGTCTACAACTTTCCCTACTTCAAGAACAACACATTTGAGTCCCTTAGTCAATAATGCCAATTTATGCTCACCACAGTCCATGCATGGCAGGTCATCCCCAATCCAGCAATAGTAGCCATGGTCATATTTTTTAAACTCACAATCCTTCCTTCTCATAGACATTTAGGACGACTATGTCCATGACTATAAACAGGGAAGGTATGCGGTTTGACCTTAACAAAGTGCCTTCCAATAGTGGCATATTGAATTATTATCACCGCCTCCACCGTCTTTGCTCTTATATGCACACAACATTTGAACACGATTGACACAAACTTCTAGAGCGATCATTGTATTTCTTGCACCGTATCTATCGTGTCCTCTAGACACGACAGAGCCGTCACAAGGAATACTTGGGACAGCAAGCCCTATGGGGCAATGACTTCGAGGACGGAATCTGATCAAGTAGGGGGGATGTTAACCCCATTATGGGATTAACCTAGCATCTCTCCATTACACATGAGACATAACACACTAAGTGTCATGTAATGACAGTCTAAATGTTGTAATTATGAGAATAGCTAGCTATCCACAAAATCATGTAATTTATAACTATTAAGTCCAAATTTCATTAAGTTTTAGGTGCCCAAGTGTGAATAAAGGCCAAATGTGAAAATAACACTATTCTCAAAGTGAAAGACACAATCCCCCTTTGTGCCAATTGAGTTTAGTTTTATACCCTTTCTTTCTTCCTTGTCTATGGTGTTTGAGGGAGAGAGTTGAGAGGAGAGAGCTACATTCTTGGTACATGTTCCTTTCATGCTTATGTACTTGAGTGTGAGAGTTGAGAGGAGTGAATATCCTTGTGATGAGAAGCATGGAAACCTCATGGTCACAGCTTGAGGAGGAGGCAAGAGAGTGGTGCATAGATACCACCACTAAAGCTTGGAGTCTACAGAGATACAAGCTTAGATATAAGCAATTACCCCAAGACAAGTTAAGGTGAGCGTTAAATCCTTTCCATTAGGGGAGGGGTGGGGTAGCCTATAACAACAAGGGGCCCTAATTGTGTTTCTCTCTACATGAGCCTCTACCACCTCACCTGAGGCTAACCATCATCAAGAGAGGCAGAGCCCCTTCCCATGACTATCTTGGAGCTAGTGGCCTGATCTCTTCCTGGATCCTCTAGATGGCCCTATTTCATCGTTCTTGTTTCTACAGTCTAAGTTCTCTCATTATCTTCTAGTTGTCCCCAAGACTCCCATGTCGGCTCTCATTGCATGTTGTGCATGATTCTCGATGTGAGGGAACATTGTCCAAATCTTCTCTTTTGATTTATCCTTTATTTTAATTAGGTCCACAAGTAGTCTAATTTTATGCTCCCTGAGTCCCTTCCACATCTCCTATTCTTTGGTGAACCATTCCCAAAAAATATACTCCCTGAGTCCCATCCATATCACCTATTCTTTGGTGAACATTCTTGAAATTTATTTTCAGGTCATCTTTTCTCTATAACTCCGCTTTGTGCTTATCCTTAATTTGTTGGAATTGTGCTTCTATTTTGGCCAGCTCAGTTGGACATGCATGAGTTTAGCAATTTCTCCTTTGTAGCTTCTTTTTCCTTTATGCTAGTCCATGATAGCCTAGGTGAGATGTCCTTCACCTTCTTTTTTAGCTCTTTGATGGCCTCTATGTCTTTTTTCTACTGCTCTTTGAATTCTCTATATGAGTTTGGAGTGCTTGTTCTTCGTTTATTTTCTTTTCCAGCTATCTTTGGAAGTATCCCATAGCATTCTCCCATAGCTCCTTCTTCTCAAGTATGTTATCTATTTATGTATTTGTCCTGAGTAATAGCTCCCTCTTGGAGGTCTTTTCCTATTGTACAATTACTTTTTTGCCTTTTTCTTCTAGGTTTTGAAACTTTCCTTGCAGTTCTTTTTATAACTATTCATTCTGTTCTTTGAGAGCATATGGGTTTCTCAAATCACACTCTCCTTGAACATTAGAAGCCTGGTTCTCTCTTTGGATCCTTCTCCTTGAATCACACTCTCCTTGAACATTAGAATCCTGGTTCTCTCTTTGGATCCTTCTCCTCGAATCACACTCTCCTTGAACATTAGAATTCTGGATCTCTCTTCAGATCCTTCTCCTACCTATGCCAATTGGTCGTATCCTACTATCCTTTTCCCTCATCTAGATTACCTTGGCTCCTCTTCCTCCGTACGTATTAGATCTTGTACTCGATTCTGTAGTGGGCCTATCAAATTGGTTGTTAGGTAATGTATGGTAGCCTGAATGCGCCCGACCCATTCCTGTTAGAGCAAGTGAACACGAACCTTCAAGGTTGGTTGAAGGCAGCATGCCTTTAGGACCTGTATCTATTGTTGGTTCTAACAAACCCAAGGGTGGCTTATCTTTAGGACCCTTATCTAACCAAGGCCTTCTCCAAAAACAAGAGTCATACCTTCATGAAAATATTGCATTGTACTTGTGCCCGTTTAGAGCCCTCTTCGCTGGGGATTAAGTCACCTCGTTCAGACTCAAATTGCTTTTTATCATCTTTTTTGTAAATAACCACCTATCTACATAGGTGGGGTTGGGTGCTTCCAGCATAGCTTTAAGCTTGTTAAGGTATCCCTCCCACACTACTCTGAGCTCATCCATAGTATGGTCTTCCCATTCTTCCATTTTTTTTTGTAGCATCAAGCTCATATATGATGTTGAGATATCAAGATCAACTACTATTATGGATATTAATGACCCACCTGGGTGATGGCTTCTAAACTGCATGGTTGGTTAGATTATGGTTGATATTATGCTGCTAGTGGGAATGACAGGCTATGTGGCGGCATAACCACATTTGGATTACAAGAGTATGGCATAGTTATAGGACTAACTCATATAATCGGGTATCCACTATCGACCATTGTATGTTATAGTAGGAGAGTACTTTCCTTTATTGTATATATGCTTATCCCTATGGTTTATGGTTGTACAGAAGAGAAGAAGATAGATAAAATTTCATCCATCCATCTCTCTCGTGTGTCTTGCTCTCTCTATAAGTGTATGTTTTGCTTGCAAAAGGAACTCAAGCTCTCCCTCTCCCCGCATTCTCTTTATGGTATCAAAGATCTAGTTTTTTATGTGAGAGAGTTAACGAGGTAAGCAAGAGGCAAGAACAATGCAATCGAGGAAGCGGTACATAGGTAAAGGTTTTTCCATCTCTTTTCCTCTTTGATTTTGGAGCAACACCTTTGGTAGCTATGAGAGCTACAAGAAGATAGGGAAGTCATTGTCTTAGATTGAGGCATCCTTCTGGGTGAAGGAAGAAGACCCTATAGGCACATGACAAACGTGGCATGTACCTTGATGTTTGAAAAAAATATGTCAAATTATTTTTTTGGCAGAATCAGCAGAGCAAACTATTTTTACATTATGAACACTGTAAAATAATTGTTTATGGTATAACGTCTAAATAGAAGTTTATAGGCGTAAAACTAGATGTGTCTCACTTGAAAGTGTTTAGATGTGCATGTTCTCGATGAAGTGAGAACATAGTTGGATCCAAATATAGTGAAATGCATCTTTATTGGTTATGCAAGAAGTGCACAAGTCCAAGGAGAGAAACATAGCATGTTCAAGACCCCCAGAAATTGGTTGGCGTCAAGAAAAACCAAGGAGAGGGTTTCATAAGAGTTGGTAGCTAGTTGGGGCTACCCCCCTATGAATCACTCCATGGGATGAATTTCATCCAAGAGGTGGAGCCAAGGGTGCCACTATCGGTTGTTTGCAAGAAGAAGGATTCATGTTTATGTATAGGGACTTGGTAAGAAGGCAAGAGGACAAAGTGGAACAGAAGCATAGATCTCTACATTAGATCTAGAGGAGATTCAAAGACATAAGGCAAGATTGCCAAGAAGGGAAAGATGATAGGTAAGGAGACCATATGTGAAGACCGGGGTTGATGACAATCATCAAGGATCAAAAGTTGAAATCTCGTCATCAAGTTCAGGAGAAGGGGATGTCATGTGTATGCACATGGACATGCTAATCCCAGGCTAATTCTTGATTTACAATAGATAAAAATATTAGTTTGTTGTCACAAACTTAAGGAGGGCTAAAAGGTGGAGCACAACCTTGTCGACCAGATTTATGAGGTCGTGTACTTTCAATCAATAGAAATGACCACATGGCTTAGTCTTTTATAGGCTAATCAAACACCAATTAAGATGGCCGACTAGTAGTTGGCCTACAGAAAATACCCAATATCTTGGTAGACCAATAGTCAGCCCATATCTTTTGTAAACTATCATCAAGCATGCTGCACAGTGGGCCGACGATTGGTTCTTAGACCTCTAGACTACCTTCTAGTGTATACTTGAGCCTGCCTAGTGCCCTAATATAATGTCTTTCTACTGCCACCAGGGATAAGCCTTGGTTTAAACATTTCCATGTGCATGCACATGACATCCCCTTCTGCTAAACTTGATGATGGGATTCCAACCTTTGACCCTGGATGATTGTTATGTCTCCGTATGTGGTCTCCCATATGTGTCGTCATTTCCTTCCTAGTAACCTTTCACTAAACATCTTGCCTTAGGTCTTTGAATCCACTCCAAATCTTACGTAAAATATAATGTAGAGATCTGTGCATCTTTTCCACTTTGTCCCCTTTCCTTCTTACCTTATACCTAAACACAAACATGAATCCTTCTTCTTGAAAACTGATCATGGAACCCTTGGCTCCTCCCATGGATGAACTTCATCCCTTGGAGTGCTCCATAAAATCTTATGAGGTAGCCCCTTAGGTTTTCTTGAAACCAACCAGCTTCTCGGGGTCTTAACACATGCTAAGTTACTCTGCTTGGACCTATGCACTTCTTCTACGACACCAATAGCACTTAACATAGTTGAGCCTGATGCTCTAATACCATTGTGACATGTAGAACCTCTAGGTAGTCTTCTTTCAGCCCTAAATGCTTCATAGGAACTCTTGATGCAAGAACAATCAACATAGATAGAGAGAATATAGAGAGAGATGGCTATGTATTCGGTATATTCATATCGTACAAAAAAGGTAGAAGCTTTGGCCTTCCCAAAAGGATAACTAAAAGCCTAGCTATGGCCAATCTCCCCTTGGGGGAGACATAACCAACAATGAGCAATGAGATGCCTTGGGAGGAATAATCAAGTGGCTAACCTATTCTAGTTCCATGGACACTCATAACAAACATATAAGCTGCCAAACAACTGGAATTACACAACCTCGTAAATCTAGCCGACGGGGTTCCGGTCCACCTTTTAGCCCTCCTCAAGCTTGTGAGCTGCAACACTGCTTCAAAACCTAATGTTTTAATTTTCAAGGATTAGCATGTCCATGTGCATGCACATGACACAAAGACATATCCTATTATGTAATAGCACATAGTGTGTCACTAGTGCATGTGACCAAAAATCTCCACTCCTCATGGACTACATTAGCATACTGCTTTTTGCTTTATCATTAGAAGTGTCAACTACCGCATTACTTGCATCTTTCTTCTTCTCTTTTGCCATCCGCTTTCTACATTCATTTATGTAGTGGCCAGGCTTATGACATTAGTGACATTTTCCCTTCCTTTCGGCTTGCTCGCATCCCTTTTTTCCGATTAATCACCCCTATAAGAGAAGAGGGCTATCTATGGCCAACCCTATTCCATTTGTGTCCTCCATGCTTAAAGCTCTTTGCTTTCCCTTTTGTCCTTGGGCTAAAAATGCCTTGTCGCCACCATGGTTGCTTGATAGGTTTTCTCTTGTTTGTTCTTTTGCAAGAGTAAACCCATCAACTCTTCGAAGGTGACTCGATAATGAAGAGAAAATTTAGGGTAAAATATTTGTGACACAAATTGAGACACAGATTTTGACCCAAGTTTTAGGCCGTCAAATAATTTTTTTAGACACATTGTTGGGCCTCCAAGGCCTCAGAGGGGTTAGATGAGCTCAAAAGGGCCCAAGCCAGCACCACAGACCTAGGCTTAAATAAGGCTCCTTAGGGCTTCCCAAGGCCTCAGAGGGGTTAGATGAGCTCAAAAGGGCCCAAGCCAGCACCACAGACCTAGGCTTAAATAAGGCTCCTTGTCTAGGCCTTGGGCCTAGGTTGCCTTGTGCTAGGCCGTGGGCCCTTTTGAGCTCATCTAACCCCTCTCAGGCCTTGGAGACCCAACAATGTGTTTTAAAAAAATCTAAAGGCCTAAAAAAATATTCTTTTTTTAATGTTAGATTTTTTCATCATTACAAGAAAATAAAAAAATAGGTCAAATTTTTCTTAAAACATTTTTTTGGAACACTTCATTGATTTCACCTCCCTCAAGCCTTGGGAGAGTCCATCCTGGGGTAACAGTTAACTCCTCCTCTCTTGGAACCAAATCCACCTCTCAGAACTGACCCTCATGGAAGAGTGGGTGCCTCCCACTTGGGTTCTGGACAAATTCTCCTCAAAACCATCAGGGGTTGAGTTCCTAGATTTCCATGCCCCAAGTTTTCCTATTTTATGCTAAGGAAGTACATGAGTAATTTAGTTCATACAAAAAAAGAAATGTGTGAACCTGTATATGTGAGCCTCGAGGCGTAAGTTTACATACGTGAACCTACATATGTGAGCCTAGAGGCTTAAACCTGGACACATGAACCTACATATATGAGCCTAGAGGCATAAACCTGGACATGTGAGGTGAGAGATGTGAGCCAAGAGACATGAACCTGCATACATGAGTCTAAACACGTAAACCTATAGACGTAAGTCAAGACATAAACTTAGAGACGTGAACATGGACACATGAGACTAGCAGCAGCAAAAAAAACAGACAGACAAATGAACAAATTTACCTTTAAAAAAACTTGTCTAAAACCATTCTTAGGCTTGATCTAAAACACAAGGGATCTTTCATGCGTAATTGAATTGGACTAATTTCTAGAAACAACAACACAGTCAATTATAGTGCATCAAACTAGACCTCCTCAAACCTACCAAGCCTTCGATCCCAATAAATGTGACTAGCACTCAACAGAGTGCTCCCTAATTAAGAAAGCTAGAATCCTTTTTGATCCACCTCAAGTGAGGAATTTTGGGAGGAAATAAGGTAATAAAACACAAACATAAGTCAAGGAACATCAGAACACCTGGAAATAGGAGGCGCACGGTCCTTAGAACTTTGGATTCACTAACTCACTCTATAAACAACACCTAAGTTTTATGAAGAAAGTGTTCAACCGCTCTATTTTTGGGTAGGCGCTAATGGAGGAGCAATAGCAAGACTTGAAACCTTAAGGTTCGCTCCCATGAGCCAATAGACTTGGTAGATAACCTACAAGACAAGGATGTAGAAGTCATCCACCCAAACAAACCAAGAGATAGGGAATGCATTATCCAAAAACTCATTGTCCCAAGGGTGCCACCAATGAGAGTCCTAGTCAAGGAAATTACCATGGATGAGTTGGCAAAGAATCTGCTAAACCAGTTAGGCCAAGTCCCAAGGGCAACCGCAAGGCCACCAACACCTCAAGTAGACACCCATATCTATTCCCACGGAGAGATATCGTTTGGTATACGCAATATCCCCGCAAATTATACAAGCACAGATAATCCAACACTGAGACCTAGATAATGATAGTATTGTGCTCATTACCATTGTCCACAAGAACCATGACATAGCTCATTGTTGATACCATGGAAACTTGGCACCACAACCTACGTTCCCGGTGCCAAAGAAACCACTAGCCCTATCGCACATACTAAATGCTTCTCAAGAAAAAACCCTATATCAAGATAGATGTACACATTGTATTGGTGTGCGATTCCCCTTGGAACCGTGCACCAGTACAATAGTGCTCAGTGACTTTGTCAGTGGACTCAAAGAGTCCAAAAAAGGAGAGCTATGAGTCATATAAGCAATATGATTTATATGGGTATCCTAACAAACCTCCAACCATAGACTACACCTCTCTCTTTGAAGCCATGGTGCAACAAAGAGTAAGGAACCTCATCAATATGGCATGTAGGCCACCTCTACAATGTTTCCATTGTAAGGGGCATTGGGTTGCCGAGTGCCCCCAACTCCATCCCTGAATCGAGTGCCAAACCCCAATGTCATTCCATACAAAGGCATATGTTACAAGTGTGGATTCGAACATGCCTTCAAGGATTGTCCCAATAGAGTCACAATCACCTTAGTGGCAGGAACATCAACCACTTCAATGAGCCTTAAATTGTTAAGTGTCCAAGGATGACTTATTCATTAATACAGTCTCCCTTAATGCCCAATAGAGTGACAATACCCCACTGGTAGGAGCATCAGCCACCACTTTAATGAGCCATAACTTGTTAAGTGTCCATGGAGGACATATTCATAAAATCCCCATTAATGTCATCACAAGGCTCCAAACCAAGTCAAGGGTATAATTGTCAAGGAAACATTCAAGGTAACAAAGAAGTAAAAAGCTTAAGCTTCGACTTTGAAGCCGCAACCCAAAAGTGAGAGGTGCAAGCCCCAAAGGCTACACATTCCACAAGAAGAAGACCTCAAAGAGCACGCAAAAACACAGTCAATTTATCAAGGGCAATGACGTCATGACCATTGAAAGAGGTTCGGCGGATGATAGCTCTGAAGCTCGTGAAGACAACAATTGATCTCTCGTTCAAACCAACTCTTCTGAAAGAGTAGAGTCCCATTGACAACCTTTCAAATAAACTCAAGGAGAAGCCGAACCTTATTGTTGGAGAAAGAGAAAATGAAAAGCCCAAGAGCTTGTAAGAAAGGTGCAAGTTGAACTACAACTAGTACTTGAGTAAGTGGTCGAGTATGAACCATTGACCCTACCTGAGCCTAACTCTATCACCCCAAAGCCAATCATAGAAGCAATAAGGGAACCTCAATGCCTGCCAAAGGCCTTGACCGAGACCGTAACCATTCTTAAGAGGTGACGAAAAGATCCAATTCTGGAGCCTCTACCTCTAGAGCCAATCTGACTAGATTCCACATTGCTAGATGCATTGAAGTTTGCCTTCCATGGATCATCAGTCACCACCATAAATTTTTCTCCATATTAACCCCATCAAAGAGGCACCACCTCTTAGGGAAGGATCAGTGCTCATCGCCTTCTTTGTTACATCACTCTGACAAGATTTTCAAACTAGAAAAAGGCACACCTCAAGGAAAGTGGTCACATTAAGCCCTAGGTTAGTACAAATTGAGACTAAGTTGTGGTGTCAATAGCCAGCAACAACTATAAATATAAATGATATCTAAATGGCACTACATCAAGGAGATATAAGAAAGGGCATGATCTTGTCATAGCCAAAACTAGAGTGGAAGTACTCAAGCTACTATCCAAAAAGGTGTATGTTGTAGGGGAAACCAACCATCGAGGTGCATGTTATAGGGCAACTGGCCACTATCAACCCCTTGAGTGTAACTACCATCTCCTTCGAGTGGCTTGCACTGCAGAGTCATCCACTGAAACACCTTATTGGGACACCCCTACAACCCAAGAAAGTGGAGTTGAGACCCATATCTAGCATGCCTCCAACTGGGTGGAGTATTTCTACGCTAAAATACACATAGCAAGCACTACCCACAAGAGCAAAATTCAAAATCCTCAATTGCTTACCAAGGTCATTTTCCATGCCTTGAAGTGGGAGATGTCAGTGTCAAATAGACTAATAACTCAAGAAGAGGCTAGATATGAGGCCCTCCAATAGAGCAAGGCAACAACGGATTGATTATTAAGCCACTGTGCCACGGTCTATCTTCACTACTTGGTACAATTGTTAAGAATCTTTCCCATCAAGCCACACTAGAGTCAAGGTAACTCTAGCAAAACTATAAGTTAATCGACCAAGATTATGCGCATAGCTACTCCTTGAATTGATCCTTTGTCACTATTTTAGTAAAAAAAAAATGAGGCCCTTTACTTCCAAGTAAACTCCATAACTTCACTAAAACCATCATAATGGAAAGGCTTTAAGATGCCAATATGTTGGAGTGGCAAAGCCTAATACCAAAGCTCAACAATCAAAACCTTACCCACAATAATGGTAACACCACCTCAAGCAAAAGCTCAAATTCCTTGCCAAGGGAAGTGGCACAAGGCCTAACTGATATCAAAATGTAACCCACAAAATTAATAAAAACAAAAGGAATAAGGATTGCTCAATCATGTGGATAAGTTAGAACCATGTAGAACGATAAAAATTCTCACAGAGACCTCTGTCATTGACCTTGAGCTCTTCACAAAGCAAGGTATAAGACAAGCATCAAAGAGACAGATTGACTAGGAAAAATACCACAAATATAATTCAAGGTACTCAATGGGCTAAACTCCCTAATGAGAAAAGCATAATGATAGAAAATACCCAAGATCCAAGACGACATCCATAAAGACTGCTTGGATCACTCAAATTAGCTTTGAAAAATAACAAAGACAATGTATAGAGCCTTGAGGGCGCCTTTGTGTGCCACCTACACCACTTAACTGTCCACTTTCTAGAGTCTACCCTAGGTTGATCTAGTCCCTAGTAATTTGCCACGTTGCTTGGGACTTTTGCCTTTGACAAACCTTTGCACTTACACAAAGTGCTAAATAAAACGTCCCAAAAACTTAACACTTACATCCAACAAATGGATGGTTCGATCACACATTTTTTAACACTCTTTCTTGCTCAAAGAATCCATACCACACGGGGTACTTTGACCAAGGAGCTCAGAAAGATGTTCACATATATCATTCATGTTTACCACCATAGGTTATAAACACTAAGTTATAATGATACATAGATCTATTGCATACGGCACAAAGTCAATGTAATGCCTACCAAGTTGATGACAAAGTGTCAATATCACCAAGGTTATCCTAAATGAAGCATGCAAATCAAAAGAAGTTTGCATAGACACTTCAGTGGTAGAAGGCCCCACCAAAGTGCCAATGATGGTGTGACCAACAAAACTAGGCAAGTATGCTTGACACAACATTTCGACAAGGATCTCAAAGAAATAGGAGATGATGCACAACACGTGCACACCCACAAAGTGGTTTGCAAATATACATACCAAGGACGTGAATGCCATCAAGGCATTTCACACAACTTAGGGAATGAAAATGCATTCCAAAAAATGTCCACAAGGATGTTTAAGACTATATCTTCAATCGATGTGTCAAAAAGTTGAAAAAAACAAAGGCTCATGGTAGCTTGTTGCTTGATTCTTCATGATGACACAATCAATCATCTCTTTGTACTTCCTAAAACAGAGAAAGTACTAAGATAGACAAAGTGTCTTTCACAAACAATACTTTTATTCTACCATTTCACATAGAAAACTATTCACAGAGACAAAATCACAAAAGTAATTGCTCTTTCTAACTCTCCAAAGTTCCACTTAATAAAGAGGCGAGAAAGAAGCTTACAAAGTACTAAGCTTCACAAAGACAACACTTATTTCCATATTGTGCCAATCACTAATAAATAACAAGATTTACAACTTGACTTACCCACACATCCACTATTATCTCACACATGAAATTGACTCCTTGAATTTGCACTCTGATATCATGTAAAAAAAATTATTAGAAGACCTCTCCCAATGACTTTGGGCTACTCATAAAGTAAGATATAACAAGCAACAAAGTACTAAGCAAAACACAACAAAGATGATTCAAGGAACTTATCAATAGTCTGAAAACTCACTAGTTATAAAAGCATTGACAAGCTTAGAAGTGATTAACACACAATGTAAGAGCATGTTCACAGAGACCACTTGGACTACTCAAATTAGCTCCTAATAATACATCCAATTTTAGGACTCATCAGGGCATCTCCATGTGCCACCTTTGTGTGTCATCTATCCCATTGGTGCCCAATGTGTCACTCACAGACAATCTACTCTAGGTTAATCTAGTCTCTAGTAATTTGCCACCTTACTTGGGACTTCTATCTTTTTGTACTACCTAAAGTGCTAACTAAAAGTCACAAAGACTTTCTACTAAGCATCCTACAAATGTATGATTTAATCTCAAGTTTAACAAAGCCCCATAAATGTGAAAAAGACATTGAGAAATGCTCAAAAATATGTTGTAGTGTACATCCATGCAAATGTGCATGTTTGGAGAGAGAGAGAGAGAGAGAGTTATATTAATCGTCTTCAAAAGACCCATGCACTTTCAACTCTTCAACCACGAGCTTTTTTACCTATGGTGCCTTGACTCTCGCATAGGACCTATATTTCAACACGCTACTTAGTAACCTTCTCCTTTAAAAACATTTGCATCATGACTTCAAAGTTTATTGCTTTTCTATGCTTATGAGAGCATGCATACATCCATCCCATTCATTATGATTTCATGATAACAAAATTTCATTACACAATCCAAATATGAAGCTAGCAAATGTAAGTCATAATTATGATGACACAATTTACAATCATAAAACACACCACAGAGGATGTTTTCTCTTACTCGTGCTCTTTGCTCTTACTCATGCTCTTTGAATGATGGTTGACACTCCTAATCATAATTGAACTTTATGACAGTCTTTCCATCTCTTATGCTTCACTTGTTTCACAGTGAAGAACTCAATCACAGATTTTTCACATGCCTCTTTTACATTTAAAAACCTCTCGAATATTGTTCTGCATGTGTGGATTAATCGGTTTGTCCATTTAACTAAAGGATCACAACCTGAAAACAATTGAAACAAATCATTTATGTAATAAGCCCCATGAAAGTTGTAACTAATACAAAAGACCACCATCCATTTAAAACCTCACCTACAAAGGGCAAGTTGAAGGCTTCAAACTTCAGAATATACCATCAAAAATGTCACATGTACGACCAAGATGCAACCACGTGGGTGGGTCATGCCAATGCTGTTGTTGAGGGGCTCACACCAGATACATACATGAGCGCCACAGAGGGGCTAATGCAAGTGTGTACCTCTAAAGAATGTTGATAATAAATGACACACAGCAGTTTTTTTTTCCATGAAATTGGGCTTGCAAACTCTAAATTCACAAGGACATGTAAGTTAATAAGTGAATGCCTAATTCATGCATTATCACAGAAAAATCCTTACATTTTCTACCAAAGGCACTACAAGTTGCATGAATACATGTCTACCTCTCAATTGGAGGCCAGATACACAACCTGCAATGGTCCAGGGAGTTGGACAGACGAAGTTGCCCATCCATCACTGACAAGCAGCCTAGATGGACCCTGTTGGCAGGCAGGTGTATCCAACCTGAATCACAAAAATACATTCTCAAGAAATTCTTGATCCTGAAGTCAAAAGAATTAAGTGAGACTACACAAATGCTGCAACTTTCTATAGAAACTTGAATCAAATGTTAGGAAAAAGATTGGCAAAATTTGATGCACCTATGTTGCATGGCACATAATTAATTCAAAAAGCAGAAGTTCTGGCTGCATTTTTTGCCATCATAAGACTTTTCATGAAAACATTGAAGAGTTTGTAAACACCACAAAAAACCTCCTAATAGATATAACCTTTGAAACTAAGGCCAAAAAAAAAAAAATTGCCCCCTTGAGAATTCCACGCGTGCATGCGTACTATTGCAGCTTTTTGTTGGACTTCTTTCCTCTTGAGAGTTTGTAAACAGCCATTCTGGCAATTTTATAGAACCAGAAAATGCTCACAAACTGGATGCCCAAAGATCCCACCTGAAATATGCATCATCAAAACTCATCAAATTGAACAAACACTCATAAGCACCCAGGCATACGCCCACATCTATGCACACCTGTGACATGTGAGGTCTTCGACCGTAGTAATCACAACCTTAGTCTAACTAAACTGCACTTAATGATGTTTAAGAGATAGACAAATATGTGTCAATGCAATGCAATGCAATGCAGCTATATTAGATGATGAATGCGGTTACAATGAGATCTGAATAGATCTATGATGCTGAATATGCTGCCTATATGCTGAATATACTGATATGCTGAATGTACTGCTGTCCCACTGTCTTTCCCTAGTCTCCTGGGAAGGAAACGCTGAAGGGATGGCTTTGGGACTGAAGCAATGCTGATGTGATGCTGAAAACACAGATGTTCTCCTGTTACCTGGGAAGGAAACACTGAGGAGATAGATGCGTTTGCTGAATATGATGGACTGAATGCTGATGCACGGCTGAATATGCTGCTCCCAAGGCTTCCTGGAGGAGAAACGCTGGAGAACACTTTGCTGAATACTCTCTGTTCTACGATGTGATGATGCGCTTCTATTTATAGGAGGGAACAGGTGTTGGTCGCCCAGCTTGGCTGCAGTCGGCCAGATGCAAAAAGCCCACGACTGGGATAAAATACCATAAATGCATAAAAGGGTACAAACGCTGGTCAGCTGATGTATACATGCTGTCGGCTGCCTCCACAAGCCCCAAATGCTGGTCTATATGGCTAATGTGATGCTACCATGCTGAATCCAACTCATACCATGTGGTACATGCTGAAAACATTCATTTAAATGCCTGAATAATGCCTGATAAATCCTGATGATGTTTATGATGCCATAAAATGATGCCATGTCACTGTACACATGAATGGTGTGCACGTGACAACACCCCACACATACCCATGCACACGTGCACACAACCCCCCACACACACACATGCACACCCACGCATATGTGTGTATGCACATGCACACCCCCACACACACGCATGCACTCCCACTTCCTACGCTACTTTCCATGTCTCTAATTTCAAACAACATATCTCCAAACCACCTTGTATTTTTGCAGCTTCTCAGCACAGATGTGGCATATACTTTGTTTGGGTATACTTTTGCTTCACACTTTTTACGTACATTTTCAGTATGCAAAGTTAGATATGGGAGTGTCTTGAGCTTATGCACACCTTCACAGGTATTGGGTTGTCAGCAAACACCGTCAAATACACCAGGTAGGGTCCAAGTCCCACCCTAGCCAAACCAAATACAAGAGCAAAACATGCCTACAAAGCACATTGAGAAAACATTGGGACACATCGTTAATAGAGTAGTCCAAAAACACATGCAGAATATCTTCTGTGTGCCTCGTGCAAAATTACACGGGGGTTGTGCAATCTTACATCATTTGCAAGAGCCAAAGTTGTGTCTTTCAAACCAAGCTCTTTCAGAAGTTCGCGGGCATGCATGAATGGGTTCGAAAGCTCCGACAGCCAAAGACACATCACAATCTCAGTTCCACACTACACACAGTCCACAAAATAAAAAATTCAAACCCTAAACACTCCTGGAAACATGCTGATGCAAAACGCAGACATGAAGAGAGAGTAAAGAGAGAGAGATGCTGGAAAATTCAGTATATTCTAATGGTACAAAAAGGTACCTAAATCTGCAGCCCTAGGCTGCCTTCATACAAAAGGTGTTAGACACCCAAAAGTCTAGTCCTAATATGGACCCTAAGGACCCAACTCCTAAATGAGTTGAATGAAAAGAATGAGGAGCAACTCTTGCTATTTATAGTCTCTTGAACTTCATGGAGAGCTGGCCGACTGCTGTTCGCCAGCTGACTGGACAAAAATTCATTAATCATCATGCGCCTATAGCCGCCTTTGTCTTGGTTCAACCGACAGCCCTTCTGGTCTCAGCCGACAGCTCCTGTTCTATTTCTGGTTCAGCCGACAGGGATGCAAGTCCATTCTCCAGTCCAACACTGCACCTTGTGCTCCAAGTCCTAGCTCTATCTGCACCATGAGGGTCTACTCACAATTTTGCAGCAACTAAAAGAGCTGAACCCACATACTTCATCTCCTGAATAACATGCACCCCCATACAGTAGTCAATCGCAAATGTTCATTTCAGCATTCTCTTTGTCTTGTGTTGTTTCCATTTCATAAGTGCTAAGTGCTAATTCTTTACGAGACAATTCCCAAGAAGTACTCACACTTGATCGGGTGAATTACATTGTGTGAACTTATCTTAAGTGGTGTGAGTACATTGACAATTTTCAATCATGGGTGCATGAGTTCACATCAAGCCCATAGGTCTAGTGGAGGGCAAAAGACTAGACCCATGGGCTTGGACGAGGCTAGGCTGAGTCTATGGATCTCGAAGTAGAAAAAGGATTAAACATTTCAAATTGGGCGGTCAAGTGGACCCAAGTTGTGGATACTTCCAAAACAAAACAAATGTGTCTGTTAGAACAAGAAAAGCCTAGGATGAGTAAGTTTAGTTTGGCAATCATAAAGAGGGATAGAAGAATTATCGAGGAGTCGGAAAATCTTGTTGAGTCTCGAGGAGCTGCTCGATATGACTTGCTTCTGAGAATTACCAAGGGAAAACACCTAAAGGAATCATTCACCTTTGTCTAATCAAATTGAGAGGAGATGACAGAATAGCCATATGTTAGACATTGTGATATGAAGCCTCGAGTGAGTCGCTCTATCCTTAGTGTGATTCCGCTACCATACATAAAGAGTTAGAGCTCTCACAGGTGGTATCAAAGCTAAGCCAAGTTTAAATATGAGCTCACCATATTAGACGTGATTTTATCATATGGTGCACAGCCTTCGAACTGAAAATTATGGTATGTTATTGGGTTTCTCTTTATAGATAGAGCACCAAATGGCGAGACCTTATCTATTAGGAGCCCCTGAGTTAGCTTCGAAGGATGACATGATAGCCTTTGTAACCATATTTGGTAGTGATGTGTGCGAACACACTAGGACCAGCCGAGGTAACTTTTTCCTTCTTCAGGAGATTTTTCCCATACTAGTATACACCCATCTTGGGGTATACTTATCGTCTTTGTACAACATACATTCATGACCTATCTATCATCTCATTGTGTGCTCCCTTGAGCTTCTCCACTGTGTGTGCGAGTGCGCGCACGCATTTTTGCAACCCTATTTCCAACATTTGGTATCAGAGCATATGCTCCTCGCCCGTGTTGCCGCCTACCCTTTGTTGAGATATCGAGCTCGTCTAGTGAGGCGGTGGACACTGATGACCCGCCTGGGGGATAGGCTCCACACTTACACCACTGGCATGGTTGGTGAGATCTTGGGTGATATGCGGCCAGTGGGATGACAAGCTGTGTGACAGCCATTCTAGAGACTGGCATAGTTATAGCGCCAGCTCATTTAGTCGGGTTCACACTATAGAGAACCCGTGTATGTATTTGGTTGAGTACCTTTCATATTGGGTGTACTCTTATTCTTGTATATGGTGTGTTGAGTGTTGAGTGAAGAAAGAGAAGATTTTCAGCCTCTCACCTTGTGTGTTCTCTATTAGGGTTTTGTGACTGTGTGTGTGTGCTTGCAAGAGCTCAAGCTCTCTTCCCCCCTGCATCTTTTCATGGTATCAAAGCTTGGTTCGTGCTAAGGGCTGAGCTGCAAGCAAGAGAACCACAGGAAGCGGTACGAGGGTAAGAGCTTCAACTACTCTTCCCTATTTGTGTTGGTGACTACACCCTTGTCGGGAGCTCTACGGGAGGCACCGGCAACGATCTCTGATTGAGGAGCTTTCTTCGCGGGAGTAAAGCTATAAGGCAACTTTACAGTCCTATCGGACTCATTTTCTGGACCGAAAACGCGTTTCGGGCGCGTCTGGACCTTCGTTTTTCAGAAAGCAGGCGATTTCGAGCACTGCGGGTAAGTCATCGATTCTCTGTAGAACTCTGTTTTAAGAACTGCAGGAAGACAGATTGACTGTGCAGACACTGTGGGTGCTGCAAAGAGGTCTACAGTTGCCATTGGGTGTATGTATGCACATTGAAGTCACTGGTTGTGACATTTGAGAGTACTACAGTACCGCTGCAGAAAATACAGCAGTTATGCAGAAAAAAACCAGAGTGCAATTTCTGGTAAAATTGTGTGTTTGGCAAGATGTCTAATGATGGCATAACACAGATTGTGACTGAGAAGCTGGATAAGAATAACTTCCATGCTTGGAGGTTCAGGTTGACGAATTTCCTGATGGGAAAAGGCTATTGGGACTACATAGAAGGTGAGCATGAAGAGGCACCGGAGATACCGGATATAAATCCGACTGCTGCAGATGTAAAGAGTTTAAAGACTGGAACCAAGGAGCCAAGAAAGTCATGTATTGGCTCTCCATTAGTATACAGGACACCATGATTGGGCACATTCAGGATGCCAAGTCCCCCAAGGAGGCGTGGGACACCTTGGTAAAGCTTTATGAAACAAATACCAAGGCACGTAAGATACAGTTGAAGAATGAACTTCATACTGTGGAGAAAAAGAGCATGTCTGTGAATGACTATGCGTTAAAGATAAAGGGCATTGTGGTCCCTTGCATCTATTGGTGTCTCAGTAGATGATGATGATAAGGTGGAGGTCTGTCTACGTGGTCTCGGGCCACAATACAAGGCGTTCAAGACGCCCATTCAGACTCGGGAAAACATTCCCAACTTTATAGATTTGGTGTCTATGCTGATTATCGAAGAGAAGAACTTAGGTGAAGACCAACAGTCTTCACAAAGCAAAAACAGTTCAGAGCAACAGGCCTTCTACACGAGTTCAGGAAGAGGACGAGGTAGAGGAGGCCGTGGACGCGGTCAAGGAGGTGGCCGAACAGGTAATCAGAATTATGGCCAGCAGCAGCAGCAGCAACAACAGTCCCAGAATCAACAACAACAACAACAACACGCAGGTGGAAGAGGCAAATTCAGAGACAGGGGGAGTCAAAGAGGACGTGGAAATTGGCAAAGGCAACATAATGATGCACGTGAATGCTATTATTGTGGTAAGCCTGGACATGTGCAGGCAGAATGTTATAAGAAGCAGGCTGATATGCAAAATGGGAAAGTGCAGCAAAACAACTATGCATCCTCAAGCAGAAATAATGAGGATAATGAAAGGTTGTTTGTTATGCAGCATGTCGTGAATGCCATGTCTGAAAATGTTGATGCAGCACAAAAAGAAAATGTATGGTATGTGCATTCAGGTGCTTCGAACCACATGACAAGTCATGGGGAGTGGTTCAAGGAGATGAAAAACCCAGAAAGACCAAGTTTTGTGGAAACAGGGGATGACACTGCTCATCCAATTGCCCATGTTGGAGATGTGCCATTGTCTATGCAGGATGGCAAAGTGAAGTACCTTGCAGATGTACTTCATGTACCAAACATAACAAAGAATCTGGTTTCAGTTGGCCAGATGATTGAGCAGGGTTTGCAGGTTCGGTTTAACCCTGATGGATGTTATGTTGAAGATTTTAAAGACAAGTGCGGGTTGGTTGCAAAAGGCAACAGAGTGGGCAGAATGTTTACGTTGGATGTAGACATGCCTGAGATGAGTGCTGCAATGTTTGCAAATGGTTCAGGGATTGTTGCAGACACAGACATTTGGCATAAAAGGATTGGACATGTAAATGTGCAGAGATTGAAGTCTATGCAGACAAAAGGAATTGTGACAAGACTGCCAAATTTAAAGTGGAAGGTATGCAGAAAATATGTGAAGCATGCCAATTTGGGAAGCAAACAAAGCATGTGTTTCCATGTAGCAGATATGTGAGCAGAAATGCACTAGATGTTGTGCATTCAGATGTATGGGGTCCTACGAAGACCATATCTATGGGAGGCTGCAGCTATTATGTGACTTTCATTGATGACCACACAAGGAAAGTGTGGGTATATTTCATGAAGGAGAAGAGTGAGGTGTTCACTCACTTTCAGAATTTCAAAGTTTTGGTTGAAAAGCAAACAGGGAAATATATAAAGTGCCTAAGGTCAGATGGAGGGGGAGAGTACTTCTCCAATGAGTTCTCTGAATTTTTGAAGAAAAATGGTATTCGGAGACAGTTTACATGCAGATACACTCCGCAGCAAAATGGAGTTGCTGAGCGGAAAAACAGGCACATTGCTGAGATTGCGCAAGCATTGATGGAAGAGAAGAATATGCCGCATTGCTGGCTGTTTCTATAGCAGTATACATCATGAACAGGACTCCAACTGCAGCCATACATGATGTAACTCCAGAGGAAAAGTTTACTGGCAGAAAACCAGATTTGTCTCATCTGAAAGTCTTTGGATGCATTGCATATGTGCATGTGCCAGATGAGTTGAGAACTAAGCTGGATCCAAAAGCTGAAAAATGTGTGTTTATTGGATACTCCCTTGAGCAAAAGGGATACAGGTGTTATAACCTTGCTACACGTGAGTTGAGGGTAAGCAGGGATGTTGTCTTTGATGAGATGAGCAGCTGGTATGCTACTGAAAAAGAAGCTGTTGGGGCTGATGTGAGTGGAAGTGTGGTTGCACAGAATGCAGGTCAGCAATCACAGTCTTTGAGTGGACCAGGAGAGTCCTCATCTAGTGGGTCTATTGATAGACCATGGAGTGGCAGGCTGCGTCATAATACCAGTCCTGCAAATGTGATTAGTACATCACGTAAAGGAAAAGAGAAAGTGGTTGAGCCCCTTGGTATGCCTGACATTTCTGCAGGGCATTCTCATGTTGATGGAGAGTCTAGTGGCTCAGATATAAGCCTTGATGAGGAGCTTGGGATCCCAGCTATGAGAACACCTGGTGTAAAGAAGACTATGGAAGCCATGAATGAAAAGCTACGAAGATCTGGGAGAGTGAAAAATCCTGTGCAGAGATTTACCTATGATGGTTATGTGGCACATCACTATGCATATATGGCAAAGGTTGTGCAGGTTGTAGAGCCCACATGCATTGATGAGGCTGTTGGAAATGTGTGTTGGGAGAAAGCCATGGATGAGGAGATGGATGCACTATATGGAAATGAAACTTGGGATTTAGTGCAATTGCCTGAAGGCAAGAAAGCCATTGGATGCAAGTGGGTGTACAAAGTTAAACATAACATTGATGGAAGCATAAACAGGTACAAGGCTAGATTGGTAGCCAAAGGATATGCGCAAACATATGGCATTGATTATGAGGAAACTTTCAGCCCAGTTGCCAAGATGGCAACAGTGAGAGTTGTGATAGCAGTCGCTACATCAAAGCAATGGTCTTTACATCAGATGGATGTAAAGAATGCATTATTGCATGGGGATTTGCAAGAAGAGGTGTATATGTTGCAGCCACCTGGTTATGAGGATGTGAGTCACCTCGAGCATGTTTGCAAGTTGAAGAAAGCCTTGTATGGCTTAAAACAAGCACCAAGAGCATGGTCTGACGAGATTTCTGAATATCTTGTCACTATTGGCTTTCATGTAGCCAATGCAGATTTCTCGCTGTATGTGAGACATGGTGATAGAGGAGTTGTGCTTGTTGTCATCTATGTAGATGACTTGATCATTACGGGGGACCATGATGCAGAGATCCTTGATGTAAAGATCTTGCTTAGACAGAAGTTCGAGATGAAGGATCTGGGGGAGCTCAGATATTTCTTGGGCATTGAGGTGATTAGGTCACCACATGGTATTGGATTACTGCAGAGACAGTATGGCTTGGACATGTTGTCCAAGTATGGTATGACAGGCTGTAAGCCTATTTCTGTGCCATTGGATCAGAATGGCAAGTTGAGTGCAGATTCTGGAGAGATTCTGTAGGACCCTACTATGTATAGGCGCATAGTAGGAAGCTTGATCTATATGACCATCACCAGACCAGATTTGAGCTATGCTGTTGGGTTGGTGAGTCAGTTTATGCAGGTTCCACGGAAACCGCATTTGGATGTAGTGAGACGCATACTGAGGTATGTGAAGTCTACCTTGCATTGTGGACTATTCTATGAGACTGGGACAGAGATATGTGTACATGGGTACACAGATGCTGATTGGGCTGGTAGTATCTCAGATAGAAGATCTACCAGTGGATTCATGTTTTCTTTGGGGAGTGCTGCTGTGACTTGGAGCAGCAAGAAGCAGCCTACAGTTGCTCTATCCAGTACAGAGGCCGAGTACAGAGGAGCTGCTATGGTAGCATGTGAGGTAGCTTGGTTGAGAAAGCTACTTGCAGATTTGGGTCTATCAGTGGATAGACAAGTTGTCATTTTCTGTGACAACATTAGCAGTATACAGTTGGCCAAGAACCCAGTATTTCATGCTCGTACGAAGCATATAGAGGTCCACTACCACTTCGTCAGAGAGAAGGTCTTGGCAGGAGATCTTGACCTTGTTTATGTCAGCACAGAGGATCAGGTAGCTGACATCTTCACCAAAGCATTGGGTACAGAGAAGCTCAGCAGATGCAGGGCTTCGCTTGGTGTACATGAGATGGAGTTGAGCTCGAGGGGGAGTGTTGAGATATCGAGCTCGTCTAGTGAGGCGGTGGACACTGATGACCCGCCTGGGGGATAGGCCCCACACTTACACCACTGGCATGGTTGGTGAGATCATGGGTGATATGCGGCCAGTGGGATGACAGGCTGTGTGACAGCCATTCTAGAGACTGGCATAGTTATAGCACCAGCTCATTTAGTCGGGTTCACACTATAGAGAACCCGTGTATGTATTTGGTTGAGTACCTTTCATATTGGGTGTACTCTTATTCTTGTATATGGTGTGTTGAGTGTTGAGTGAAGAAAGAGAAGATTTTCAGCCTCTCACCTTGTGTGTTCTCTATTAGGGTTTTGTGAGTGTGTGTGTGTGCTTGCAAGAGCTCAAGCTCTCTTCCCCCTGCATCTTTTCACCCTTCATCCTGAGTTGACTGTCTTCTTGATTCAGATCAAGGAGCCCTTTTTGGAGAAGAAAGAGGGCCATGAAGTGTGCAGATTTTCGTTCTGGGCACGTTTTAGGGGTCTTTAGGATAATCCTCCCATGAACTCTGTCTCTTGGATACATATGCTCGAAGCATATCCTCCAAAATCTGATTCACTCTTTCAGTCTGGCCATCAGATTGAGGATGATCTGAGGAACTCAAATTCAAAGTTGTTTCCAACTTCTCAAAAACAAGTTTCCAAAAATCACTCGTAAACTTAGAGTCCCTATCACTGACTATGTCCTGCGGTAACCCGTACAGTCTAAACAATTGCTCAATAAACTGCCGTGCGAATTACGTAGCTGTAATAGTCTTCCGGGTCGGTAAAAATCTAGCCATTTTTGTCAAGCGATCTACCACAACCCAAATAGAATCGTGGCCTTGATGTGTTCTTGGCAATCCACTTTCCCATTTATTACCTGGGATTTGCAAAGGATGCAACAACCCAGCTTGTCTAAAGCGTTCAGCTTTATTTGGCTGACAAATTTGACACTTGAGAACATAATCTTCTACATACCCTTTCATCGTTGGCCAATAAAAAGTGTGTTTCGCTAACCATAACGTTCTGTGTACCCCAGGGTGTCCAGCAGAAGGGGCGTCGTGACACTCCTTAAGAATCTTGGACCTAATGTCCCGGATCTGTGGTACACAAATTTTGTCATTACGGAATAGTAAACCATTCCGAATCATCCACTGGCCTCCTGCAGCCTGAATGGTAGGCTGTTCAGTCATCGAGTCTTGGTCAATCAATGAGCTCCCGTCCTGAATCTTCTGTCAAAATGGACCAAAATAACTATCAGTCCTGCAAAGCCCTCTCAATGACTGAAATAAGTCAGTAGAAATCTCAGTGAACGACAAAGTATTCACCTCTCTAATTCGACTAAGCGCATCTGCAATACCATTCATGGACCCTTTTCTATAACGAATCTCAAAATCAAAATCTTGCATTAACTCAACTCAACGAGTCATCTGATCTAGGGAGAGGATAACGGTTCTTAATTGTCAGCTTGTTCAATCTCTTATAATCTACACACATTCTCCAAGTGTTGTCGTTCTTTCTCCTAAAAAACACAGGTGCACCCTAAGGTGATTTACTTGGACCGATCTGGCCCATTCTCAAATAATCTTCGAGTTGTTTAGCCAACTCATCTTCCTCAGCTTGGCTCATCTTGTAAGGTGGAATACTGACAACATGAGCACCAGGGATCAAGTCAATACGATGATCTACGGCCCGTTCAGGTGGTAAACCCGATGGCAATTCCTTAGGAAATACATCTTGAAACGAATCAAGTATCTTCCGTAATTCTTTGCTTTCAGAAACACTTAATTCACTGACATCCATAAAAGGGATGAGAAAGGAAGAAAGTGGAATCAATACACAATGGAAAGCGGTATACAAAGAAGAATCCATTATATTTCCAAAATCAACTGTATTTACAAGAGGTCCCTGAGAGGGATGTATACAATCACCTAAAATACTATACTAGATGTTCCTATGCTAAAAAGAAAAAATATGACTAGACCAATCTATCTGGACTTGAAGAGTCCTTAAACCACGCAATCCCTAATAACAAGTCTACATTTTCTAGCTGCATAACATACCATTCCAGAGTATCTTTGTAGTCCTGAATCTGGATTGGAAGCATCTCCACCTTTCGATCCCATACTTGTCTTCCCGCAGGTAGGCGTACCTCATAGGTATGATCATTGGGTGTCCTATCAAGACTCAATTTCTGCACAAGTTTGTAGTTGACAAAGTTGTGTGAGCTGCCAGGGTCTAGAAGAATGTGAATTTTATGGCCATTCACTTCTCCATAAACTCGGAGAAGATCATGCAAGCCAAATACTTTAGAGTTGAACAGACAATCAGAACATGTACTAGGACGAGAAAGTACAGTAACTGACGTACCTGTCTGTCACCAATTGGCCGACCATTTGGTCCATTCCTAGTTTTTGCGTCTCGTTCACTTGAGGCCAGGCCAGTGTCTCGTGTGAAGAGGCCAGTATTTTGCTGACATGGACGGGAGCCAGACTGGTGCCACCCGTGTGTTAGCAGGATGGTGTCGTATGGACGGGAGCCAGATCAGTGCCACCCGTGTATGACCTGGACTGTGTTCGATCCATGGGACTGTCACGCCATGGAAGAGCCAGTATTCGTGCCGTGTTTTACCTATGGGACTGTCACACCTAGGGAAACTCGTGCCTGGAACTGTGTCTTACCTATGGGACTGTCACTCCATAGGAAGACCAGGTTTTTATGTTTTATGTCGAGCCAGTTTTGTGCCGACAGATATTTTGTACATGTTTCATGAACGGGAGATATGTCCATGTTACTATTTGCACATGCACACATATTTTGCATGTTTGAAACTGTTTTCGCATGACATGTATTCGTGTGTTTGCCTGCCTGACGTGTTACTTACTGAGCGGGGACGCCTGCCAGTGAGTCGTGAAGTCTGCCCTGTATTCTGACGAGTTTCAGTGCATGTGAACAGGTGGTAAGTATATGGTACATGTTGTTTTAATGTTTTAAATTCTAACCCTTTGATTTATAAGGTTAGGGGTTCACACTTATTTAAAAGTGGGCACCCCCTTTGGGCACCCACTTTGGGGCCAAGGTGGGGAGCCTCACTTTTAAGTGAGTGTGGGGGTGGGCATGGTCACCAACCCCCACTAATCCCCCTTCATGCATGCGTGGGTAGCTCTAAGGTTATCTTCACTTCAATTTTTATTTAATATGGCTCTCCATCAAGCGTAAACAACATCGCAGCTTCTTGGCGTTGATTTTTCTTCACCCGGCGATCAACCTTTTTGGCGTGGGGGAACTGTCGACCATCTCCTCGCATGCTGCCTCTTCCATACAGGCTGCGCATGCTTCTATACGGCTGCTTTCACTTCCTCTACAGGCTGGCTGCGAACTGCACAGCAGGGGACTGTTGACTCTACTGCTGGCTGCGCCTGACCCTCTACAGGCGACTGAACCTGCTGCTGCAGGCGGCTGTCTTCCATCTGCAGGCGGCTGTTTTCCACCTCCTCCTTACTGCTGCGCCTGCTCCTCTCCCAGGCGGCTGGCTGCCCCATTGATTGCATCACCAGGCGGCTGCAGCCAGGCCAACCACTGTTTCTCAGGTGGCTGCGCAGGCTGCTGGGTACCCTCTTCCAACAGGCTTTGATCTCTGTTCCTTCAGGTGGCAGCAAACCCGCAAGAACCTCAGCGTATTGCTCCTACAGGTGGAAGCATTCCTACAGGCGGCTGTTTACTCACTGGCTGCGTTGTCTTGTTCTTTTGCAAGCAAACGTGGGCCATCTTCTCTCTACACTGCAGCCAGGCCTCTCCTCCAAGTGGGTTCTCCTTCTTTCACAACAGGTGGCTGTTATTTCTTGCGGTGGTACTTGCCTTGGTGGTTCACCACGAGGCGACTAAGTCTTCATCAAAGGGACTTCGCATCACCTGGAAGACTTCATCATACTACAAGTAATGGTTTCATATCAACCATCTACAAGTAAGTGATTTTCAGATTTGAGTAAAGTACTATATGTTTAAATCTGGTAAAAGATTCGTCCCGCTCGGCCTACACCCGTTCGGTGCCGGGTTGTCCAAGCTATATGGGCGAACCTCGGTCCAAGGGTGCTGAGATCGGGAGAGCCAGGCGTTAGTACGAGAGCGCCTGTCTGTGCGTGGTCTCGGAACACCAGTGTGGTGCTCTCCGCGGAGTCCAGTGAAAGCACAGGACCGTAGCGATTGGACCACACCAGTGGTCGTACTGTTTCGAGTTTTCTTCATCGAAATCCGAGCCTACTTGTTTGGTACTGTTTTCATATGTACATGGACATTATCTGGTTCTCAGAACCCATGGAGCATTGTATTCTTTAAATACTCCCAATAAATATATCATATATTGAGGGGGGGGTCGGCCCGTTCCGGCCCCAGTGCTGGTGTCCATCTTTCCATTTCTGTTCATTTAAAATTCAAGTTGTTTTAAGTTGTCCATTTCATATTTGTGGTTTTAAAGTTGTGCTATTAAGCGTGTGGGTGTCCAACGGAGTCTTTCCCACTTGACGGGATTGGTTTCATTGGTATCAGAGCACGGTTGTTTCCCTCTTCCTAGTGGGGAAACGAACCTGTGTACTGGACATCCCGCTTTTAGCAAACTTTGAACACAATGGACAGCCAAGGCAACCCTTTGGAAGTACCAAATTCGAGGGGTCCCTCTAGAGCTTCTCGTGGGTCTGATGCCCTGCGAGGTAGACACAAGCCCCTTGAAAGGGTTATGGATAGTGAATCCAAAGGTCAACTGTCTCCAGGAAAGACAGTTATGCTTGAACAAGACCCTGATGCTATGAGGGCTGAAATGGAACATATGAGAAAACTTTTGCAGGCTCAAGAGCAAGAATTGAAGTTTTTGCATGAAGATCCTCATCTGCAAAGTGCTATTGAAGCCAGGAAGGCTGATGCTATGGTTGATGTAACCTTTGAATCAATGGCTCGTGAAGTGGGCAAGAAACCAAGGGAGTTGGCACTTGCCTATCTCCTTCGCAAAGGTGATATCAAAGAGGGGGATGACGGAGAGCTGAAATTCAGAAATCCACCTCGTTTAAAGCATGGAGATCCCGCATCCCAGAGGCTGAAATCTTTTATGCAAAAGGAAGAGGTGACTGTCACCTCTCGTCATGCATCCTCTCCACAAGGCACTAAGCCTGATAGATTTGTGTATGCCAGTGCTCATGGAGGGCATGAGAGTCACATGCATGCAAGATATGTATCTCATGGTGACAGGACTACTTCCAGAAAAATTTTGCCTTCTGAGTTGTCTCATGGAGAGACCATGCCATATGCAGGTAAGTCACATGCATCTGAGCTTCGAGTTCGTGGAGCACATGCCACCGTGCCCCATGAAGCTTCTATGACGGCCCATGGAGCCCATGCAGATAGGGCTACCCCGTTGGATAAGGGGAAAAGAAAAAGAGAGGACCATGAGCCTCATGCCAAGAAGCTCAAGGAGTTCAAAGCAGGTGATAAATCTGTCAAATTTGATGTCTTTCATGGTGAACACGATGCTTCTAAGGTGTTAGCGTTTGTGGCACAGTTCGACATTGCTTTTAGCGATGAGGACTTTACAGAAAAGTCAAAGGTGCGCCATGCTAGCATGTTTCTGAAAGGCACTGCTGCCCATTGGTGGATCACCGAAAAGATCACCAAGGATCCCATCTCTACTTGGAAGGACTTCAAAGATAGATTTTATGCTCAGTTCTTGCCACCCAATGCAGAGCAAACTCTCACTCAAAAGTGGGATAGGCTGGAACAAAAAGATAACGAGAGTGTGCAACAGTATGTTAACAAATTTTGGAAAGTGTTGCTGGAAGTGACTCCCTTCATGCTAATCTCTGAGGAGGAAAGAAAGAGGAAGTTTCGTTCTGGATTGCAACCTGCATATAGATCGGGTATTGAATTGCACCCAAAACATACGTTGCAGCAACTCACAGCTTCTGCCCTTGCTACGGAGCAATTGGTGCTCAAGATCAAGCAGGATCAAGGAGGTTCCAAGGCGAAGGACAAGGCTGCCCCAAATCAGCAAAAGGGCGGACAGCCATCTAAAAAGAACTTCCGGGAGTCCTACAAGGGTGGTAAAGCTGAAAATAAAGAACAGGGCCCAAGAAAGAACAAATTTGGATTAACCCCGGAGCAAAGAGAGCAATATGCTAAGGATGGAAAATGCTTTTCTTGTGGTAGCAAAGACCACATGTTTCGGCAATGCCCAGATCGCAAACCAAAGCACGAGGACAAGCACACCAAAGCAAATGTTCATGCAGTTCTTGATGTGCAAGGTAATACAGGTCATGATGCAAAAGAACGTATGGTTTGCAAGGCTTGGGGGCAAATCAAGGATCAGCCCGCACTCTTCATGTTTGATGACTGTGCAACTGACAATTTCATCTCTATGCAAATGGCAGCTGCATTGGGAATTGAGGTTGAAAGCATGGGACCTCAGATTGAAGCCGAAGCTGCATTTATTGGCAAAGAGGTGCAGGTTACCCCTTTGATTGGGAAGTTGCGTATTCATATACAGGGCTACCTTGACAATGAGCATTTCTTAGTTGCTCCTCTGAATGGATGTGATGTATTGTTGGGCAAGCCGTGGCATCATAGGCTTGAGCCCCGCAAAGACTACAAGTCTAATATGATTTCTTTTATGCATAAAGGCCGCATGCACTTTATTGATGCTGGCAAAGAAGGGGATTCTATCCCAGTTGTATCACACATCCAAATTAATAAAGCAATGAAAAAGAGTCTTTCAGCGTACTTGGTTTTTGTGCGTGATAGTCTTGTGCCAAATCATCAAAATATAGACGCTATGTCTAATGATAGGCTGAATTTTCTTAATGCATTCAAAGACTGTTTTGCTGACTCGTTGCCAGGTGAATTACCTCCCCAAAGGCCCGAAGATCACCGTATAGATCTTGTGCCAGGTAGTTCTCCTCCTAACAAACCCGCATACCGAGTGAGTGCTGCACAACAAGAAGAAATTATGAAGCAGGTAAACGAGCTTTTAGAGAAAGGTTTGGTTCAGCCCAGTTCCTCACCTTACTGCTCTCCTGTACTTCTTGTTCAAAAGAAGGACGGATCATTCCGTATGTGTGTGGACTATAGAGCTTTGAACAAGCTTACCATCAAGAATAGATTTCCAATTCCACGTATTGATGATATCTTGGATAAGCTTGATGGCTCAGCTTGCTTTAGCAGACTTGATTTGAAGAGTGGTTATCACCAGATACGCGTGGTGCCACAAGATGTCCATAAGACTGCATTCAGGACAGCCTTCGGATTATATGAATTCTTGGTAATGCCTTTTGGTCTCACCAATGCTCCTGCTACTTTTAATCGTATGATGGATAGGATATTCCGATCCCATCGCAAGTTTACAGGAGTCTTCTTTGATGATATCTTGGTTTTCTCAAAGAATGAGCAGGAACACAGAACTCATTTGGTCACAGTGTTCGAAGAGTTGCGGAAGCATAAACTTTTCGTCAATGCCAAGAAAAGTGAGTTTTTCCTTTCAGAGATTCATTATCTGGGACATATTGTATCCAAAGATGGAGTTACAATGGATCCTGCAAAGATCGAGACTATTCGGAATTGGCCCGAATTGCAAAACGTACATCAAGTACGTAGTTTTCTGGGATTATGTTCGTATTACAGGCGTTTCATAAGACATTTTGCTATGATTGCCACTCCTCTACATGATCTCACAAAGAAGAAAACTGTTTTCAAATGGACTTCAAAGGAACAGGATGCTTTCTTGCAGCTCAAGCATGCGATCATATGTGGTCCAGTATTGATTGTTCCTGACTTGCACAAGTCATTCGTAGTTGAATGTGATGCTTGTGGTGATTGCATAGGAGCTGTCCTAAATCAAGAAGGGCATGCAGTTGCATACGAGAGCCGTCATTTGCATGATGCTGAGCTTCATATGGATATCTATGAGAAAGAGCTCTTGGCTGTAATTCACGCCTTAAAGATTTGGAAACACTACCTTCTTGGGGCTGAATTTGTAGTCAAGACAGATCATCAAAGCTTGAGATACTTTCTATCTCAAACCAAGCTTTCAGAGAAGCAAATGAGAATGGCAAACTTTCTTTCCATGTTTCATTTTCAGATTGTGCATACTCCAGGAAAGAAAAATGTGGTGGCCGATGCACTATCTAGGAGGCCTTATATTGCTGCAGTCTCAGTGGCCTCTCATGGAGATCTATCTGCTATGAGAGATTTGTATCATTTGGATGCTGATTTTTGCCATGTATGGACTGATTTGATGGCTGGTCATTCACATGCCTCTTATGTTATCAACGAGGGTTATCTCATGAAGGATAATTGCCTATGTGTGGTGAAGGATTTGCGTCCAAAGGTTATGGACGAATGTCACGCTCCACCTTATGCTGGTCATAGAGGTATTATGCCTACTACTCGCATGATTCAGAGGTATTTCTTTTGGCCAAGCATGCGTAAAGACATTGAGGCTTATGTGCGTGCATGTATCACTTGCCAAAAGGTGAAATTTGATAGGCAAAAGCCTCCAGGTTTGCTTCAGCCATTGCCTATTCCCTCGCAACCTTGGGAAAGTATCACGATGGATTTTATTATGGATTTGCCTAGATCCCAGCATGGGAATGATGCTATTTGGACTATTGTGGACAGGTTTAGCAAGCAAGCTCACTTCTTGCCCGTCAAGAAAACCATCAAAGCTGATCATATGGTAAAGCTTTTTCTTGCTAATATTTTTAAGCATCATGGTATGCCTAAATCCATTGTTGGGGATAGAGATCCCAGGATTACAAGCCTATTTTGGAGTGCTTTGTTTGATAATATGGGTACTAAGCTTGAGTTTTCATCAGCTTATCATCCCCAAACGGATGGCCAAAGTGAAGCTGCAAATTCAGCTGTGTTGGATTTATTGAAGTGTTATGTGGCAGATCAAAAGAGTGCATGGGAGAAGTATCTTCCACTTGTTGAGTTTGCCTACAACAATACAATCCATGCTTCTACAGGAAAGGCTCCGTTTGAGATTATTTATGGCAGAGTGGTCTTGCCACCCATCCTTCGTACAAAGGATGAGATTTTTGCAGCTGATGAATATGTTCGTGACTTGGATGTTGCCTTTGGTCAGGTGCGGACAGCCATTGCAAGATCTCAGGATAAGCATAAAAAGGCTGCTGATAAGCATAGAAGGGACATGGAAGTCAAAGAAGGTGATTGGGTATTGCTGAAATTTGAGAAGGCTAGGCTTCGGAAGAGGCCAGGACGAGAAGGATCATATCCTAAGCTTTCTCCTCGCTATTATGGACCCTTCAAGGTGATTCACAAAATCAATGAAGTGTCCTACAGGCTTGCTCTACCTAGTCATTGGAAGATTCACAATGCTTTTCATGTGAGTCTATTTCGGAAATATGTGGGGCCAGATCCTGATGAGCCTGTCACAGAAGATCCGCCAGAGATTGAAGAGCTTGAGGAGATCCTCCAGCCAGAACAGATTGTTTTTCACAAGGAGAGAAAGCTACCTGCAGGAAAGCTTTCCAGGAGATACCTTGTGAAGTTTAAAAATTATTTGCCTATTGATGCCAAATGGGTAAATGAGGATTATTTTGCAGATTATCCGCAATTGTTGCAGGCATATCTTGAGGCTTTTAAGTTGAGGTCAACTCTTTAGAAGCCCGGGGGGATGTCACCAATTGGCCGACCATTTGGTCCATTCCTAGTTTTTGCGTCTCGTTCACTTGAGGCCAGGCCAGTGTCTCGTGTGAAGAGGCCAGTATTTTGCTGACATGGACGGGAGCCAGACTGGTGCCACCCGTGTGTTAGCAGGATGGTGTCGTATGGACGGGAGCCAGATCAGTGCCACCCGTGTATGACCTGGACTGTGTTCGATCCATGGGACTGTCACGCCATGGAAGAGCCAGTATTCGTGCCGTGTTTTACCTATGGGACTGTCACACCTAGGGAAACTCGTGCCTGGAACTGTGTCTTACCTATGGGACTGTCACTCCATAGGAAGACCAGGTTTTTATGTTTTATGTCGAGCCAGTTTTGTGCCGACAGATATTTTGTACATGTTCCATGAACGGGAGATATGTCCATGTTACTGTTTGCACATGCACACATATTTTGCATGTTTGAAACTGTTTTCGCATGACATGTATTCATGTGTTTGCCTGCCTGACGTGTTACTTACTGAGCGGGGACGCCTGCCAGTGAGTCATGAAGTCTGCCCTGTATTCTGACGAGTTTCAGTGCATGTGAACAGGTGGTAAGTATATGGTACATGTTGTTTTAATGTTTTAAATTCTAACCCTTTGATTTATAAGGTTAGGGGTTCACACTTATTTAAAAGTGGGCACCCCCTTTGGGCACCCACTTTGGGGCCAAGGTGGGGAGCCTCACTTTTAAGTGAGTGTGGGGGTGGGCATGGTCACCAACCCCCACTAATCCCCCTTCATGCATGCGTGGGTAGCTCTAAGGTTATCTTCACTTCAATTTTTATTTAATATGGCTCTCCATCAAGCGTAAACAACATCGCAGCTTCTTGGCGTTGATTTTTCTTCACCCGGCGATCAACCTTTTTGGCGTGGGGGAACTGTCGACCATCTCCTCGCATGCTGCCTCTTCCATACAGGCTGCGCATGCTTCTATACGGCTGCTTTCACTTCCTCTACAGGCTGGCTGCGAACTGCACAGCAGGGGACTGTTGACTCTACTGCTGGCTGCGCCTGACCCTCTACAGGCGACTGAACCTGCTGCTGCAGGCGGCTGTCTTCCATCTGCAGGCGGCTGTTTTCCACCTCCTCCTTACTGCTGCGCCTGCTCCTCTCCCAGGCGGCTGGCTGCCCCATTGATTGCATCACCAGGCGGCTGCAGCCAGGCCAACCACTGTTTCTCAGGTGGCTGCGCAGGCTGCTGGGTACCCTCTTCCAACAGGCTTTGATCTCTGTTCCTTCAGGTGGCAGCAAACCCGCAAGAACCTCAGCGTATTGCTCCTACAGGTGGAAGCATTCCTACAGGCGGCTGTTTACTCACTGGCTGCGTTGTCTTGTTCTTTTGCAAGCAAACGTGGGCCATCTTCTCTCTACACTGCAGCCAGGCCTCTCCTCCAAGTGGGTTCTCCTTCTTTCACAACAGGTGGCTGTTATTTCTTGCGGTGGTACTTGCCTTGGTGGTTCACCACGAGGCGACTAAGTCTTCATCAAAGGGACTTCGCATCACCTGGAAGACTTCATCATACTACAAGTAATGGTTTCATATCAACCATCTACAAGTAAGTGATTTTCAGATTTGAGTAAAGTACTATATGTTTAAATCTGGTAAAAGATTCGTCCCGCTCGGCCTACACCCGTTCGGTGCCGGGTTGTCCAAGCTATATGGGCGAACCTCGGTCCAAGGGTGCTGAGATCGGGAGAGCCAGGCGTTAGTACGAGAGCGCCTGTCTGTGCGTGGTCTCGGAACACCAGTGTGGTGCTCTCCGCGGAGTCCAGTGAAAGCACAGGACCGTAGCGATTGGACCACACCAGTGGTCGTACTGTTTCGAGTTTTCTTCATCGAAATCCGAGCCTACTTGTTTGGTACTGTTTTCATATGTACATGGACATTATCTGGTTCTCAGAACCCATGGAGCATTGTATTCTTTAAATACTCCCAATAAATATATCATATATTGAGGGGGGGGTCGGCCCGTTCCGGCCCCAGTGCTGGTGTCCATCTTTCCATTTCTGTTCATTTAAAATTCAAGTTGTTTTAAGTTGTCCATTTCATATTTGTGGTTTTAAAGTTGTGCTATTAAGCGTGTGGGTGTCCAACGGAGTCTTTCCCACCTGACGGGATTGGTTTCACTGTCAAAGACAACTGGTTAGCTGCCTTTGGCTTGGGTCCTGCGTTGGTCTTTGCACCCTTTTGCTTCGGGCACTCGTTACGCATGTGTCCTTTTTCTTCGCAGATAAAACAACGCCCCTCCTTCTTAAGCTTCAAAGCTTTAAGGAGTCGTTTCTTCTTCGCTAGTGTCGAACTTGAATTCTTCGAAGGTTGGTCCGAAGACTTTCCTTCGGTCGTGTTAGCCATAGGTGCAGAGGACTTTCTTTTATGCTTGTTCCCCTGCTCAGTAACGGATTTCGACTTGAAAGAGACCATTGTATCATCCTAGATACGAGCTGAATGAATGGCTTCGTCCAATGTTTTGCATTTGTTATTTTTAACCTGTAAACGGTATGAGTTTGATAAACCAGCTACGAAAAACCCCAAAAGAGTAGTGGGATCCATCTTTGTAGCTTTCATTTGCAAGTCCCTAAACTTCTGGAGGTAGACCTCATAAGTGAGATGCTGCAACGTCATGGTCAAAGCTGTAAACCGGACAACAACATCATAATCATCCTCTTTCTTGAGGAATTTCTTCTTGAAGACGTCTTCGAATTGTGCCCAAGTTGTTGGCTTAGAGTTGAGTTCCTTCCACCAAAGCAAAACTTTGCCTGAGAGGAAACCTGCTGCTAACTGGATCTTTTTTCCATCATCATATGGATGAAACTGAAAATAGACCTGCCACTTATGTAGCCAAGTGTCCACGATCTCCTTGGTACGCTGCTTTTGCTCGCCCCCAAATGGTTCTGGAGTAATATTGGGACCTAAAGCAGAGGCCAAGGTATCCATACCTGAAAGAGTAGATGGAGTTTCGCAAGGCTTACATCTGGGCGGCAATTTGTGCTTGACGTTCCGAAGAAGAAGCTTCGAGAGCAACTTTGAACTCTTGGAAATCTGATTTTGACACATAATCGTCAAAAAGATCGGCATCGGTATCTTCCGTATAGCCGGCAAGCCTTCGCGTTCGACAAGGGGCTCCAACTCTGATTCTTGGGTCTACATCGTGAAGAGGACAAGTGGAGAGAAAATATGATCTTTGCACAATAAAAGTGCGAGGGAACTTGAGAGCTTGAGAGCTTGAAAACTTGAGAGATGTGTGGCAAGAAGCCCACTTAAGGGGCTTATATAACTGTCCCCAAAAGCTACTTGAGCTTTTGCTTTTGTGTTTATATATATATATACATACATATGTATATATAGATACATATATATATACATACATATATATATATACATACATATATATATATACATATATATATATATATATATATATATATATATACATACATACATACATGTTTATATATACATGCATGCATGCATGTATGTACACACACACACACACACACACACACACATATATATATATATATATATATATATATATTCTGCTTTCTTTAAATAAATAAAAAACACCTTTAAACCTTAGAGGAGGCCTTTAAACTCTTTTTAAAAAAAAGTTTAATCTCAAAAAACCGAAAACAACTAAATTCGGCATTTCAATGATTTTCCTGGTTTTTTTTCTCTCCCCTCCTGGAATTAGCGCCGCCAACTTGCCTTGCTGCCGGCGCTGCCTTCGCCCAGGTGGCCATGGTTGTTTGCGCCAGCCTGCGCCTAGGCTTGGCCGCCTGCGCACGGCTGCCTGCGTAGGCCTGGGCGCCTGCCAACATGGCAGCCTACATAGGCCTAGTCGCCTGCATAGCTGAGCCGCCTACTCACTTGCGCCTACAACAGCAGTACAACTATACCCAACCAGCAGTACATGACCAACAGTACCCTGCCAGCACCCGACGTTGCATAGCCAGCAATCGCTTCTCTCGCTCGCTCTCTCTTTCTCTTTCGTGCAGCCAAAAGCAAACGTGCTTTTTTTTTCTCTCACCTGAAACTGTTTACACAGTTCAAAAACATCTTTCCTCTTCTTTGCAAAGCAAACAACCCTTTCTAGACCACAATCACCATCATCATGGATTCCTATGATGAAAAAGCAACATACTGAATCTGAAAAACAACAGTATGCACAGAAAAAACAAGAAGCTTTTTGAACACATACCTTACTTCGATCTCATCTTCTCTACCTACCGACTTGCTCGTTCACGCGGCACGCTCTGATACCACTATCAAATCCCCACCGGATCTCCTCATGGAACGCTCCTGGTGCGAGACTCGAAACCTGCAAACAAACAAACAACATGGGGGTGCAAGCCTGACTCACCTCCCAACCATGACAACCGTGGGCAAGCCCACAGTCTTGGCTGTCCCCACCGAGCCACGAGCTGAGCTAACTAGGTTGACGTACCGACCAATCTCCTCCTCACAACGTCCCATACCGCCACGAAGCTACCCTCGCGGGCCTCGAGATTGCTGCCGGCCTCGGCTGCGTAAAGCAAGTGCACGTCTGCACTAAATCTAGGCTCTAGACCATAGAGCTCTCACAAATCACGCGAGACTCTATATGACTAATGACTAACCTTGGCCACCCTTTTATAGGCTCTTGGCCGGTCATCGGGCGTCCACACTTGGGCACCCGCCCGTCCATACTTGGGTGCCCGCCCGTTAGTCTATCCCTACCTCAACTCACCAATCAGCCTACCTAGCTCCAAGCTTCCCCAAACCTCGAAGCTAGTCTTGTGTGCGTGTAGCACACGGTAGATACACACTGTGCACATGACACACTGACAGTGGCCTGATTACTTGCTTTGGTATTATCAGAAATGACAAACAACCATGTATTTCGGATGTTATTTGCTGAGGACATTCGGTCATGCAGGACTACTAAACATGCTTGTAATGCACTTGTGTCATTGTACCAGGTATGTCATGAAGCACACATTGCTTATCTATGAAGCAATAAGAGTCACAGCATAAGAATGACGGAGACTCCATGGACAATCTCCTTACAAAAATCAAGAATTTAAGGTGCTATTGACCAGTGTTGATGAAGTATATCTTGACAGTTCATTGGTGCCTACTGTCTTGAATGCGTTGCCGGACTTGTATCAATTTCTATGCATGGACATTGCGTGGATTTAATTGCCTATAAACTATTTGTGAGCCATAAAGAAGGGACTGGCCATCCTAGGTTCCCGGAATTTTATAAATAATAATGTGTGGGAAAAATAATAAGTCAATATTATTTTACAAGATAAGTGAAATTTTAGTTATAAACTTTCTACTTTCCATGCTTTTTGTCTATTTTTCAGGTATTAAGAGTGGCCAACCCTCCAATGAAATACACACATACTCCCCTCATCAGAAAAACGTGAGCAGCCTTTTAGCAGCCCGCCTCCTTCGGTGACCGGAGTACAAGGGTGTCCAGACACTGAGGCTAAGTTCAGTGTCCCGCATCTACACGGATGTTGTGTTGTATGGCCACGACAGGGCAAAGCTTCTGTACCAACAGCGCACAGACCAAGAAAGCAGATTGCTGCTGTGTGGACAGCGAACGCCAATGTACAGAGAGCCAGTGCCACTGGACCAAGTGCTGATCTGGCAGCTGGGTGCCTTTGTACCGCCGATTTCAGGTGGTCAGACTGAATCTTGATTGTCTGCTTGATGAGGGAATGTATGGTCTGTTGAAGAACTATCGCTTTTCTAGAATTAAAAGTTTCTGGACTTCGTAGCAACCCGAACTTACTGGAAAAAGAGCGGGGTACGGAAATCCTCAACACCGAAAGCCAAATCCACCCTGGTTGGTATTTAATATATATACCTCGATGAATCCAAGAACATGCCCAAATTAGCCTCATAAGAAAGTGCAATTTAATATTTGTGTGCATGCAGAATCCAAGGACTGTGTATTTTGTGCCTCTGAAAAGCATGCTATCCAGGTTTCTGAAATAAAAGAATACCCAGACGAGAGAAAGGCCGGAGAAGGAAGTGGGAAACAGGGAAGGGTTCCCATTGCAGTGTCTGCGCACAAAGCACACATACACATGCCCCACATACTCTATTGCATATCATATTCCTTTTAAGTTTTCCTACAGCCAAGAATAGCCCTACTGAGGGAAGATGGTGATCTCACCAAATAGTGGTCCTGAGATCTTCACTTGACACTGTTGGCATTATCATCTCCAGATTGGGCATATATGTGCATATTTCATGCTGTATCTGGCCAGATTTATGAGGCCATGCATTCATCTTATTTTAGATATTTTTTTGCTATTTTTGTCTATTTTTTAGACATTATTCTAGTATTTTTTGCATAGTCGGCCAGCCCACTGTTTTTATACTGGCCGACTAGCTCTTGTCCAACCTATAAATAGGTGGCTTGGGTTGTATGCACCTACGGGCAGCCCTCGTGCTCTACTTCAGCAGCTAACAAGTTTTCTACTTCAATTCTTTTGCACGTGTGTTTCTTTGCAAGATCTATTTGCTGTTTTTTCTGATTTACAGCCATTCTTTCATGGTATCAGAGCCCAGTGTTACAAAGGGACCTGGGTTTTCTGTTGTGGACCTGCGTTTTCCATTGAGGAGCTGCGTTTTCCACCGAGGAGCTGCGTTTTCTGTTGAGGACCTACGTTTTCCACAGAGGTGCTGCGTTTTCAGCCTGAGATTTGCGTTTTCAGATCTCAACCCCGTATTTTGGTGCTACAACAGGGTTTTAACCCAGGGGAGTCATTTCTTACCTCTCCTTTTGGTTTGCCACCCTCCCATCCCTTCTTCTCCTTCCTTTGTCTTGGCTGCACTCAGCTTTTGAGGAGGAATTTGCTGATTTTCCGATCAGCTTTGTTGAAGAGGAGGATTCTGCTACGTTATCGGAGATATGGCTTCTGGTCATAGTCATTCTTCTCACTCGGGGATTCTCTTTTCTTCTCCCCGATCCCAAGCCCCAAATTCACAGGGATCTTCTTCCCAGCTTCTTGTTTCTCTACCTTATTCCCAGATTCCTGCTTCTTTTCCTTCCATATTCCCCACCACCACCACTTCTCTTGTTTCTCCCTCCCACAAACCCTCATCCCGATTCCCAACCCCTTCTCATGTGCCATCCTATTCACCCCCTCAAGTGAGTGATTCCATGAAGCTGATTGCTACCAACTATCATACTTGGTCGTTTTATACGCAATTGCTTCTTGAAGGAGCAGGTGTGTGGCCCTCTGTCACCACTCCTCACTTGGTGGATCCTGTGTTTCGTGGAGTTTTGGATGCACGGGGCCATCTCATCATCATCCATTGTATGACACCATCTATCCAGGCACAATTCATATCTTCCAGAAGTGATGCCAGTCAGATGTGGAATGAGATTCAGAGGAGGTTTGGGAGAGTATCTTCCATGAAGATTGCTAAGTTGGAGGCGGATCTTGAGAAGATAATATCATTGATAAGATTGGGAAATTCACAAGGATCAAGAGGCAGCTTGAGGAGTATGGGAGCTCAATCAACAACCTGATCCATAAACTGCTTGGTAAGCTGCCATCATCCTTTGACTCTTTCAAAGATCACAATTATTTCCGTGATCCTCTCCCCCCTTTTGAGGAAGTCGTGAGTTATCTCCACGACAAGTGCATGCTTCGCGGAAAAGGCAAGTCAGAGTTTGCTTTTGTTGCCTCTAACAAGGGCAACGGCAAGCGCAAAGGCAAAGGCAGAAAAGGGAACTCCAACAACAAGCAGAAAGTCACCACAAAGTTATCTTCTAACGACGACGATTTTGACAGCAACAAGGGTTCGAGGATGAAGGAATCTTGTGAGTTTTGTGGCCGACTTGGTCATTCTGAGGCCAAATGTTTTGCCAGACAGGCTGCTTCCCGCAAAGCTAAAGCAAAACAGGAGCCCCCCTCCGATGGCTCACACACTTCACCCACGACAGATGGTTCAGATACTTCGCCAACGACAGAGGAGGGTACGAAGTCTAATGCTAAGATGGCTTTTCTTGCTGTCTATGATCCCCCTGTTTTTTCATCTTCACAGGAGCAGGATGAGTCCATCTTGGTGGTCACATGTCAAATCCCCACGGATCCCCTCGTGATCGATCTTGGTTCGAAACTCGAATCCTGCAAACAAACGAACAACAACAAGCAAAGGGGTGCAGGCCTGACTCACCTCCCAACCATGACAGCCGTGGGCAAGCCCACAGTCTTGGCTGTCCCCACCGAGCCACGAGCTGAGCTAACTAGGTTGACGTACCGACCAATCTCCTCCTCGTGACGTCCCATACCGCCACGAAGCTGCCCTCGCGGGCCTCGAGATTGCTGCCGGCCTCGGCTGCATAAAGCAGGTGCACGTCTGCACTAGATCCAGGCTCCAAGACCATAGAGCTCTCACAAACTCGCGAGACTCTCTATGCACAATAACTAACCTTGGCCACCCTTTTATAGGCTCTTGGCCGGTCATCGGGCGTCCACACTTGGCCGCCCGTCCGTCCATACTTGGGTGCCCGCCTGTTAGTATATCCCTAACTCAGCTCATCAATCAACCTGCCTAGTTCCAAGCTTCCCCAAGCCTCGAAACTAGTCTTGCATGCGTATGGCACACGGTAGATACCCACTGTGCACATGACATACTCCCCTTCCTCTAAGAGCTCACCCCTGAGCTCACTAAAAAGCCAGGGTAATCTCTCTGAAGAGAAGTCAATGTCTCCCATGTAGCGTCGTCCTCAACACGATCCTTCCACTTGATCTTGTATTCCGTGATAAGCGTATGACGCAATCTTCGTTCACGAAAGCCAAGAATCTTTTCAGGTTCGTACGGAACAAATGTCATGTCCTGGACATCTATAATTTCTTGAGGAGTAACTAACTGATCTGCTCCACCCAGTACTTCCTTAAGTCTACTGACATGAAATACAGGATGAACTTTCACATGAGAAGGCAAATCCAATTCATATGCAACTAAACCAATCCGTCGTGTAACACGAAATGGTCCACAGTATCTAGGGGATAATTTCGGAGATCTACCTGTCCGTAAAGTCTCGGAATCTTTCGGAACTCGCAAATACACCATCGTTCCTTCAGAGAACTCTCTGGGTGAACGATGTCTATTAGAATAAAACCTGTCTCGGTCTTGAGCACTTCTAATAGATTCCTTCGCAACTTGTAACATTTCCTGCATATCTTGCAAAAAATTACGTGCTGCATCATGCTGAAGTCCTGAGAATCCTACTGTAACAGGTGATCTTGGTTGAAAACCGTACATAAGCATGAAAGGACTAAACCCTGTACTCGTATGCTTAGTACTGTTATATGCAAATTCTAACATAGGAAGATAATCCTCCCATGAACTTTGTCTTTTGGATACATATGCTCGAAGCATATCCTCCAAAATCTGATTCACTCTTTCAGTCTGGCCATCAGATTGAGGATGATCAGAGGAACTCAAATTTAAAGTTGTTTCCAACTTCTCAAAAACAAGTTTTCAAAAATCACTCGTAAACTTAGAGTCCCTATCACTGACTATGTCCTGCGGTAACCCGTACAGTCTAAACAATTGCTCGATAAACTGCCGAGCTAATTGCGTAGCTGTAATAGTCTTTCGGGTCGGTAAAAATCTAGCCATCTTTGTCAAGCGATCTACCACAACCCAAATAGAATCGTGGCCTTGATGTGTTCTTGGCAATCCGGTAATAAAATCCATGGAAATACTTTCCCACTTATTACCTGGGATTTGCAAAGAATGCAACAACCCAGCCTGTCTAAAGCGTTCAGCTTTATTTGCTTGACAAATCTGACACTTGAGAACATAATCTTCTACATATCCTTTCATCTTCGGCCAATAAAAAGTGTGTTTCACTAATGATAGTGTCCTGTGTACCCCAGGGTGTCCAGCAGAAGGTGCGTCGTGACACTCCTTCAGAATCTTGGACCTAATGTCCGGGATCTGTGGTACACAAATTTTGTCATTACGGAATAGTAAACCATTCCGAATCATCCACTGACCTCCTACAACCTGAATGGTAGACTGCGCAGTCACCGAATCTTGGTCAATCAATGAGCTCCCGTCCTGGATCTTCTGCCAAAATGGACCAAAATAACTATCAGTCCTGCAAAGCCCTCTCAATGACTGAAATAAGTCAGTAGAAATCTCGGTGAACGACAAAGTATTCACCTCTCTAATCCGAATAAGCGCATCTGCAATATTATTCATGGACCCTTTCCGATAACGAATCTCAAAATCAAAATCTTGCATTAACTCTGCCCAACGAGCTTTCCTGCCTCTCAAATCATCCGCATCACACACATACTTGATTGACTGATGATCAGTCAATACCACAAACTTGGAGCCATATAAATAATGTCTCCTAACCTTGAGAGCATGAATCACAGCATAAAGCTCCTTCTCAAGGGTTGGCCAACGAGATTGAGTGTCGTCTAGCTTTTTACTTTCAAAAGCAACCGGTCTACCATCTTGAAATAAAGCAGCCCCGACAGCATAGTCACTGGCATCAGTTTCAAGAACATAAGGCCGACTAGGATCAGGCAATGCTAAGATAGGTGCTTCTTTGACTTTATCTTTCAAAAGTCTGAAGGCCATATCCAAATCGTTATTCCAAGTGATAGGCTGATTGGACTTACGTCCACGACCTTTCAATAAGTCGGTCATCGGTAGTGTAAGCTGAGAGTACTCCCGTACAGATTTCCTAAGAAAAACTACAAAACCGAGAAAAGAACGAAGTTGTTTCACTGTTCGCGGTATAGGCCAGTCCAAAACCTTCTGAACTCGGTCATAGTCAATGCTCAATCCATCTCTAGTGATCTTGTGTCCCAAGTAAATGATGTCGGTCATAAAGAACTCACATTTACTGAATTTAGCATATAGTCGATTCTGTCTTAAAATAGATAAGACAATCGTGAGGTGTCTGACATGATCCTCAAGAGTACGGCTATATATCAAAATATCATCCAGGAACACCACCACAAATTTCCCCAAATGTTCACGAAAAAGATCGTTCATCATTTGCTGGAAAGTGGCTGGAGCATTGGTTAACCCAAAAGGTAATACGAGAAACTCGTAATGGCCATACCTAGTCCGAAAGGCAGTTCTTTCGACATGCCTTTCATGAATACGTATCTGGTGATAGCCAGTACGTAAATCTATCTTCGTGAAATATTTCGCTCCTGCTAACCGGTCAATCAGGTCATCTGATCTAGGGAGAGGATAACGGTTCTTAATTGTCAGCTTGTTCAATCTTTTGTAATCTATACACATTCTCCAAGTATTGTCCTTCTTTCTCCTAAGCAACACAGGTGCACCCCAAGGTGATTTACTTGGACGGATCTGGCCCATCCTCAAATAATCTTCGAGTTGTTTAGCCAACTCATCTTCCTCAGCTTGGCTCATCCTATAAGGTGGAATACTGACAGGATGAGCACCAGGGATCAAGTCAATACGATGATCTACTGCCCGTTCAGGTGGTAAACCCAATGGCAATTCCTTAGGAAATACATCTTGAAACGAATCAAGTATCTTCTGTAATTCTTTGCTTTCAAACACGCTTAATTCATTCACATCCATGGAAGGGATGAGAAAAGAAGAAAGCGGAATCAAGACACAATGGAAAGCGGTGTACAAAGAAGAATTCATTATATTTCCAAAATCAATTGTATTTACAAGAGGTCCCTGAGAGGGATGAATACAATCACCTAAAATACTATACTTGGTGTCCCTATGCTGAAAAGAAAAAATATGACTAGACCAATCTATCTGGACGTCAAGAGTCTTAAACCACTCAATCCCTAATAACAAGTCTACATTTTCCAGATGCATAACATAGCATTCCAGAGTATCTTTGTAGTCCTGAATCTGGATTGGAAGTATCTCCACCTTGCGATCCCAAACTTGTCTGCCCGCAGGTAGACGTACCTCATAGGTATGGTCGCTGAGTGTCGTATCAAGACTCAATTTCTGCACAAGTTTGTAGTTAACAAAGTTATGCGAACTGCCAGGGTCTAACAGAATGTGAATTTTATGGCCATTCACTTCTCCATAAACTCGGAGAAGATCATGTATGCCAAATACCTTAGAATTGAACAGACAATCAGAACAAGTACTAGGGCGAGAAAGTACAGTAATTGGCGTACCTGTCAAAGACAACTGGTTAGCTGCCTTTGGCTTGGGTCCTACGTTTGACTTGGTACCCTTTTGCTTTGGGCACTCATTACGCATGTGTCCTTTTTCTTCGCAGATAAAACAACGTCCTTCCTTCTTGAGCTTCAAAGCCCGAAGGAGTCGTTTCTTCTTCGCTGATGTCGAACTTGTATTCTTCGAAGGTTGGTCCAAAGACTTGCCTTCTGTCTTGTTAGCCATAGGTGCGGAGAACTTTCTTTTATACTTGTTCCCCTGCTCGGTAACGGGTTTCGATTTGGAAGAGACCATCGTATCATCATAGATACGAGCTAAATGAATGGCCTCGTCCAAAGTTTTACATTTGTTATTTTTAACCTGTAATCGATACGAGTCTGGTAAACCAGCTACGAAAAACCCCAAAAGAGTAGTGGGATCCATCTTTGTAGCTTTCATCTGCAAGTCACGAAACTTCTGGAGGTAGACCTCATAAGTGAGGTGCTGCGAGGTCATGGTCAAAGCTGAAAACCGGGCAACAACATCATAATCATCCTCTTTCTTGAGGAATTCTTTCTTGAAAATATCTTCAAATTGTGCCCAAGTCGTTGGCTTTGGGTTAAGTTCCTTCCACTAAAGCAAAGCTTTGCCGGACAGGAAACCTGCTGCTAACTGTATCTTCTTTCCATCATCATATGGATGAAACTGAAAGTGAACTTGCCACTTGTGTAGCCAAGTGTCCACGATCTCCTTGGTTCTCTGCTTTTGCTCGCCCCCGAACGGTTCCGGAGTAATATTGGGGCCTAAAGCTGAAGCCAAGGTATCCATTCCCGAGAAAGTAGAGAGGGTAGTGGTCAAGAGAGCGATGGAGTTCTGCAAAGCCTGCATCTAGGCTGCGATTTGTGCCTGACGTTCCGCCGAAGAAGCTTCGAGAGCTACTTTGAACTCTTGGAAATCTGATTTTGACACAAACTCGTCAAAAAGATCGGCATCGGTTCCTTCCGTAGTCGGCAAGCCTTCCCGTTCCACGAGGGGCTCCAACTGATTCTTGGGTCGACATCGTGAAGAGGATACGCGGAGAGAAAATTCGATCTTTGCACAATGCAAGTGCGAACGAGCTCGAGAGCTTGAGAGCTTGAAAACTTGAGAACTTGAGAACTCGAGAGATGTGTGGCAAGAAGCCCACGTGAGGGGGTTTATAAAGGTTTCCCAAAAGCCAAAAAATCTCGAAAAGCTCTGCTTAGCTTTTGCTTTAGCTTTTGTGTTTTTTGTTTTTTTTTCTTGAATAAATATATATATATATTTTTTTAATATATATATATATGGATATATATATTCACTGTTCTTAAAAAAAAATAAACACCTTTGGAAACCTTAGAAACCCTTGAACCCTTGGAGGATACTTTACTCAAAAAAAAAAAACAAAAAAAAACGAAAGCTAAAAAAAAAAACGTAGCTTTTCTTTTTCTTTTTTTTCTCCCCCTGGATTAGCGCCGTCGGCGAGTTGCTGCAGACGTCATCTACCTCCTTGCGCCAACCTGCGCCTGCCACGAATGTCTAGGCGCCCGCCTGCTGTACGTGACCTGGGCGCCGGCTGTGCGTGGCCTGGCCTGGCCTGGCTGGTGCGCTAAGCTGCGTAGGCCTGGCTGGGGCGCCTGCGTAGGCCTGGGCGCTACCCGCCTGGCCTGTGCGCCGGCCTGGCCTGGGCACCAGCCCGCCTGGCCTAGGCGCTGCCTGGTAGACATGGCCGCCTGAGTAGACATGGCCGCTTGGCCACGTGGCTGGCTGCCCACGCACACTGAGCTGCCTGCCAATTGTATCGCCTGCACAGACTCGACCAAACGCACACCCGCCAGCAGTTCTACGCTCGCTCTCTCTCTCATGCGCCAAAAAAACAAACATGCTTTTTCTTCCTTTTTTTTTTCCTGTTTTCTCTCCCTGCAGGTTATGCGTATGCACAACAAAACAGGCCTCTTCTTTGCAAAAGCAATCAACCCTACCAAAACTACCATCTCCCATCATCAACATGGGTTTCTTTGATAAAGGAAAAACACATACCAAACTGAAAACTGCAGTGTGCACAGAAAAAACAGCAAGCTTTTTCAACACATACCGTTCTTCGACCTCTTCTTCTCTACCTACCGACTTGCTCGTTCACAAGGTATGCTCTGATACCACTATCAAATCCCCACGGATCCCCTCGTGATCGATCTTGGTTCGAAACTCGAATCCTGCAAACAAACGAACAACAACAAGCAAAGGGGTGCAGGCCTGACTCACCTCCCAACCATGACAGCCGTGGGCAAGCCCACAGTCTTGGCTGTCCCCACCGAGCCACGAGCTGAGCTAACTAGGTTGACGTACCGACCAATCTCCTCCTCGTGACGTCCCATACCGCCACGAAGCTGCCCTCGCGAGCCTCGAGATCCTTGGCTGCATAAAGCAGGTGCACGTCTGCACTAGATCCAGGCTCCAAGACCATAGAGCTCTCACAAACTCGCGAGACTCTCTATGCACAATAACTAACCTTGGCCACCCTTTTATAGGCTCTTGGCCGGTCATCGGGCGTCCACACTTGGCTGCCCGCCCGTCCATACTTGGGTGCCCGCCCGTTAGTATATCCCTAACTCAGCTCATCAATCAGCCTGCCTAGTTCCAAGCTTCCCCAAGCCTCGAAACTAGTCTTGCATGTGTATAGCACACGGTAGATACCCACTGTGCACATGACATCACAAAGGGGACTTCTGATTCAGAAGTCAGTGCCCTGTCCGCAACAGCGGATTATTTACAGGAGTTTCTGATAGAGACCTTATCAGTTCCTCTAATTCTTTTGAATGAGTATCTCCCTTCCCTTGTGTTGTTTCATGCTGATGCTATTATTGCAGATTTTCTCTCGTCTCTTTCAGAGGAGGATAGTGGTTCTTCTACTGGGCAGGTGGATGATTTTGCCGAGATATCCTCACATATTCTCGAGCTTCCTACTTTGGCAGTTGCTTCTCCTTCCTATGTTTCAGAGGAGGCATCTTCCACTATCTTGGAGCCTGTCCCTACTTTGAACCTGACAACTTCTACTATCACTGATGATCAGTTTGTTCCAATGGTTGTTTCATTTCCTTCTTCTTTAGAGGATTAGTCTACTTCGGTCCAGATACTTGTTGCAGATGGAGAGGAGGTACCATCTATGGTTCCATCTCCTGAGGGCTTCTCTCTTCAGATTGACCTTATTGTTTCATCTTCGATATCTTCTCGATCTTCTTCTCGTGGCTTCTTCCGAAGACCTTCTTGGTATTTAGATGTACCATATCTCCGCAAGCTTTGTGCCTTTTATGAGGAGGAGGTTCCTTCAGACTCTTTGGAGGTCTTTCTTCAGCGTGCTGAAGTTGGTCCGCCCATCTGGCGCTGAAGAGGAGGTGTTGGCATTATCATCCCCAGATTGGGCATATATGTGCATATTTCATGTTGCATCTGGCCAAATTTATGAGGCCATGCATTCATCTTATTTTAGATATTTTTCTTCTATTTTTGTCTATTTTTTTAGACATTATTCTAGTATTTTTGCATAGTCGGCCAGCCCACTGTTTTATACTGGCCGACTAGCTCTTGTCCAACCTATAAATAGGTGGCTTGGGTTAGCATCATTAGCACATCATTATTCAGCCATTGCTGTTGGTTGTATGCACCTACGGGCAGCCCTCGTGCTCTACTTCAGCAGATAACAAGTTTTCTCCTTCAGTTCTTTTGCACGTGTGTTTCTTTGCAAGATCTATTTGCTGTTTTTTCTGATTTACAGCCATTCTTTCAGACACATGCTTAAAAATGAAGCTAAATGTTGTCTTTCTTGATGGGCCTTGAGAAAAATGCCCAAATAATGGGGCCATCATGCTTTCACCCCCACATACTAGAGGCCACCCCAGAAGCCCATGTCCTGATTCTCGTATGCTGACAAGATTATTCAGGTTGGGTCAACATTTGTTGAGACCTTGGTCTCATGCTAAGTAAACTCAAAGCCCAGCACCCATGCTATCCTAACACATTTACCTCGATACACACAAATCCCATAGTGCCCATACAGCAAGGCAAGCAGCCTTGCAGAGGGCAGGCATTAACTACACACATCAAGGCACCCGTCGTTACGCTAAAACTGGCGATCTTCATGCCATCTGCTGGTAAAAGTTGCTAGAAATTTTTTGAATGCTGACTGGCGTTCATTCCCATTCATGTTCCAGCTTTGGCAGGCACCAGCTGGAGGCCCCATCAGCATGCCTTGGGTGAGCACCTCATATGCATAAAGGGAAGGCAACCAAACCGTCGCAGCAATCAAACAGCCATGATTTCACGACCCAAAAGGGTGCTGATGTGACACATACATGTGTGTATTCAGCCTTAACATCTTTAGCTAATAAAAGGAAGAAGATAGGGAATGTCCCATACCTTGTTGTAGAGTACAGAATATGCAAGACTGCTGATGCTGACCGTGTGGTGAACAATGTTGGAATAATCAATGTGTGTGTCGAAAAGACAACAGAAGAAATCATATATGAAATACGCCAAGCTCACTGTCATTGTCAACATCTGTGTTTCAGAAAAAAAAAAAGAGCCAAAGCTTGTTCAGAACCATTAAAGATTCTCATTGGAATTGTCCCTGTATGAAAGAAGAGCCAAAATTCACACATCTTCCCATGCACACAATAAAATCCATGCTGTGGATACACAATTAGCTCAATCTGCCGTAAGAGAGGCCAATGGCACAATACAAAACAGTCAATCCATGCTAAGTTGTGTTTAGTTGTAAATTCAGGGGGTAAAATATTGAAATTTGCCTAGTAAATTTCAAAAGGAATCAGCACACATCCCATGACCCACAAGAATTCAAAGTTCACTTTGTGATTGGCCTTCTATGCTTCTGCAAATCTCCAATAACTGAAATATAAACTAGCAAGTTTGCAGACAAGGAAAAAAAATTAATAAAGATGATTAAGCTCTTAGAAGAAGAGCTTGTCAGCCACATCAAGTCTAAAATAAGCCATGTGCTAGCCACAAATACAATTCAGGCCAAGAGTGTTGGCCTTGCATTCCAATGATTGTTGCGTTTTGTTTGGCTCCAAAGAGCAAGAAGGCCTAGCAAGAATAACAATATCAGTGACAAAATTGACCTCAGCTTCTCATCAAGCCAGTTAACAAACATGAACAGTTTAACTCAGCCCAAAAAGGTGCTCAGTTAGTAGATAATTGAGGATGATAGTGTCAATTTGATACAAAAATGTGTCGCAAGAAAGTAGATGCTATCTGAATCACACTCAAATAGCTGGAGCCTTGATCCTTGAATAGATTTGTGTGCCTCTCTCTCTCTCTCTCTCTCTCTCTCTCTCTCTCTCCCCCCTTGGGGCTTTAGTTCGGCAGCATTATTGTCTTTTCGTCTGTTTACCAATTTTTTTGTAACACAATCTCTTTGTAATCCCTTATGTCTCATAGACCTTATGGTCTTTTGAAGACATTTAATATAACTTTCTTTCTTCTCTCTCTCTCTCTCTCTCTCTCTCTCTCTCTCTCTCTCTCGTGCTAGTGCGAGGGCCCTTATAAAGACCGTGATCCACCCGAGTTCAAGTCCCACCGTTGGTCGTATATGCCCTCATGTTGCATTCTACCGACATTAATACCTCTCTCTCTCTCTCTCTCTCTCTCTCTCTCTCTCTCTCTCTCTCCCCCCCCCCCAAGAGGCAATCCCCGAAGAGATCGTTCATCATCTGCTGAAAAGTCGCAAGAGCATTTGTGAGCCCAAAAGGTAATACAAGAAACTCATAATGGTTATATTGAGTATGAAAACCTCTTCCTCGGATATACATATCTAGCAATACCTTGCAGCCTAGTTGATGGTTTAGCAGACATTGGGTCTACATCATCCTGCATTTGGCAATCCTCCATCAATCGTCTACGGTAAGTTTTCTGCATTGTAAAAGAAGTTCTCCAAAGCAATGAAGCAAATACTCTTGCTTGCGGGAGGGGCCCTTAAGTGGGTAAATTGGGACCCAATCTAGTGTCATCTCTACATTCTCTCTCTCTTCATCCCTATCTCTTGTGAATAAAAGATTAAAGGGGGTTGCTTCATGCTCACTAACATAAAGGTATAAAGGTGGTCATGCTGTGCGTTACACGATCATACCCGTTGCATGTTACATTGGTATCAGAGCTTCTAGTTGTGACCCAGCTTGCGAAAGAATCAAAGGTTGGGTCCTGCCTCGGGAGACAAAGACAGCCTACATCACCATATCAAAGCAACCCCCCCTCACTCTAAGCAGGGTAAAGAGGGAATAATGGAGCAATACAAAAAGAAGCCCAAAATATTCAAATTATGGGGGATATCCCAGGCAAAGAACCCATGACTACAAAATATTCAAATTTTTGGGGACATCTCTAGGCACAGAACCCTTGACTCAATATTTAGATTTTGGGGGACATCCCGGGCAAAGAACCCTTGACTCAAATAAAAAAGGAATAGAAGCCAAGGAAGAAGAGTCTCCCCTTGATGCCGATGAAGATGCTTTTGCATTGTCGTTTCCAAGCCAATGTGACTTGGGGCTCATGCATATTTTTGAAGGAAGATACTATCAATGAAGCCCATGATCCTAAAGAAGATCCCAAAGTTGCAACAACGGGTGTTGTAGTGGCCTGGATCACATTCATGGTGTCAAAGATCAAACAAGTCATGCATGTGAAGGTGTTCAATGAAGACCATGTGAATTACTTCACGAAAGAAGGATAAGATGTAGCCCATGCAGTAAAGAAGAACTCATCCAAAATGGAGCTCATGCAAGAAAGAAAAATGCAGCCATGTGTAATCTTATGGTGGCTACTGATGGAGGCAGCAAACGCTCGATGGACAGCAAGAGTGGGCAGCCAATAGGGTATAGAAAAATGCATAGAATCAATGTGGACAAAAAAAAATGCAGCCCTGATGATGATGGAAGCACAATGGGCGCCCAATGGGGTACAAAAAATTGGTGTGGACAAAGAAACGCAGCCCCAATCATGATGATGATGGCGATGGTAGCATCAAGATGCAGAAACCCTAAAAGTGCAAAAACACTAAAAAATGCAAAAACTCTAAAAACGTAGAAACCCTGAAAGCGCAAAAAAGTAGATGAGCATGATGGCATGGAGAAAGGGTTAGCCAAGCATGAACATGGTGGGATGGAAAACGTAGGTAAGAGGTGGATAGGGTGGCTCTAATACCATGTTGAGATTACATGGTGCTTGAGAGAGAGAGAGAGAGAGAGAGAAAAGAAAGAAAGCAAGATATATTAAGCGTCTACTAAGACCCAACGGGCCTATGAGACCAAAGAGATACAATAATGTCCATGGCATATCTCATCAGGAACGGAAAATAAATACATACACCCAATATAAACAATACATGTGCAAACACTATGCACTCCCAAAACGCACTATTGTACTGCAACAACTAGATGCAGTGGAGCATGTCTTGGATCTGGAGCTGATGAGGAAATTATGGCCGATGTCAGAGAGGCCACAGGCGTCGGGCACGGTGGAATGCAGAGGCTCGGTCTAAGGTAACTCCTCTCAAGCGAGGTGGGTCCGGAGCAGCCCGAGATGGGTGTCACCATTTGGGTACCCAATTGGTTCACACGTGCTCTCATTATGTATGTACATTGGACTGGCGTCCATGGCAGTTGCATATGCCGGGGATTGATGCCACTCATGTGATACTGTGGATTTGGCTTTCCGTTGGGACTTATGTAAGTGTGTACATGCCCGGAAATGCCCGGAGGATTGGTGTTCCATTGGGTCTGGTACCTCATGTACTTGCCTGGAGCACATCTATTTTGGTATAGTTTCATAAACGGGGATTGTCCATACCAATGCTGCATTGCATAGCATCTTTATGTGCTTGCTTGCAATTGAAATTGCATGTTATTTTCATGCTTACTTGACCAATGTGTAGTTCTGGGTAAGGGAACGCCCACTCGTGACCCGTGCATGTGAAATTGTTTACTGACATGGTTATGTGGCATGTGACAGGTGGTAAGTATTGGTCATAAACCTAACCTTAGGAATTAGCACTAATTTATAAGTGAGTGTGTACACACTTCATTAAGTTTTGGGCGACCAAAACTCACTTATAAGTTATGACCAGCCTTGTGTTCGCACACACTGATGTCCCGAGGTGGACAAAACCCAATGCCCACCGCCCAAATCTTATTCCCTTTGTACAAAGGGAGTAACTAGGCATGTGTCCGTTCTAGCTTGCACCACAAGGCACTTGTCCTCGCTACTTGACCCCTAGAGTGGACAACTCACCATATCTCTCTTTCCTCTCTCTAGAAGTAGGCGCCCCATTCATGAGGCCCCTTTGGTTGTATTTTCTGCACTTTTTCCTTTCCAACTCCATATGCAAGCTTGCTTGTGTGTTTTCCAAGCTTCCAATAGTGTTTCCAGGTGGTGTTCACTCTCCCACACACTCCTAGTGAGATTGAAATTCAGTAAAATAGCTCTTATTTTTGCTGTAATTTCTAGTCTTTTTTCTAAAAACTCTAATTTCAGCCCTCTTTTCTCAAGTTGAACCATAGGGGAAGCTTTCCCAAGGTTCCCTTATCCTCTGGAAGACTTTTGTTGCAAAGAATCGCGAGACAGATTAAAGATTTCAACACTCCAAACACTTCCATCGCGAAGACTTCCGCTGTCATCGACTCTACTTGCAATTCGTAAGCTTTGATACTTAAATATGGAAGCAAATGGCAGGAGGGAGAAGCAAGACTCCATGTTCACATACCCTGTGTAGTGTTAATTTGTCCTACGTGCTCTCTTGCAGTTTGTTGCTACCATGTGTTGGTGGAACCATCGCGAAGACTTCCGCTGTCATTGACTCTACTTACAATTGGTAAGCTTTGATACTTAAATATAGAAGCAAGTAGCAAGAGGAAGGAACAGGACTCCATGTTCACATACCCTATGTAGTGTTCTCTTGTCCTACAGGCTCTCTTGCAGTTTGTTGCTACCATGTGTTGGTGGAACAATAGAGAGCAGATGGCAGGGAACATGGACACTTGAAAAAGTAGTGTGAGTTGTAAGTCTACATCGACAACCACATTGTTTGCAATATTGTATTCATATGCATTGGTATGAAAATTTGGTCAGAAATACCCATGACACCATGTACTTGATTCTCCCAAGATCAATATACTTGATTTAAGAGAGAAACCCGCCGTTCCGACTCATTGTGGGTCTCTTGTCAATTCAACAAATTACTTCTTGTATTGAGCATGTTGTCCATTAAATTTTGGTGTATTTAAGTGTAATGATTAGCATTGTGTTCAACCAAGTTACAATGGACCCACACGATCCACTGAATGGGTGTCCTCCACCTCTTGGGTCCGGAAGAAGTTCGTGATGGTTGGCTGGCGAGAGAGGAGTCGGGGTGGCCGGAAGCGAAGCTCACTCAAACAAGTTTGCAGAGCTCAAGCAGGAAGAGCCCTAGGCAATGCTAGTCTGGGATGCCATCCCGCTATGCTATTGATGATCTCCCATCTCTGACAATTGCCAAGAAACCAGGCCTCTACCGGGAGAGTCAGCGGTCGGGAGAGACTCTATCCTGCAATGTAAGGGGGAGTTGTCAAATCCCCACTGGATCTCCTCGTGATCGTTCCTGGTTCGAGACTCGAATCCTGCAAATAAACAAACAAATAACAAGGGGGTGCAGGCCTAACTCACCTCCCAACCATGACAACCGTGGGCAAGCCCACAGTCTTGGCTATCCCCACCGAGCCACGAGCTGAGCTAACTACGTTGACGTACCGACCAATCTCCTCGCGACGTCCCATACCGCCACGAAGCTACCCTCACGGGCCTCGAGATTGCTGCCGGCCTCGGCTGCGTAAAGCAGGTGCACGTCTGCACTAGATCCAGGCTCCAAGACCATAGAGCTCTCATAAACTCGCGAGAATCTCCATATGACTAATGACTAACCTTGGCCACCCTTTTATAGGCTCTTGACCGGTCATCGGGCGTCCACACTTGGACGCCCGCCCGTCCATACTTGGATGCCCGCCCGTTAGTCTATCCCTAACTCAGCTCGTCAATCAGCCTCCCTAGCTCCAAGCTTCCCCAAACCTCGAAGCTAGTCTTGTGTGCGTGTAGCACACGATAGATACACGCTGTGCACATGACATACTCCCCTTCCTCTAAGAGCTCACTAAAAAGCCAGGGTAATCTCTCTGAAGAGTAGTTAATGTCTCCCATGTAGCGTCCTCCTCAACACGATTCTTCCACTTGATCTTGTATTCCGTGATAAGTGTATTACGCAATCTTCTTTCACGAAATCCAAGAATCTTTTCAGGTTCGTGCGGAACAAATGTAATGTCCTCGACATCTATAATTTCTTGAGGAGTAACTAACTGATCTATTCCACCCAGTACTTCCTTAAGTCTACTGACATGAAATACAGGATGAACTTTCACATGAGAAGGCAAATCCAATTCATATGCAACTGAACCAATCCTTCGTGTAATACGAAATGGTCCACAGTATCTAGGGGATAATTTCGAAGATCGACCTGTCTGTAAAGTCTCGGAATCTTTCGGAATTCGCAAATACACCATCGTTTCTTCAGAGAACTCTCTAGGTGAACGATGTCTATTAGAATAAAATCTGTCTCGGTCTTGAGCACTTCTAATAGATTCCTTCGCAACTTGTAACATTTCCTGCATATCTTGCAAAAAATTACGTGCTGCATCATGCTGAAGTCCTGAGAATCCTACTGTAACTGCAACACTATTCATGGACCCTTTCCAATAACGGATCTCAAAATCAAAATCTTGCATTAACTCAGTCCAACGAGCTTTCCTTCCTCTCAAATCATCCGCATCACACACATACTTGATTGACTGATGATCACTCAACACCACAAACTTGGAGCCATATAAATAATGTCCCCAAACCTTGAGAGCATGAATCACAGCATAAAGCTCCTTCTCAAGGGTTGGCCAACGAGATTGAGTGTCGTCTAACTTTTTACTTTCAAAAGCAACCGATCTACCATCTTGAAATAGAGCAGCCCCGATGGCATAGTCACTGGCATCAGTTTCAAGAACATAAGGCCGACTAGGATCGGGTAATGCTAAGATAGGTGCTTCCTTGACTTTATCTTTCAAAAGTCTGAAGGCTATATCCAAATCGTTATTCCAAGTGATAGGCTGATTTGACTTACGTCCGCGACCTTTCAATAAGTCGATCATCTGTAGTGTGAGCTGAGAGTACTCCCGCACAGATTTCCGAAGAAAAACAACAAAACCGAGAAAAGAACGAAGTTGTTTCACTGTTCGCGGTATAGGCCAATCCAGAACCTTCTGAACTCAGTCATAGTCAATGCTCAATCCATCTCTAGTGATCTTATGTCCCAAGTAAATGATGTCTGTCATAAAAAACTCACATTTACTTAACTTAGCATATAGTCGATTCTGTCTTAAAATAGATAAGACAATCATGAGGTGTCTAACATGATCCTCAAGAGTACGACTATATATCAAAATATTATCCAGGAACACCACCACAAATTTTCCAAAATGTTCACGAAAAAGATCGTTCATCATTTGCTGGAAAGTGGCTAGAGCATTGGTTAATCCAAAAGGTAATACGAGAAACTCGTAATGGCCATACCTAGTCCGAAAGGCAGTTCTTTCGACATGCCTTTCATGAATACGTATCTGGTGATAGCCAGTACGTAAATCTATCTTCGTGAAATATTTCGCTCCTGCTAACCAGTCAATCAGGTCATCTGATCTAGGGAGAGGATAACGGTTCTTAATTGTCAGCTTGTTCAATCTCTTGTAATCTATACACATTCTCCAGGTATTGTCCTACTTTCTTCTAAGCAACACAGGTGCACCCCAAGGTGATTTACTTGGACGGATCTAGCCCATCCTCAGATAATCTTCGAGTTGTTTAGCCAACTCATCTTCCTCAGCTTGGCTCGTCTTGTAAGGTGGAATACTGACAGGATGAGCACCAGGGATCAAGTCAATACAATGATCTACTGCCCGTTCAGGTGGTAAACCCAATGGCAGTTCCTTAGGAAGTACGTCTTGAAACGAATCAGGTATCTTCTGTAATTCTTTGCTTTCAAACACACTTAATTCATTGACATCCATGGAAAGGATGAGAAAGGAAGAAAGTGGAATCAATACACAATGAAAAGCGGTATACAAAGGTACAGAAAACTTTCGTTTATGCTTGTTCCCCTGCTCAATAACAGGTTTCGACTTGGAAGAGACCATTGTATCATCATAGATACGAGCTGAATGAATGGCTTCGTCCAATGTTTTGCATTTGTTATTTTTAACCTGTAAACGGTATGAGTCTGGTAAACCAGCTACGAAGAACCCCAAAAGAGTAGTGGGATCCATCTTTGTAGCTTTCATCTCTAAGTCCCTAAACTTCTGAAGGTAGACCTCATAAGTGAGGTGCTGCGAGGTCATGGGTCAAAGCTGAAAACCGGGCAACAACATCATAATCGTCCTCTTTCTTGAGGAATTCCTTCTTGAAGACGTCTTCGAATTGTGCCCAAGTTGTTGGCTTAGGGTTGAGTTCCTTCCACCAAAGCAAAGCTTTGCCGGAGAGGAAACCTGCTGCTAATTGGATCTTTTTTCCATCATCATATGGATGAAACTGAAAATGGACCTGCCACTTATGTAGCCATGTGTCCACGATCTCCTTGATACGCTACTTTTGCTCGCCCCCGAACGGTTCCGGAGTAATGTTGGGGCCTAAAGCAGAGACCAAGGTATCCATACCCGAAAGAGTACAGAGAGTAGTGGTCAAAAGAGATATGGAGTTCCGCAAGGCTTGCATCTGGGCGGCAATTCGTGCTTGACATTCCAAAGAAGAAGCTTCAATAGCTACTTTGAACTCTTGGAAATCTGATTTTGACACACAATCGTCAAAAAGATCGGCATCAGAATCTTCCGTAGCCGGCAAGTCTTCGCGTTCGACAAGGGACTCCAACTCCGATTCTTGGGTCGATATCGTGAAGAGGATAAGTAGAGAGAAAATTTGATCTTTGCACAATAAAAGTGCAAGGGAACTTGAGAGCTTGAGAGCTTGAAAACTTGAGAGATGTGTGGCAAGAAGCCCACTTAAGGGGTTTATATAACTAGCCCCAAAGGCTACTTGAGCTTTTGCTTTTGTGTTATATATATATATATATATATTCTGTTTTCTTTAAAATAAAAAACAACACCTTTAAACGTGGAGAGGCTTTTAAACTTTTTTTTTTTAATTAATCTAAAAAATATCAAAAGCATCGTATGCTTTTGTGTTTTTTTTTTCTCCATCCCTCCCGGATTAGCGCCGCCTGCTGCCTGTCTGCAGACGTCACCCACGCTGCTGCCGTCGCCGACTGTACTGCCGGTGCTTTCACTTCAGCCTCACGTAGGCCTGGCCACAAGGCGGCGTGAGCCTGGGCGCCTACGTAGGCCTGACCTGGGCGCCTGCCCGCCTGGCCTAAGCTCTTGCCTACGTAGGCTTGGCCGATTGCCTACGTAGGCCTAGCCTACTGCATGCATGCGCCTCCAACAAGCACATGACCAGCCTGCGCTTGCGAACTTGCAACAGCTAATCCATCACGTCTCTCGCTCTCTCTCTCTCTCTCTTTCGATCCAAAAGCAACCATGCTTTTTTTTTTCTGTTTTCTCTCTACTAAAACTGTTTATACAGTTCAAAACCATCCTTCCTCTTCTTTGCAAAGCAAACAACCCTTTCTAGACCACAATCGCTATCATGACGGGTTCTTATGATGAAAAAAAAAACAACATACTGAATCTGAAAACAGCAATATGCACAGAAAAAACAACAAGCTTCTTGAACACATACCTTTCTTCGACGTCATCTTCTCTACCTACCGACTTGCTCGTTCACGAGGCATGCTCTGATACCACTGTCAAATTCCCACTGGATCTCCTCGTGATCGTTCCTGGTTCAAGACTCGAATCCTGCAAATAAACAAACAAATAACAAGGGGGTGCAGGCCTGACTCACCTCCCAACCATGACAACCGTGGGCAAGCCCACAGTCTTGGCTGTCCCCACCGAGCCACGAGCTGAGCTAACTAGGTTGACGTACCGACCAATCTCCTCCTCGCAACGTCCCATACCGCCACGAAGCTACCCTCGCGGGCCTCAAGATTGCTGCCGGCCTCGGCTGCGAAAAGCAGGTGCACGTCTGCACTAGATCCAGGCTCCAAGACCATAGAGCTCTCACAAACTCGCGAGGATCTCTATATGACTAATGACTACCCTTGGCCACCCTTTTATAGGCTCTTGGCCGGTCATCGGACGTCCACACTTGGGCGCCCGCCCGTCCATACTTGGGTGCCCGCCCGTTAGTCTATCCCTAACTCAGCCCGTCAATCAACCTACCTAGCTCCAAGCTTCCCCAAACCTCGAAGCTAGTCTTATGTGCGTGTAGCACACGATAGATACACGCTATGCACATGACGAGTGTTGGAGAACAAGCCATATCAAAGTACAAAAGCATAAAGGCATGTGCACACCCTCTTGTAAAAGAGAGTGGATAAAATCCAGAAAGTAACCACAAGGCAAAAGTGACATCTACCTCTGCTAGAATCAAGGAGTTGATATAGGGGAAACGATGGAGAGAATTGTAGAGCCACCCACTCACACCTAATCACTCACCTAATTACAAATGTTAAGCTATATTAGCAGCATGTATGGAGCATATTAAAGGCACTCTTCTCAATGACAAAGAATGCCACTCTCTCATTTGGGAGTCGTGTTCTCTCTCTCTTGTTGGGGTAAAGGCGTTATGCCCACCCTTATAGTGTGTACAAGCCCATAAGTTATAGTACATAGTACACTTAGTACTTTTAATTTACTAAGTGCACTATGTGTACTAGTGCAATATACATGTGTGATAGGGGAGTCACACACTCACACTTGATGAGTTGACTTATCCCCACAACTCTCTCTCTCTCTCCCTTGTTCTCTCTGTGTATGTCTCCCACATGAATTAACCTAACCCTAATTCTTCTTCTCCCATTCAACTGGTATCAGAGCCTTGGTTTAGGGTTTTTTGTGCTGGAGTGCTGAATCACTGGCTCGTAGGGGTTTCTTCTTCTATCACCTCTCTGACGCAGGCAGGCAGCAGCTCGACTCTCCCATTCAATTGGTCGTGGCAAAAGGTAGCCAACAGCCAGTTGTAGGCTTGCAGCAAGGCAGTGAAGTGCAGGCAGGCTTGCTCGTGTGAACGTGGTGAGGCGTGTAGAAACGCTGGCCACCTAGGCGAGTGGCGCTCAGCAGATAATCAAGCGAAGAAGCAAGCGGGTGCCAATCAAGCGAAGAAGCTGGCGGGCGTCAATATAACAGGCCAGCGCACTTAACCTTGTCGCGTGTAGCGCTGGGCGTAGATGCGCTAGGCGAAAGCAGCGCGTGAACACGTAAGAGCCAAGCGCAAAGTTATCGCCGTCAACCATCAATTGCTGCTGGGCGTAGAGGAGTCGTGTAACGTTGGCTCTGGTTGGCTCGCTTCTTCAGCCAACACGTTGTGTATCGGCCATCGCTGCCTGCTGAGGCAGCCTACACGTCACCGCTGCCTGGTGGAATGAGAGAGGCCGCCTACACGCTGCCCTCCAATACTGGATGCAGCCCAAAAGCTAAGCGTAGGCAGCCAGCAGCATGGGTGTACAGCTACAGCAGCTTCATCACCCCCCTTCTGCACAGCATCAGATTTTCTGCAACAGCGAAAATCATCAACCCCTTTTCCTGCAACAAAAAGAAAAATCAGAAATTACAAGGTATTCTGCTTCAATTTTTTTTTGGGATTTGCAATTGAGCAAGTACAATCATCAATTGAGCAGGTACAGGTGCCGAATTGCTCAATTTTGAGCAAAATTGGCAAAATTGGGTGACATTGGTCACAATCAGGATCAATTTGCAGGAAATTGGTCACAATCAGAATCAATTTGCAGGAAATTGGATGTCGAAATTTGGGGCTTTTGATGTAATTGTGCAATTAAGCACTCATACATGCTGTATGATGTGAAAAATCGCACATTCGGGCAAAATTGCAACAAATTGCAGTGCAAATCAAGGGGCTTTTGTGCCGATTTGTTTGATTTGTATGCAGGCAATCGCATTTGATGCTGTGGATAATGTGTTGATGCCTTACAAGCACTCAATGTGCCTGTAAATCAAGGGGCTTTCATGTATTTGATGTATATGTGGCCAGGGGGAAGCACCTTGAAGACTTTGGATGCCTTCATGTGCGTCAATGTACCATGTATGATCAGCAATTGATCTTAAATCAAGGGGCTTTTCAATATTTAATGCTTGTTGAGCTTGGCAAAGCAGCAGGCAAGACATTTATGCCTTGAATCCTCAGAAATCAGCTTGCAGTCAAGGGGCTTTTGCCCAATTTCTGTTCGGGACTGTTGTATGCAGTGTTCGGGACTGTAAAAGTCTGATTTTCACTCATTTGGACAGCCAGGAGAGCATTTATTGCTACTGTACCTGTTGGTACAGATTTGGCACAGCTTTGTGCAAGTTTTGGCATGGCTGTACACTGATTTGAGTGAGGAAAAGGGTCAATTTCAGCTGCTGTACTTGCCGGTACAGGTTTGGTACATCATTGGTGAGCACTTGGTACTGCTGTACAGTACTTTGGAAGGGCAACAAAGGACATTTAAGGTGCTGTCCAAAATCTGCAGCAACCAGATTTTGGTGATTTCATCACATAAAGTGGGAGAAAAGTTGCATTTGTGCTTCCGCAGTGGGAGATAAAGCTTGGGAGAACAACTGTGAGCACTTTGTGTGCTTTTGGTGCAGTGTTTGCACATTTTGCAGGGAGTCAGGCATTGACAGGTTGCATATTGCTATGGCAACCACAGGTGAGAGCTCTTCATTGCTTCACATCAAGAAGCTTGAAGGCTCACATAACTATGATATTTGGCAAACCCAGTGCTACAATGTGTTGCTCCAGAAAAAGCAGCACAAGCCTATCAAAGAAAGGGGTGTAATGCCCGCTTCTCTTACTGCTGAAGAGTGGGAAGATATGGATGAGCTGGCAAGATCTACTATCATGTTGTCTGTGTCAGACTCATTACTTTTCAGCATTTGTGAAGAGAAGACAGCTTGGGGAATGTGGCAGAGATTGCAAGACTTGTATGCCCAACAAAGTGCCTCAAGCAAAGTGTATTGGTTGAAGAAACTCATAGGTCTTCAGATGAAGGGGCGTCTATGACAGCCCATCTAAATGAGTTTAATGGTATTGTCAGCCAGGTCATTAATCAAAAGTTGGCAATGGACGATGAGTTCAAAGCCACTTTTTTGTTATGCACTTTGCCAGAGAGTTGGGACACATTCAGGACAGCCACTAGCAATTCGCATGCTATGCTGTCATATGCAGATGTTGAGGGTGCTCTTCTTCAAGAAGAGATGAACAGGAAAAACAACTCTGTTGGAAAGTCCAATGCAATGAATGCACGTGGGAGATCCCAACAAAGGGAAAAAAGCCAAGAAAGGGGAAGGAGCAAGTCCCGCTCCAAAAAGGATTTGGAATGCCATTATTGTGGCAAGAAGGGACACATCAAAAAGCAATGCTACAAATGGAAAAATGATCAAAAGGAAAAGGGAAAAGGCAAAGACAAAGACAAAGATGAAGCCAAAGATGTAAAGCCAAAGGGCAAAAGTGGAGTCAAGATTGAAGAAATCAATGTGTCACATGCAGGTGACAGTGAGGATGAGGTCCTATTTACGTCTTCACTTGATGCCCATTCACTTCTTAGAGGTGGTCATGGTATGCACTCATGGATCATTGATTCGGGTGCCTCTTTTCATGTCACAGGTTGCAGAGACTTGTTTGCCAGGTATACTGCTGGCAATGAAGGAGTGGTTTATTTGGGTGATAACCATGCATGCAAGATTCTTGGCAGAGGTGATGTGAGGCTTGTGTTTTCAGATGGCTCACAGCTTATGCTCCATGATGTCAGGCATGTGCCTGAGATCAAGAAGAATCTGCATTCTACTGGACAGCTTGATGATGCTAATTATGTTACCACATTTGGTCATGGAAAGTGGAAAATTAGTAAGGGCTCACTGGTTGTTGCCAGAGGCTCTAAGGTGGACACTCTTTATTTCATGCATGCAGGTATTTGTCACCATGCTACTGTAAATGCAACCGAGCTGCCGGAAATCTCTATGTGGCATAGCCGGTTGGGACACATGAGTGTCAAGGGAATGGAGCAATTGTCTCGTTTGGGTTACTTGCCTTCTCTAAAGTTTTCAAGTTTTCAGTTTTGTGAGCATTGTATGTCACCAATTGGTCGACCATTTGGTCCATCTCCAGTTTTTGCGTCTCGTTCACTTGAGGCCAGGCCGGTGTCTCATGTGAAGAGGCCAGTATTTTGCTGACATGGACGGGAGCCAGACTAGTGCCACCCGTGTGTTAGCAGGATGGTGTCGTATGGACGGGAGCCAGACCAGTGCCACTCGTGTATGACCTGGACTGTGTTCGACCCATGGGACTGTCACGCCATGGAAGAGCCAGTATTCGTGCCGTGTTTTGCCTATGGGACTGTCACACCATAGGGAAACTCGTGCCTGGAATTGTGTCTTACCTATGGGACTGTCACTCCATAGGAAGACCAGGTTTTTTATGTTTTTATGTCGTGCCAGTTTTGTGCCGACAGATATTTTGTACTTGTTCCATGTTACTATTTGCACATGCACACATGATTTGCATGCTTGAAACTGTTTTCGCATGACATGTATTTGTGTGTTTGCCTGCTTGACGTGTTACTTACTGAGCGAGGACGCCTGCCAGTGAGTCGTGAAGTCTGCTCTGTATTCTGACGAGTTTTAGTGCATGTGAACAGGTGGTAAGTATGTTGCACATGTTGTTTTTATTATTTTATATTCTAACCCTTTAATTTATAAGGTTAGGTGTTCACATTTATTTAAAAGTGGGCACCCACTTAGGGGCCAAGGTGGGGAACCCCACTTTAAGTGAGTGTGGGGGTGGGCATGGGCACCTACCCAAACTCCCCACCCACATGCAAACGTGGGTATCACAAAGTAAAACTTCACTTTAATTTTATTTAACTCCCTTCTTCAAGCGTGAAAAATCCATCGCTTCTATCTGGCGTTGAATTCATCAACCGGCGATCACCTTCGCTGGCGGCTCTTTCGTCTACAGCACCTGGCGGCTGCTTCACCACCCATACAGGCGACTGTTTCTCCCTCTCCTACCAGGCGGATGTTCTGCTGCACCTAACCCTTGGAGGCGACTCTGAAGCGCTGCAGCTGCTCCCACAGGCGGCTGAATTTCAGCAGACTGCACTGTCCTCACCTCCACGTTGAAGTTATCTGCAGACTACCCATCTTCTACCAGCTGTCACCTCCGATAGGTTGAGCTGCTGTACAGGCCAGAGGCGGCTGCCTTTTCCTCTGCAGGCGGCCATAACAAGCAGGTTGTGCAACCTGTCCTTCTCCTCCTCTGCACAGTAGCTACTATCAACAGAAGGATACAATCGGCTGCACCTCCACGCCATCTTCCTTCCTCCACGCTGCAGCCAGGCATCACCTCCCTTGCAAGTGGATGCTTCTTCTCTCACAGCAAGCGGCTGTACCCTTTGTGGTGGTGTTTGTCTTGATAGTTCTACACGAGGCAACTCTTTCTTCGACAAGGGTGGCTTCATATTCTACACAAACACCACAAGTATTGGTTTTCTATCAACCATCTACAAGTAAGTGAATTTCAGATTTCAATAAAGTATTTTATGTTTAAATCTGATAAAGGATTCATCCCGCTCCGCCAACACCCGTTCGGTGCCGGGTTGTCCAAGCTATATTGGCGAACCTCGGTCCAAAGGTGCTGAGATCGGGAGAGCCAGGCGTTAGTACGAGAGCGCCTGTCTGTGCGTGGTCTCGGAACACCAGTGAGGCGCTCTCCGCGGAGTCCAGTGAAAGCACAGGACGGTAGCGATTGGACCACACTAGTGGTCATTCTGCTTCGAGCTTCTACATCGAAATTCGAGCCTACTTGTTTGGTACTGTTTTCATATGTACATGGACATTATCTGGTTCTTGGAACCCATGGAGCATTGTATTCATTAAATACTCCCAATAAATATATCATATATTGAGGGGGGGGTCGGCCCGTTCCGGCCCCAGTGCTGGTGTCCATCTTTCCATTTCATTTCATTTAAATTTCAAGTTGTTTTAAGTTGTCCATTTCATATTTGTGGTTTTAAAGTTGTGCTATTAAGCGTGTGGGTGTCCAACGGAGTCTTTCCCACTTGACGGGATCGGTTTCATTGTATATATGGCAGGCAACTGCAGTGCCCCCACAAGAAAGCTCTTGGACAGAAAGATGCTCAGTTAGAGCTTGTGCATACAGATGTATGTGAGATGCCTCAGCTTTCTTTGGGAGGGGAAAAATACTTTGTGTCTTTTATTGATGATGCCACACGCAAGGTGTGGGTCTATCCTCTTCGCTTGAAGAGTGATACATTCTCAGTGTTTCAGAAGTTTGTTACTCATGTTGAGAATCAAACAAGCAAAACACTGAAGCCTTTGCGTTCCGACAATGGTGGAGAGTATATGTCCAAACAGTTTCAGGACTTTTGTGATGCTAAAGGCATCAAGAGGGAGCTCTCTACTCCTTATGATCCTCCACAAAACGGGACAGCAGAGAGGATGAACAGGACCATTCAGAAGAAGGTCCGTTCTATGTTGTCACATGCTGCGTTACCTCATGGTTTTTGGGCTGAAGCTATTATGACAGTCGTTCACCTTATAAACAGGTCACCTAACACGAGGCTTGGTGGGAAAGTGCCAGAGGAAGTATGGACAGGAAAGCCTCCGTCATACAAGCACTTGAGAGTATTTGGTTGCGTTGCGTACGTGCACATACGCAGGGAAATGCGCACCAAACTTCATCCTAAGTCTCACAAATGCATATTCCTAGGATATGGTGACAGAGGTGAAATGGGGTATAGACTTTGGGATCCCATGAATAGAAAGATCATACGCAGCAATGATGTCATTTTTGATGAAACATGCATGTATAAGGAGCCTGCAAGGCAACAGGAGCCTAGCAGAGTCATCTTTGATGAAACATGCATGTATAAGGAGCCTGCAAGGCAACAGGAGCCTAGCAGAGTCATCTTTGATGATGATGGACATCATGGACAACAACCAAGGGCTGTAAATCAGCCATTACAGCAGGAAAACCAGCCCTTAAATGGTGCTGAAAATGGTCCAAATGGACAGCCAGAGATGGCAGAAGATATCCCTATGGATATACCACAGTTGGAGGAGATACCGGGCATGATATTTCAGCCTTATGGCATGGAACAGGAGCCACCAATGGGTGATATGCAGGCTGCACAGCAACCTGCAAATGATGGTCATTGGGTACGGAGGTCCACTAGACCCTCCAGAGCCCCTGACAGGTTTGTTCCAGGGGTTGACTACTTGATGCTCACTAACTGTGGGGAGCCCTTATGTTATAAGGAGGCTTTACAGAGGGCAGACAAGGCTCTTTGGGAGCGTGCCATGAAGTCAGAGATGGATTCTCTGCACAAAAATGGAACATGGAAATTGGTGCATTTGCCTGCAGGCAAGAAGGTTTTGCCATGCAAGTGGGTTTACAGGCTCAAAGTTGCACCAGATGCAAAGCCAAGATACAAAGCCAGGTTAGTGGCTAAGGGCTTCAAGCAGGAGTATGGTGTGGACTTTAATGAGATCTTCTCTCCAGTGGTCAAAATGACCACACTTAGAGCTGTATTAGCTTTGGTTGCTCATGATGATCTGGATTTGATTCAGATGGATGTGAAGATTGCTTTTCTTCACGGTGATCTCCATGAGGAGATATATATGCAGCAGCCAGAGGGTTATGCAGTAAGTGGAAAGGAGAAGCTTGTATGCAAGCTGAAAAAGAGTCTTTATGGGCTCAAACAGGCACCACGGGAATGGTATCATAAATTTGATACATTCATGAAATCTCAAAAATTCAGGAGAAGTGACATAGATCACTGCTTGTACACCAAGAAAGCTTTGGATGGCAGTCTATTGATCCTCATCTTGTATGTTGATGATATGTTGATTGCCGGGAAATCTCGTAAAGAGATGGATGCCTTGAAGAAGAGGCTGCATGAAACCTTTGATATGAAGGATTTGGGTGATGCAAATCACATTTTGGGTATGCGGATACTTCGGGACAGAAATCAGCATGTGTTGTATTTGTCTCAGAAGGAATACATTGGCAAAGTTTTGCAGAGGTTCAATATGGACGGGGGGAAGAAGACTAGTACTCCTTTGCCTCCATATGTGAAACTCAGTGCTATGGACAGCCCACAGTCGGATAGAGACAGGGCTGATATGGCCAAGATTCCGTATGCTTCAGCTTGTGGCAGTCTCATGTATGCCATGGTTGCTACTAGGCCGGACATTGCATTTGCAGTGGGAGTGGTTTCTAGATACATGGCCAAACCTGGCAAGAAGCATTGGGAAGCAGTGAAAGGTGTCATGAGATACCTAAAGGGCACACAGGATATGTGCATTTGCTTTGGCAAACAGGATGCATTACTGCATGGTTACACGGATTCGGATTATGCCGGTCATCCAGATAACCGGAAGTCTACTACCGGTTATGTGTTTACATTCACAAGAGGTGCTGTGTCATGGATATCCAGGATGCAGAAGTGCACTGCCTTATCTACTACAGAGGCCGAGTATATTGCAGCCACAGAGGCTTGCAAGGAGGCATTATGGCTATCTCGGTTAGTGGTTGATTTGGGTTATACAGGGGATATTCCATTGTTGCATTGTGACAGTCAGAGTGCCATCCAGTTGGCAAAGAACCCTGTCTTTCATGCAAAGACGAAGCATGTGGATGTGAAGTATCACTTCATCAGAGAGGTGATAGAGAACAAGCAAATTCAGCTTGTTAAGATTCATACGGATGACAACCCGGCTGATCTGTTGACAAAAAGTTTGCCTCCGGAGCGGTTTGCTCATTGCAGACACTTGATGGGCATTGGATGAGGCCAGTTTCAGCCTTGATATGGCCTTGTATATTATCATGTACATGCTGATTTTTTCTTTTCCTTCATTTAAGGGCACTTTGCCTTTAAGTGGGAGGTTGTTGGGGTAAAGGCGTTATGCCCACCCTTATAGTGTGTACAAGCCCATAAGTTATAGTACATAGTACACTTAGTACTTTTAATGTACTAAGTGCACTATGTGTACTAGTGCAATATACATGTGTGATAGGGGAGTCACACACTCACACTTGATGAGTTGACTTATCCCCACAACTCTCTCTCTCTCTCCCTTGTTCTCTCTGTGTATGTCTCCCACATGAATTAACCTAACCCTAATTCTTCTTCTCCCATTCATCTCTCTCTCTCTCTCTCTCTCTCTCTCTCTCTCTCTCTCTTTACGCCATAGCCATGGCCATGTTCCTATTTGATCCACCATAGCATCCACGTCATGTTTTCTACACAAGAAAAAACATGATGAAGAGGAAGAAGATGAATAGACCTCTAAAAGAGATGAAAAGCCTAGCATGGCATACTTTGTTTAACCACCCAACCATCATATATACCAATGACCTTGGGCACCCAATGTATACCTTATCGGCCACACACCATATTCATGTGCCCTAATTGTCCCCGCTGGTATCCCCATGCAACACACCACTAGGTCTTTGGCCTACAACTGCCACCCATGAACATTACCCATTCACACTTAATCTCATAAGCGGTAATGTGTAATCATATGCTACTGTTGGGTCCCACACACTGCTGGCATGTCCCATACTTTCCTAGCATGTCCCACGCTTTGCCAACGTGTCACATGCTTTGCCAGCATGTACTTGTAAGGGTCATAAACACCCAACCTGCAAGTCAAAAGCCCATGGGGTGACTTGCCATACATTCTCAGTTGTGTCGGCACATCAAACAAAACCATCACCTCCAAGCCATGTACTTTCCAAATGCTCTGCCTCCTGACGCTCATGATGTCAGTGAATAGGCACAAGTCCACTTATATCCTACCACTACAAGCCATAGGCCACGCGGACAGGAATATGTGTTCCACCACCCATTCTCTTCCTCGTAATATGCTGCACTAAGGCTTCCCCATGGCATGTGCTAATTATCCACGTGGCAAATTACCCTAGAAATTTGTCTTCTTGAAGTTTGGTTGAGTTCCCTCAGAAAGGAAGGTGTGAATGAATTGAAAGAGAAATTGAGAAGTGCATGTTTATTTTGAAGCAAGCTCTGGGGATGCAGATCTCAAACAATGTAAGAGCTGGCCTTCTTTAGTAAATCTTAAAACTACCGAGATTTTCAAACATTTTTAACCTCTTTTTATTGTACTCACAGCGCTGCTAGCACAGCCTTCTGCACAGAGGAATGTTAAGATCTGACGAGAACTAAACGCAAACCCTAATTCAATATTCATTTTTCCCCCAAATTTTTTTTTATAAAAAACCATCTGAGTTTTGCTGGCAATTAGAAGCAGGAAAAGCTGACCTGCATAGGGGAAGGGGAGCTGCCGAGGGGCCAGAATATGCGGTGCCAGTCCTGGACGGAGAGAGACGACAGGGCCAGCGAGACGGCCACATGGATAAGAGAGACTAGGCGGTTGCAGAAGTCGTGGGAACGCTTGGGTAGCAAAGCTCGCACCAACAGAAACGCAGCAGTCCACGCGCAAAACCCAACCCCTAACACCTTCGCAGGCTCGATCTCCATGTCCATAGACATAGACAGCCAGAAGAATCTCTCTCTGAATTCAAGTTCGCCTTTGCGTTCGCCAGTAATGCAGCTTCAAACATCATTTTATAGAGGTAAGAGCCCCGTCCCGCGCAGGGGAGCGCGGCTTGTCGGGCGCGCTCCACCGAGAGACGATACAAGACGCGGAATACCGTTCTTCCCAAGACATGTCCAAACGGGGCATCTTCCCAAGACATGTCAATCCTTGCCAATAGAGCCGCAAATGGGGCAAGGAAAGGCATGTGTGAGTGAGTAGATAACTCTCAAAATCAAAACTAGTTTTCCCCTACTTTTACCATACCCCTAGCGGTTGGCAAAGTACAACATAAAAGAGCCCATGCATGTTGAGAAACTATTATTTCCCTCTCTAAGGCGTGAAGCCTGGTTGTGTGATACTTTTCTTCATTGGCATGCATGCTAAGAAACTATTATTTCCCTGTCTAAGGAGTGCAGCCCCGCATGATCATCAATAACAAGACACCACCCTTTACTCATGTACATCTAAAAAGGGGAAACCGCAACCATCTAACCCCCCCTTACAAAGAATGGTTGTCGAATAGGTGCCATGGTGAAAGAATTGGATGGGTGGATATGTGTGTAAAGCCCTTAAGGTGTCTGTATAAGCGCATCTCCATTGGTTGGCAACCAAGTAGAATTCGATGATGGTTGCCACCATTTTTGATTGTTCAAACTCTCATGATAAATGAGTCCATGCTACGCCACGACAAAGAGAAAGTGTGTATAGACCTATTCATCACATAGCCATGTAAGCCTGCATGTGTTTGCAACAGATCTTAAAGTGGGGCAATAACAAAGCTACCAATGTTCAAATCGAAGGTTTGTGATTATTAACCTAGAAAATTTTTAAAACGCGTAACCTCATGCAAATTGTTTCTTACATACACTTTATATCATATTTAAAAGATTGTATCTATATTCAATAACACGTAACATCATGCAAATTGTTTATTACATACACTCTATATCATATTAAAAGATGAGATAAAATGTCTTGCAACATAATCAATTGTGATACAGTAGCCTTCTACTTCAATGAAGGATAAACCTAGCTCTTGCAAGTTGGCACACATAAAAGCATTTGTGGCACATGGTAGCCTGCAATGAAGGATAAACCTAACTCTTGCAAGTTGGCACACACAAAAGCCTTTTAGGTCTTTATTTTCCTTGTTTTCTATTTAGAGCCCTTAATAATATTCATGCCTACATTAACCTAAACAAATATAAATTTACTCAAAAACTTCTTTTGCAAAAAATATATAGTTTCTTTAAGAAAGCACACATAATAGTCATAGTTAAGGATATTGAGTACATTTGTTCTCTTTGCATACTTTCTAGGCTCTCCATACACTCTCCATACACTCCTCCCAAAATCAAACGACTAAAAAATAAAGCCAATGTGTATATAAAGCAACAAATGTCCTATAACATAAAAAGAAGCAACTTAGGCCGATGTGGACTAAAGTAACAAATTTTTATACTGTTGATTGCACAAGAAAAACATATGCTCTCAAAAGGTAATGTTTTCACATCATCTCAAATATCAAGTATGGAAATAATATACTTTGTAAGGTTTCACTCCTCTCTCTCTCTCTCTCTCTCTCTCTCTCTCTCTCTCTCTCTCTCTCTCTCTCTCTCTCTCTCTCTCTCTCTCTCTCTCTCTCTCTCTCTCTCTCTCTCTCTCTCTCTCTCTCTCTATGCTGTTCGCGCTGCGCGCTGGTGGTCTCTCGCTGTCCATGGCATGACGCCTTTGCTCTTTCACTGCTCGTGGTGCTACGCGCTGGTGGTCTCTCTTGCTGGTCATCGCTGTTCACACTGCACACTGGTGGTCACCCTCTAGCTGCTTGCGCTGTCCATGGCGTGACGTCTTTGCTCTCTCGCTGTTGCGCTGCTGCGCGCTGGTGGTCTCACGCTATGCGTTGGTGGTCTGCGCACCCTTGTTGTGCTGCGCTTGGCATTGCCCTTCGTACCCGCCCCGCCCGAGCTGCCCTGCTTACACTACCCACCCCTGATGTGCTTGCGCTATGCTTGCACTGCCAGAAATTCTCTCTCTCTCTCTCTCTCTCTCTCTCTCTCTCTCTCTCTCTCTCTCTCTCTCTCTCTCTCTCTCTCTCTCTCTCTCTCTCGCTCCTCTCTGCCTGTGGGAAGCACTACATAATAATCTCGAGGAATGGCTTCGAGTCTCCAAGAGAAGCTCGAGGCCCTCGAGACGGCAATGAAGGCACTAATCAAGGAGAACAAGAAGACATCCGATTCCAACCTCAACGAGGTGGAGAACAAGTTACACCGGGCACATCATGGCCCTCGAAGTACGGGTCACGGAACTTGAACAAGAGAACACGGCACTCAAGGAGGAGGTGAGTGCACTGAAAGTGGAACTGGTAGCCGTCAAGAACACCGAGAACGAAGAAGGGGAGATCAATGGCAACACTCTCACGGCCATCAAAGAAGATATCTCCAAGGAGATCACAAAGGACATGGAGGGGAAACTTGAAGCCAAGCAATCACGATGGGTTGAACTGGTGAAGAAGAACATCCGTAAAGAGGTGAGGGAGGAGACTCGCAGGGAAGAACACCAAATCATTCACACCACCATTGAAGAGGAGAAGATGAGGTAGGCCCGCCGCCTCAACATTCGAGTCACAAGTATAGCCGAGACACCCGACTCCACTCCCGAGAAATATGGACAGCTTCTATGCACACGAAGCTCGGCTTTAGGGAAGAGGACCCTCTCCTTCACCAAAACATGGAGAGCCGGGAAAGACTTCACACGCAAGCGAGTCCTCATCCTTTAGTTTGCAGGAGAGACGGAGAAGGCCACCTTCGTGAGGAAGAAGGTGATTCTACGAGGATTACAGGGAGATCCTATCTATTTGGATGACGACCTTACGAAGATGCAGATAGAACACAGGAAAACATGCATGCCGAGAGTCCTACAGGCCCAGAAAGAGGGCAAGAGACCATTCTATCGTGATGGTCGTGTCATAATCAATGGCAAGGCCACCGATTAGCGCCAAGCGGCCTATTGGACATCAGCTATGGAGGATCCAGATTCACAAATACATATAGCAATTTGGAACTGCAATGGAGCACTTTGGACACATCCTGGGAGGATGGAGGAGGTCATGGAGGGACGGGAAATCATACTACTTACAGAGACACACCAGAGCCCAGAGAGGGGGCTACCCAAAGTTAGAGGGTTATCAGTGGGAGTCTACACAGAGGGGGACCACACGGCAGAGCACATCAAGAGGATCTGGAGGTATAGCGGTACTCTTCAGGCGAGAGCTACATGAGTGCCTATAGGTGGTAGCTAGATACATGTGGATCAGATATAGCGGTACTCTTCAGGCGAGAGCTACATGAGTGCCTACAGGTGGTAGCTAGATACATGTGGATCAGACTGCAGCTCTCGACAAACATGGTGTTATAGATTGCTCTATGCTACTTCTTTCCTAGAGGATCAAGATATGCCATGACAGTAGAGGAGGAGAGTAGAGAGGAGGAGGCCATTAGGAGAGTCACCATATGCAGCCCTTTCAGATGAGATCATACACTACTCCAACCTGGGGAAAGTCATCCTTATGGTGGGGGACTTCAATGCAGGGACACAGAGCCGACAATGCGATATTTATGATTTCGAGCACCCCCAGGTGATGCACACACTAGAGGTGGAGGACACGAGAGCTTGTAGGGTGTCAGAGGACATGGGGCCGGATAACACCAGATATGGTCATCACTTACTTGAGTTGGGAGCCTGACACCATCTCGTTATTTATAACGGGATGAGATAGTGGCAGGATTCAGGAGCACTGACATGCTTTCCACGGTTAGGGGGAGGTACCACAGTGGACTACATCATGGGGTCCATGGAGACCACACAGGCAGTGACATCTTTCACCATCCCCCCTGTCCTATCAATGTGCGGATCACACGTACCTCTTGCTGTCTCACTGGCGAGCTCCACACACCAACACCCTGAGGGAAGTTTTTTCGGGTTCGGTTTCGGAGGAACCGCCGGGCTAGTCTCTTGTTCGGACATCCGTGGGTGAGGCCCCGAGTGTAGATCCCTGCCCCGTGCGAGAGGCTGACACTGCTTCCGTCGCCAGCGCCCTCAGAGGGGGCACCACGGAGGGGGCGAGGGTCTCACAGCTAGTATCAGAGCATTGTGAAAAGCTAATAAGGAAAAAAAGAGTTGTTAACAAAAAATTTATAATAAAAACTCAGAAAGAGCATTTACGTATTGTATTTTCATTCCTTAAGCTTCATTAATGAAAATTTTTAATCAAAGAATTTGGTTTTATAGATGGAAGTTCCACGCTTATCTGGTATTCCTGATCTCACCCAGTCATGATTGCCTTCGCCTTCGAGTATATCGTCTCTTCCGCTACAACTCGAACGAGCCGAGCCAGACTCGCAAGCCATTTCGAGGATTTATATTTCCGAGATCCAGCGGAGAGACAGCAGCACAAGTGGCACGTAGGGCAATATGTCCACGCCTTGTGCAACCAGCGCATGCTTGCTGAGGGAGAATATCTCATTGGCCATGGTCCTGTTGAGGTTAAAAGTGATTCATGGTGTTATTCTGTATCACCCCACGCCTCGAGATTTCAGACTTTCTTGCCATATCTATAGACTTCTTAGATGTTTTATCCCAAGTAGTAAGATAGTAGCTCCTTTGAGGGAACATTTGTATAGGGACATGTCTGTAGCACAGTATCACCATCTTATGCATTTCCCGCGGAGGTTTTGACTTTCTGGAGCCGAGATGCTCTATGTACATATTGCAACCTTTATGTAAATAAAGAAATGTTTTGTGGAAAATTCCCTATTATATAAGTGATTGTTTATTATATGACAAATTGAAGAAGCAAGATCTGTTACTCGGACATATGTCATAGATCTCCAATAAGATCGTTTATCTTGTTTAAGCAATTATTTTTCAAACCTCTAAGTATTAGGATCTCGTTGACGAAATTAAAATAAAAATTTAATAATGTATTAGTTTTGGCAAAATCATGAGGCAAGCAAACTGTGGCCAACAGCCAGATCCTCTCCTCATAGATGAGGAAGAACTTGACCCCGATGTTCGTAAGGCCCTTCACAGAACTCAGCTAGGTCCCTTCAAGGGTGAAGGGGAGAACTTGAGCGAGGTTGTGGAGAAGTGGGTCAAGGCCATGGAAGAATATTTTGATGTCACTGGTTAGAAAATGAGAGGAACAAAATGGCTCTCGCAAGGCTGAAGATAGTGGAAACAGCCAAGGTGGCATGGAGAAACCATTGCGATACCGACCAGCTGGATAGGAACACCCAGTCTTGGAATGATCTCAAAGCTTATCTAAGGAAGAGATTTTGTCCCCCCCGGATTTTTAGAAACCAAGATGAATGAATTCTTAAAGTTAAACCAGGGGAGCAAATCTATTGAAGAATATCACCAGGCGTTTGCTCTTCTCCTCAAGTACTCACCACCGCTAGACGAAGAGAGCAACTCATGGCCAGGTTCATTCGAGGAAGCTTATCTAAGGAAGAGATTTTGTCCCCCCCGGATTTTTAGAAACCAAGATGAATGAATTCTTAGAGTTAAACCAGGGGTATTGAAGAATATCACCAGGCGTTTGCTCTTCTCCTCAAGTACTCACCACCGCTAGACGAAGAGAGAAACTCATGGCCAGGTTCATTCGAGGAATGAACGAACCTTTGGACATCCTGGTTAAGAATGCCAAGCCAATTTCCATGGCTGAAGCTGCAAGGATGGCGAAGGACTTCGCCCAAAGCCTTTATCGTTAAAGCTAGCTCCCTCATCCTTCAAGAGATTCCGAACACTACCGGGAAGTTCTTCCAACCTTCCGCCTCCAAAGAGACACCAAGGTCCCAATCAGAATCAGGAGACAGGAAGTTTCAGGAATGAAGGAAGACCTTTTCCTCGAAGCTCTTTCTCAGGAACTCCGGCGCTTTCAAGAATGCAGAGGGAAGAGGTTCGAAGTGAGAATAGGTGTTTTAGATGCCAGGGGATTGGGCACCAGCTCAAGGATTGCCCATCTCCTTCTGTGGGCGAAGGAAGCCAGGGTCCTAGAGTTCAGAGAAAGACTCCTTCGTATCAGTCCAATTAGGGTCCCCTGCGCTAAAATCAAGGCAACCCCAGAAGAGTGCCAGCTCAGCCTGCAACCTCCATGCAAAGTAGTCTCCGAACTCCCTCCCAGAATTGGGGAAACCAAAGAGAGAGTTCCACCTCAGACTGCAGCTAGAGCCATCACTATAGCTAAGGAAGTGGAGGAAGAAAAAGGAGAGATCTATGTCGCAATTGAGCATCAGGGGCAGAATCGTCAATTCTCAATCCTCCAAACTCCAGCAGAGTACCAGGGTAAGCAATTCAAGCTTTTGATTGATTCAGGCAGTACTCATTCTTTTATTTCCCCAAGATGTCTACGTAAGTTAGTCCTAAATAAAAAATCAGGGAAACCTAAGCAAGTGGAATTGGCCTAGTGTGGAAAGATTCTTTTCACACACCTTGAGACAGACCCTATTCAGTTTAGTCTAGTAGATGGGAACGTAACAGATTGCTAGTTCAGAGTCCTACCCTTGGGAATCTATGATGGAATCCTTGGAACGGATTGGCTCCATAAGAATTAGAGACTGACATTCATTGTCACAATGGAACCATTTCTTTCCTTGACCTTCACAGGAATAAAGTTCAAGGAACTGGAATTTCCGGATCCCCAGTGCTACAATTAGTTAAGGCTTCTAAATTGTTAAAAGGGCTCAGAAAGAGGCAAGCTGCTTATGTCATTAAGATGAATCTGGTAGACATAAAATGTAAGGCTAAAGAACCAGAGTGGTTAAGTGAGTATGCAGATGTGTTCCCAGAAGAGCTGACTGAGATGCCTCCGACTCGCGAAGTAGATCATGAGATTGAGTTAACCCCTGGAGCTCAGCCAATAGCCCAGAGTGCATTCAAAATGCCAGTCCCCGAAGCCATAGAAATTAAGGAGCAGTTAAAAAAACTGTTAGAGTAGGGATTCGTCACACCCAGTGTTTCACCTTGGGGTAAGACTCTGTATTGACTAACAGAGGATTGAATCAGTTAACAATTAAGAATAAGTATACTATCCCTAGGATCGATGAACTTTTGGATCGGTTAAGTGGAACCCAAATGTTCACAAAGATAGATCTCAAATCCGGGTACTACCAGATCAGAATCAAAGAACAGGACATCCCAAAGACAGCATCAACACTCGCTATGGGCATTATGAGTTCATAGTTATGCCGTTTGGATTGACGAATGCCCCGGTGACATTTAATCGTCTTATGCTGGATATTCTCAGAGAATACTTGGATGATTTTGTTCTTGTCTTCTTTGATGACATCTTAGTATACTCAAAGAATGCTGCAGATCATGAAGACCATGTGCGTAAGGTCCTGGAAATCCTAAGGAAGCACCAACTCTTTGCAAAAAAGAGCAAGTGTTCTTTCTCTGTTGACTAGGTGGAATACTTGGGATTCATAGTGTCTAAAAATGGGATTTCGCCTGACCCCGCAAAGATCCAAGCAGTCGTAGATTGGCCGAAACCTAAGACAATAAAAGAAGTCAGAGGATTCCTAGGATTAATCGGATGGTATAGAATCTTTATACCTAGGTATGCTCAGATAGCATCCCCTTTAACTAACCTTCTCAAGAAGAGTACCCTATTTCAATGGACTGCTATGTGTCAGAGTGCCTTTGATAAGCTGAAGACAGCCTTAGTAACCAACCCTGTCCTTAAATTGCCAGATTTTACCAAACCTTTTGAAGTAATTACTGATGCCAGTGGTTTTGCCTTAGGCGGTGCTCTTATGCAGGAAGGTCATGCAGTGGCCTATGAATCCAGAAAGCTCAGAACACATGAGAGAAATTATGCCGTCCATGACTTGGAGTTACTCTCAATAGTTTGTGCTCTAAAGTTGTGGAGACATTATCTTTTGGGACAGAGGTTCACCTTGATGTGACAGATCATCAAAGTCTGAAGTGGATCTTCACCCAAAGGGATCTCAACATGCATCAAAGGAGATGGATGCAGACCTTGCAGGAATTCGATTTTGAAATCAAGTATCAGTTAGGGAAAGAAAATGTGGTAGCAGATACGCTCAGCAGAAAAGCCTCTTTGCTCTTGCAATTACATTGGTGTCAAATCCATTGATGAGAGAAGCAAGAGAGAAAATCATGCAAGACAAATTCTTTGCCCCTATTGCTACCCTTCTGATGCAGGAAAGCAAGACTCCTCAGTAAATGAGTTGAGTTCTTGGGTACAAATTGGATGAAGGATGCATGTATTATAATAATCGGCTATGCATTCCCAATGATGAGAGCGAATAAAGGGAAGGATTCTGAGAGAAGCCCATGATAGCCTGATAGCTGGACATACAAGGTTTATAAAAACCTATATGTTTGTGAAGAAAAGCTTCTTCTGGCTAGGACTCAAAAAGGATGTACTTGATCATGTGCGACAATGCTTAATGTGTCAGAGAGTCAAGGCAGAGAGAGTCAAGGCAGAGAGAGTCAAGATGCTAGGAAAACTGCAGCCCCTAGACATTCCACAGATGAAGTGGGAATGTATCAGTATGGACTTTGTCACTAGACTACCTTCAGTGCAATCAAGTTACAACTCCATTTTTGTGGTAGTTGACAGATTAACCAAAGTTGCCCATCTGATTCCAGTGAAAGAAACCTACACTATAGTGGATGTTGCCAAAGTTTTCCTTAAAGAGATCTTTAGATTGTATGGCTTACCTAGGAGGATAGTAAGTGATAGAGATCCTAAGTTCACATCGAAATTCTGGACTGCATTCTTCAAAGCAGTAGGAACTTTCTTGGATCTTAGTACAGCCTATCACCTTGAGAGATAGATGGCCAGACTAAAAGAGTGAATCAAGTAATAGAAGATATCCTTTGGTCATGCTATGGCAGGGAACCCAAGAAGTGGTTAAGCCATTTGCACCTGGTTGAATTTGCTTACAATGCTTCTTATCATCGAAGCATCGGGGATGAGACCTTTCAAAGCTCTGTATGGACAAGATTGCCTTACACCATTGAATTGGTCCGACCCATTGATCAGAGTCGAGATTTCCAGACAAATGCTTGATGACATGGATAAACAAATGTAATCAATCCGTAAAAAAAGATATTAAGACAGCCCAGGATAGGCAAAAGCAGTATGCAGATAAAAAGAGATCAGAGAGAGTATTTGAAGAATCGAATATAGTCTTCATTCGAGTACGACCCAAAATAAGTTCCTTATCTTTAGGGAAGTACAAGAAGCTCTCTCCTAGATAATGTGGACCGTATGCTGTTATAAAAAGAAAGTAGGCGATTTAGCTTATAAACTTCTTCTGCCTCCCCATCTCAAGGTACATAATATATTCCATGTCAGTTTGCTTACCCAGCCCGAGTCACGTGCTTGATGATGAACAATTGATTTCTCCGACTCAAGGCCAGATGGTACTGAAACCTGAAGAAATCCTTGACGTTCGGGAGAAGGTTCTCAGGAGCAGAGTCCTCAGAGAGTTTTCAGTCAAGTGGAAGTTCTTCCCTCTAGAAGACGCCACCTGGGAGAAACAAGAAGAGTTGGAAAAAGATTACCCCCACTTTGCGAGATGAGGACATGTCACGTTTTTCAAGTGGGAGAGGATGTGAGATTCCTCCTCAGCCTGAATAATGAATAAGCTTTTATCTCAATCCCCTTCCCTATTTCTGAATGCAAGAAAATATTATTTTTCCTTGTTTTTGACTAGAGAGAAGAAAAATTCTAGAGAGAGGTAATTCAATATTGAGATATTTTTGGATATAAAAATTCTCCTAATGTCTAAAATATAATTCCTTGAAACAAAAATTCAAAATAAATTCTCTAATGTGCATTAGAAATCAATTAAAAATGTATATTAAAGACCTTAGCCTAAGGGTCCAGATTTTCAGAAAATTTTGGATTACGGTCCAATTAAGGTTCCTATGGGCCAATAGGATTAATCCAAGTGTTGGGATGAGATAAATCCAATGAATAAAAGAAAATACCCAAAAATGAGTAAATGCTGACATAAGATGAAGAGTTGACTGAGTACAAGATTTATTAGTTAAAAATTAAGAGATATTAGTAAAAAAATGAGATATTTAGAGGAAATGATTCATTTTTGACACCTCAGTAAGGAGAGAATGCCACATCAAGGAGGCACCTTTTTCTTCATGATTACTTGAGTTTTTTAATCCAAAAATGGGATATTTTTCTCTCTCCTCTCTCTTGGACCAAACTTGATCAAAAAGGGAGCCAAACTGGTCCAAATCTTGTCCAAATTGAGTCAAACTGAAGCTGGAAAATTCTAGAACCCAGTTGGACTTGGTTTGTGACTTCCCTCACCTATAAATAGACCCTCATCCCTTTGTATTCTCATCTTTGAGCTATACCATGCCAGTATTACATTAAAATAATTATATTTTCTATTATCCCTTAATTTTCCTCTACTTTTGGGGAGCTTGGAGCTTCTCTCTCTCTTCAACAACTCTTGGAGTTATCTTCTCCTCTTGCTAACCAATTGATTGGTTAAGGCCTTCACTCCTAAGGAAAGAATCAAGACAATCTTAGAGGTAAGAATGATTTTTATGGTTTTGTCCAATTTTTCTCAATGACTTTCTTCTTCTCAACCCCTCTCAAGCTTGAGAAGTTTTCTAAATGATTGTTTTAATTCAAATCAAGCTTTCCCTAAGAGTCTTAAAGGCTAATTAGAAGAAAGTTAATCTTTATGCTTATTTTTAATGCTTTCTTTAAGTAAATCTCTCTTTGAAAAAGAATAGTCATCTCTATGGCTAATTCTTTAACAAAAGAATGTTTCTCAAAGATAATCTCTTATTTCAAAACTAAACTCTAGGCTTGATAAGCTAGAGATTAAGAGAATGATATTTTCATGATTTTGTGCTATTAAAATAATAGTTTAATCTTTTAGATTGTTTATGAGAAGTGTGAAATTAGCTTAATCTAGTGGGATAATCATAATTATGTTTATAATTATGATTAAAATTATGATTTAAATTTATAGTTTAAATTTAAGCTTAAAAGTAGAACTTTTATCACATTTTCATTACAAGCTTTTATTCTTTTAGGAAATTTGAAAATTATTAGTAATAGCAGCAGCGAAGCTTGGCAATTTTTTTTTAAAAAAAAAATACATATCTTATTTTTATGCATAATACTCAAAGAGTAACTCCTACCATATTTTAGATTTAAAAATTTTAAGTAAAAAAAATAATTTTGACCATATTTATGAAAGAATACTTTTTTGTATTTATGTATAATTATTGAATTAAGAAAAAAGAGAATTTATGATAAATTTTTTTTTATGCATAAGAATTTTTAAATGATAAAAGAGGAATTCCCCCATGACATTCAAAATTCAATCATTTAAATGCAAAAAGAGGAATTTTTGGCATATTCAAAAAATGGATATTTGTATTTAATTAAAAAGAGAAATTTTCATGGTATTTTAAGTAGAAAAATGTTTAAATTAGTTTTGATAACAAAAGAGGAATTTTTACCATAATCCCACCTTGAAAATTAGGGTATATTAAAGTTGATAATTAAATTGGTCAAAAGAATATTCTTACAGACATTTATGTGGATAAATCACCAAATTGATATATACCCAAAATTGGATTAGTGGAAGAAGAGCATTTTTATAAAATCCTGATATTCTTGTATAGAACTATTTCTTAATCTATTGTGGTTAGGAAGGAATGAAATTCATAAAGCTAGAATTTTTCTTACAGTTAGAAGTTCAAAAGATTTTTATCTGAAGAAAATCCTTAGGACTTTCAAACTTAGAAGTAAACCCCGAATAATTTTGGTTAGACCACAACTGTGAGAATGGCAGCCTATAAATTACTTGCCCATCTCTCGAATCTGAATCAAGCAAAAGCCTCGTGACCAATTCCAAATCTTGACACAAAGAATAGATTACTGTTGAATTAGAGTAGTTTTTCCTTAACAGAAATCACCAAGAATCAAGTTGGAAATTCAGTCAAATGATGGGTAGATTACCCTGATGTGAGATCAATGATTCTCATTAAGAAAATCTGGATTATGGGAAAAAGGGTTTTGTGGAATCAAACTCAAACCGAGAATACTACTTGCATACAACCTCTGTTTTTAAAGGACTGTTTTATGCCATAATGTTGGAGGAAGCATTTGGTTTGTGATTTAACTAAGGAGAGACTCGTTTGCAACAACAGCTAGCGGGGAGTCATCGAGGGACGTCGCTCGTCGTTGCGGGAAAAGTTTGCCGAGGTCTTGACCAGCCTCGGCATGGTTAAAATGGTGCACTTCCAATACGATGGGCGAGGACCGACGAAGCGATCCCTGAGTGAAGTGCTAGGACACCTAAATAGGATCCTAGAGGGTTCTTACTAGGTGATGCACGGGCTCGTGGTTGCTAGGGCACCCATGCGTACGTCGAGAGGAAGATACGAATGAACTGAAGGGAATTACTTTTGTGAACTGAATTTTGATATTGGATCTCGTTGGTTGACCAACTGGTCTTCAACAACGGAGAGTCCAGATAATAAATCTTTGTAAAACAACAGACTCAAAATTTTGGAGGATTATGATCAACAATACTATGATTTCATTGAAAGATGTTTTAAAGACAGAAAAATCTTTTATAATGGCAATTTCATATTGGGTGTGTAAGTGGTGTGACTACTTGAATTTTGCTTGAAGTGCTAGCTAGGGGGCCTGGGAACTCTTTTCCTCGGTACCCGAGGAAAACATAACCAAATTTTTATAAAGGAATCCCACCAATATAGTGGTTGGGCGGTTGGGTAACCCATGGGCTGGTTGGGGTTAGGCTGGATCGGGGGATTCCTGCAATACAATTAGTTTTATAATTAAATTACGCTAGTTAGATTAAGTCCTAGGAAGACCCTTGTTCTATGGGAGGGAATTAGTGCGGGCGGCTGTGGCTCACAAAAGGGAGAAAAAAGCGGTGATTCTATGGACTAAGTGCAAGTCTCTTCCTTGATCTGACCATGTGACTTTCGGGTTCGGTCAAATCAGTTTGGTTAGCTAAGACTTTGACTCGTTAGATCAATTCTCCCATTAGATGATTTTCCTGGTGGAATCGCCCGTGTCTTCCAGGCGAGGGAAATTTTTCTGGGTTCGATTTCGGAGGAACCACACCGGGCTAGTCTCTTGTCCGGACATCTGTGGGCGAGGCCCGAAGTGTAGATCCTTGCCCCGCACGAGAGGCTGACGCTGCTTCCGTCGCCAGCGTCCTCAGAGGGGGCACCGCGGAGGGGACGGGGATCTCACATTTAAAGCCTATAGAATGGGGAAAAGGGAATGAATACAATGCTTTTGATATTTCTCCTAAATGTGTGTTTTGCAATGAGAGTCTCTTGTTATGTGTTCCATTTAGCTCTTTAACACCTTATTTATGGGCTTAGACAATAAGCCATAAAAACTTTGGTGATCCTGTTGTTGGCGGGTTCTACACTAGAAAGTTATTCGTTGATGATCACACACTTCACTCTCCCATTTTCTTCATCCTCACTCTTCTCCTACCACAAGAGAGATTTTTCAAAAAATTTAATTTTTGTAAAAGAAATCTTGTGGAGCAAGCAAGGATTTTTTAGATATTTTATTATCCAATTTTTGTAAAAGAAAAGCTTATGGAGCAAGTAAGGGCTAAAATAGCCATGTAGCCTATTTTTGAAGTAATTAAATCTATAAATACTTAAGCGGCAATGCTTTTGGCACATGCTTGGTGGGGGGGGGGCAGTTGGGACACCCAATCTGGTGTTCTCTCTTGTTTCTATATTTTTCTGTTGTGCATGTTTCCTAAGGTCCGCGGTTTCTCATTTTAGTGGTATTAGAGCCTAGGGTATGCTTTGTAAAAAAGATGTGTGTTCGGGGCACTCAGATAGCTTAAGACCAATAGGTCCTCTCTGTGTGAAGGTGAGGAACGATGGCACGAAGCCCAAGAAACCCAACATTGTGTACAAGGTGATGTTTACTCTATTTTCTTGTTTTTGTTTCAATTTATGCTCATCTTGTCAATTTAGTTCCTATTCTATGTTTAGTCTTTGTGTATTTGTGAGTTTTGTATTATTCTTTAATAAGTAGTTTAAGATCCTGTGTCATCCCCCTTACCCATTTCACTCTCCACCCTCTTAATCTCAAAAAGAAGATGAAGTACAGAGGAATAAGAAAAGAAGAAGAAGCCTCAAGCAAATGCCTTTCAACCTTGCAGAGGGCATAACTCTTCATAGAGGCATCGGATTCATATTCTTTAAAAAGAAAAGATTTACCTGTCAATCTAATCTACAACTTTCGTTTAGACATTATATAAACTTTTTGCCTTCATTTTTTACAATTTTTGCTGCAAGTATGTGTAGCTCAAGGGTGCACATTTTTACAAAATTGGCAAAACTTGTAAAGGGCATAACTCGAATCAACCTACTGTAAAAAGAAAAGTTGTAGCTCTCAATGTTATCTACTAGTTCTCTTTAGACCTTAGGTGAAAATTTTCTTATTTTGAGTGTTATATTTATTGTAAATAGCAATAGAGGTCACTATGTCCCCCTTTTCTTTTTCACTTATGGGCTATCCAAAAACTCTTGAATGGGAACTTTCCTCTCTACCAAATGAGCTCCCACACTGAGTCAAGTATGTTGTTTTTTAATTTATATTCTCACATTTCTTTTGATTGAGGATTTGGGAACCTATCTGACTTGGATTGTAGCAAATCAAAATGGGGAAAAAAATGTGTATATTTCTTAAAAAAGGATCACGAGGCAAAAAATTACCAATTCCACATGTGGGTATTAATCGCACTAAGGCCACTGTACCAAGTGTTGTCTGACTCAAATAGAGGATGAGTTCACTGATGTCTCAAAGATGGTATTATGTAACTGTGGTAAGTGTATATATGGTATGATTATGCAATTCATTATTAGGTAAAGCTCGTGATTAGCATCAAAATCATAATAGAGGGCATCACATGTCTCTTAAAAATGCAATTCATTATTAGGTAAAGCTCGTGATTAGCATCAAAATCATAATAGAGGGCATCACATGTCTCTTAAAAATGTGTATCATATGGAAATCTTAATATTAATAATATATGGAGTAATCACTATATTAGAATTAAGGAAAATGATGGAGAAAATGCATATAATGCAATGATTTTTTATGATATTATGTGTGATAATGAAGTGATTGCATGTGTAGTGACATGATTTATAATGATGCATATAATGCCATGTTTCATCATGAAGAGGATGTTTCATGTGAAGTTGATTATGACTTCGATGCATATAGTCATATAGTGATAACACCCCGTTTTATGATAATGCTATGGTATATGATGCCCATATGGATGTTTCATGTGAAGTTGATTCGATGCATATAGTCATATAGTGATAACACCCCGTTTTATGATAATGCTATGGTATATGATGCCCATATGGATGATAGCATGCCATAGTGGGATGTTCTTATGACGTAGGTTTGGAGGCTCCCATTGATGAGTAGCCACATGATGACACATACTCTTGTTAGGATGTATATATAATGATGCTAATAATGATATGTTTTCTTATGATGAGAATGTTCTATGTAATGATGTGGGCACATGTGATGAAGCTTTAGGAAGTACCTTAACCATGTATAATGGTTTCCTATGTGATGATGCCATTGCCCATGATGTTGTTGCTCTAGTTAGTTATGTGATGATTCACTAAAAACACTGAGTCATGAAAAATTAACACGAGTCATGAGTTGTCATTTGCAAGGGCTCATCCAAAATTTTACAACTTAGAAAATGGTCACTTTTTCGAACATGTAAACCATTTGTAACAAGAGTTTTAATTTTGTTTTAAAAAAGGCTATTTTTTAAAAGAAAAATATTATAGCATTACTTGATGTTTCTCTGTCTCGACAAACAAGCTATTTTTCTAACAAAAAACCAATATAGACACCACCTACAAAGCTATGTTTCTAAAACTTAGCAAAAGCATGAGCCTTTTCAACCTTAATCAAATTTGGGACTCTAGCAAAACAACTTTCATAGTTTTGATGCTTCTGTACCTAGGCATTCAAAAAACTTTAAGAGATATCAAGATACTAGGCATACATTCATGCACTCTCCAAAGAAACTTTATGAATTTATAACCCATGAATAAAACTCCATCACATACCAATTAAAATTCAAAACATGCCAAACTTCAATAAATAATTGCTGCAAACAATTTGAACTACAAATCGAAACAAGTATCTTCACAAACAAAATGACAAGTTTTTGAAACTAAAAGTATGTGTCAACGTGATCTAAAAAGTCATTGATAACTATGCTTGAATGGGATGCTCGTCTTCCTCCTCTCCCATTGAAGTGATTGCAAGGGTAGTGTTAGTAACTTGTTCCTCAGCCTTTGGGCCATCCTGCTCACTATCAATCGGAGGCTATGGCTCTCCATATGCATCAAGAAAATGAGGATCGCTACCCATTCAAAATGGAGAAATCACATAGAGTCATTACTTAAACAAGGATCAACTTAAGTGGGAGAACATGAAGGATTATTTTCATCAAAGGTTTTTCTCTCTAAGATATCAAGACGACAAGGTAAATGAAGTCCTGTACCTTTGTTAGGAGGGGAAATTGATTGAAAATCTCATCAAGATTATGAAAATGTTGTTCGTTTTACTCTACACATGGATAAGGTAAACCTCCTTCGTAGGTTCATCTTCTAGAAGTTGGACACTCCAATGGGCACTCTAGTCAAAAATGTAAAGCCAACTTCAATATATGAAGCAGTTAGAACAACCAAGAATTTTGCCAAGGCCTTCCCCAAGGAAGCTTCACAGTCAAAGAATTTACCATTTATCCCCCTAAGAGATCTTTGACTCTGATAAACAATTCTAGCTTACGTAAACTAAAGTGGAGCCAAGGATAAGGCAAAAGCCAAGGCCCCAAAAGTATGGGATAAGAGGAGAGGATTCTTGTACTAGCATGTTAGAAGGATTGATGCAATAGCTCAAGAAAGATCGTAAATATTTTTTATGCCATCAACCGGGCCATATGATGAATGGTTGCCCTAATTCCCCTATTGTTGCTTATCTCACTTAGAGTATCTGTTTAAAGTAGCCAGGGACCCTCGCCCCAAAATTGGGGAAATCAAAGATAAAAATTTCCCACTCAGTCAATTATATATTACAATTGTTGAGAGGAAGAGAAGGGAAGAATCCATGTGGATGTTTAACATCAAGGTCAAAACCAATAGTTCTCCATCATTCAAGCACCAAATGAGTTACCGAGGTAAAAATTTTAAGTTTTTAATTGATTCTAGAAACACTTATTCTTTCAACTTACTTGGATTCTTACGTAAGTTAGAGCTTGACCAGAGACATGGTAAACCAATGCAAGCTGAGTTGGCTAATGGAAAGTTGCTTTTCATGCACCACAAGAAAGACAAATAAGATTCAATTCTCTTTAGATGAGAACTTGATAGAGTGTAAATTTAAAGCCTTACCCTTAGGCCTTCATGATGGGATTCTCGAAATGGACTTGCTCACTTAGAACCAAGCTAACATTCATTGCCACCAAAGGAACTATGTCCTTCATGATAACATTCAATTCTCTTTAGATGGGAACTTGATCGAGTGTAAATTTAAAGTTAATCATAACAAATGGATTCTCTAATTCTCTATCAGTGACACCTTATGCAAGTAGGAAGCCTCGTCACTTATGAGTCCCAAACCTTAAACCTCATGAGAGTAATTATGTGATTCATGATCTAGAACTATTGGCATTAGTGCTTGCCTTGAAGCTGTGGAAACATTGTCTTCTTAGGCAGAGATTTCGCTATAGTAATGGACCACAAGAACTTGAAGTGGATATTTACTCATAATGATCTCAACATACGTCAAAGCAAATGTATGCTAACTTTGAAAAAGTTTGAATTTCAAATATAATACAAATCAAGAAAGGAGAATGTGCTTTGCTAATGCCTTTAGTAGGAAGCTTACAATAACCATAATTTCAAACCCTCTACCCGTATAAATCAAGGAAAATATTCGGATAAATAAGCTCTTTGCTACAATGGAAGAAAGAAAGACCTCTTAGGAATTGAGAAAATCTTAGGGTTATAAAATTGAATATGGTTGTTTATATTTGTAAGATTCCTCCCTCTAGCTTTTGAGGTGTAAAGGTGTAAGAACCTCCCCTTCTATTCTTGTAATTATTCCCCTCTCTGAAATAGAACAAAGATCTTGTTTTACCCTGTTTTGGCCTAGAGATACATAATCCAAAATTGAGATATCTTTGGATATAAAAATCCTCCTAGTGTCTAAAATGGATTCCCCTGAAACAGAAGTTCAAGATAAACTTTCCAATGTGCATTAGGAATTAATTGAAAATGGTATAATGGACCTTAGCCTAAGGGTCTACATTTTCAGAACTTTTTGGATTATGGTCCAATTAAGGTTCCAATGGGTCAATTGGATTAATCCAAGTGTTGGGATGAGATAAATCCAAAGAATAAAATAAAATATCCAAAAATGAGTAAATGCTCACATAAGATGAAGAGTTGACTGAGTACAAGGTTTATTAGTTAAAAATTAAGAGATATTACCAAAAAAATTAAGATATTTTAGAATAATGATGTATTTTTGACACCTTGGTATAAGGAAAGGGAGACTCTTCAGGTAGGCACCTCTTTCACATGTGTGGAAAGGTTTTTTAATTCAAAGAAATTGTGATATTTTTATCTCTCCTCTCTCCTGGATCAAACCAAATAAAAAAGGGAGCCAAACTAGTCCAAACCTTATCCAAATTGAGTCAAACTGAACTTGGAAAATTCTAGAACCCAGTTGGACTTGGTTAGTGGCCTCCCTCGCCTATAAATAGACCCTCAGTCATTTGTAATTGAATATTGGAGCTATACTATGCCACTATTATATTAAAATAATCATATTTTCTATTATCCTTTAAATTTTCCTCTCTCTTGGGAGCTTGGAGCTCTCTCTCTCTACAACAACTCTTGGAGTTGCTCTTCTCCTCTTGGTGGACCAAGTGATTGGTCGGGGGCTTCATTGCAATTAGAGAATCAAGCTGAACTTGGAGGTAAAATTAAATTTTAAGGTTTTTTCTAATTTATCTCAATGACTTTCTTCTTCTCAACCTCTCTAAAGCTTGAGAAGCTTTCTAAATGATTGTTTTAATTCAAATCAAGCTTTCCCTTAAAGTCTTAATGCTTAATTAAGAGAAACTTAATCTTTATACTTATTTGTAATGCTTTCTTTAAGTAAATCTCTCTCTCTCTAAAAGAATAGCCATCTTTATGGCTAAATCCCTTGAAAAAGGATGCTTCTCAATGATAGTCTCTTAATTCAAAGCTAAACTCTAGGCTTGATAAGCTAGAGATTAAGATAATGGTATTTTTATGATTTTGTGTTTAATAAAATAATGGTTATTTCTTTTAGATTATTTATAAGTAGTTAAAAACAACTTTGATTGATTCTAAATGAGAAATAGATTATCTTATCAATTTGGGAAAAGAGAAATAATGGAATGAGCTTAATCTAGTGGGATAATCATCATTAAGTTTATGATTATAATTAAAATGATGATTTAAATTCATAGTTTGATTTTAAGCATAAAAGAGGAACTACTATCATATTTTCATAACAAGCTTTTATTCTTTAGAAAAAAATTGAGAATTATCAGTAATAGCAGCGAAGCTATGGTAAAAATTTTAGAAAATAATACATATCTTATTTTTATGCATAATGCTAAAAGAGGACTTCCTACCATATTCTAGGATTGGTCATCCTATGCAAAAAGAATGATTTTCATCATATTCATGAGAAATATTTTTTTGTAATTATACATAATTAATTGATTATGAGAAAAGAGTAAATTTTGGTAAATTTATTTTTATACAAAAAGAGGAATTCCCATGATATTTGAGATCCAAGTAATTAAATAGTAAAAGAGGAATTTTTTGTAAATTTATTTTTATGCAAAAAGATGATTTTTTGATAAATTTATTTTTATGCAAAAAGAGGAATTCCCAGGATATTTGAGATCCAAGTAATTAAATGGTAAAAGAGGAATTTTAGGCATAATTCAAATTATGAGTATTTATTAAAAGTGAAATTTTGAGCATTATTAATTTTATTAGAAAATATAGGTACAATTGATTTTTGTAAATCCCATGAATCTTTTACTCAAAAGAAGAATATTGAATATATTTCACTTGAGAAATTTGAGAAAGAATATGAAAATATCCATCGAGAAAAAGTACCTTTTTAACTAGGCCAAGCAATTGGTAGAAACTTAGAAAAGTCCTATCGGTATCAAAAGTAGAAAACGGTACTAAGATGTGAATGCGATGTGAATAAGATGTGAATGCGATGTGAATAAGATGTAAATGCGATGTGATAAGATGTGAGTGGATGTGATGAGATGTGATGTGATGTAAATGGATGTGGATGTGGATGTGAAAACCTGTTTTTAAATGACTGTTTTATGTCAAGAATGTTGGGGAAGCATTTTGATCATCTTGTGAATGAGGTCATGGAGACCTAAGTGATAAAGTTACAAAACAGCTGATGGAGAGTCAATGGAGGACGTCTCGTGTAGCAAGGTCGGCCGAGGTCTTGACCAGCCTCGGTTCGATTATTTAAATGGTGAGCTTCTGGTACGGTGGATGAGGGACCAAGGAAGCGGCCTATGAGTGAAGCTTTAGGTGACCTGTGTGAAGGAGCCTAAAGGGTGCTGACCATACGGTGCTCGGGCTCTGGGCCGCCGCCATACCCACGCATTTGTCGGGGAAGAAAATGGAATAAGGAGTTAGAGTTGTTTTCTGAACTCGGGTATTGATCTGGTTGATTGGCCTTGCTGGTTCTCAACGGATGATTCCATGACTCTTTTATATGGATCTATTGGTTGATCTTGATGATCTTCAATGGAGAGTCCATCTAGATTTTTCTTATGTGATTATATTTTCGGATACTATGAGCTAGGAAGTATCGAAAAGGCCCCTAAGTGAACAGCTGGTGAGCGTTCTGGTTGCTAATAATGCCATAGGTACACAGATGAAGGAATGATTGGAAATTAGAATTCAAGCTAGATATTTTGGAGGATTATGATTAGTGATACTATGGTTTCATTAGAAGATTGCTTTAAAGACAACTGAATCTGTGAAACAAGCAATTTCATATTGGGTGTGTAAGTGGTGTGACTATCTTGAAGTTTGCTTGAAGCCTTGGCTAGGGGGCTTGGGAACTCTTTTCCCTGGTACCTAGGGCAAAACATAACCAAATTCCTAAATGGATCCTATCACTACAGTGGTTGGGCAGTTGGCTAACCCATGGGATTGGATGGGGTTAGGCTGGACTGATGGATCCCTAAAATGAGACTCAATTCTGTTCAATTACGATAGTTGAAGTAAATCCCAGATAACCCTTGTTCTATGGAAAAGAATCAACGGCTGTGCCTCTTGATGAGGAAAAAAGCGTTGGACTCTATGATCCAAGTGCAAGTCTCTTCCTTGATCTGACCATGAGACTTACGGGTTCGGTCGAATCAGTTTGGTTAGTGAAGACCTTGGCTACGTTAGAATAAAATATCCTGGAGGAATTGCCTATGTCTGCTCGGCAAGGGAAGTTCTTTTCGGGTTCGGTTTTGGAAGAACCGAGGGATTAGTCTCTTGTCCGGATATCCATGGGCGAGGCCCCGAGTGAGAGGCTCTGCCCTGCGCAAGAAGTGCTACTTTTGCTTCTGCTAGCACCCCGAAATTTGTTGCGCAGAGGGGGCAAGGATCTTTCAGCTAGTATTAGAGCGAATTGGCTAAAGTGGATAAATCGAGAAGCAAGAAATGTTAAAATTTTATGAAGTACCAGTAAAAGATTATAATTGTGTGATGAAATTCATACAAATTGATATTTAGAATGAAGATTCATAAATTGGAAATTGGGTCTTCAGATGGAAGTACCGCAATTGTATGGAATCCCTAACTTGCTTGAGGCCTAGATATGATGGTATTACCTTATAGTTCCAAGGATCGTGATTACCCATATATATCGTGGGTATAACTAGAGCTCTTTACTGGCAATATATACGAGTAAATCTAAGACCTTGAAATTATAAGCAAAAATGCTATCCAGATGATGAATTTGAATGCTGGTTGATATGATTTTAGAATTCTGGTTGAGAATTGATGAGTTGATTTAGATTTTGATTGAAGGATGATGATTTCTGAATTCTGGTTGAAAGAAGATAAGTTGAACAAAGCCACAATGTGGATGAATGGGATGAATCCCAATGATGATGTTAGTAACTGGAATGATAATTATGACTTCAGCAAATCACTACGAGATTAGTGGATTGTGCTAACAGATTGTTGCTGTTTGACCTTTGACCCAGTGGATCTAATTAAGGAATAACAAATTGAGAACTTGCATAACTCAAACTCTATGGAGAAATGTTCAGATGGAATTTCCAGTTTGATGGACCATTATTGTGATAAGAATATGAATGAATTATTCTATGGTAATGAGTTATGTATGTTCTTCTTGTAGAAGGGATCTTTATCCCAGGATTCTGTGGGGGACTGACCAAACTATAAGGAACCCAAGAATCAGTTGGATATTAAGGTGAAAGAGTTTATCCTCCAGCCTGCGAGATGAGGACATCTCGCATTTTTTAAGTGGGGTAGGATGTGAGATTCCTCCCTCTAGCTTTTGAGGTGTAAAGGTGTAAGAACCTCCCCTTCTATTCTTGTAATTATTCCCCTCTCTGAAATAGAAGAAAGATCTTGTTTTTTCCTATTTTAGCCTAGAGAGAGAATCGAAAATTGAGATATCTTTAGATATAAAAATCCTCCTAGTGTCTAAAATGGATTCCCCTGAAACAGAAGTTCAAAATGAACTTTCCAATGTGCATTAGGAATTAATTGAAAATGGTATAAGGGACCTTAGCCTAAGGGTCTACATTTTCAGAACTTTTTGGATTATGGTCCAATTAAGGTTCCAATGGGCCAATCGGATTAATCCAAGTGTTGGGATGAGATAAATCCAAAGAATAAAATAAAATATCCAAAAATGAGTAAATGCTCACATAAGATGAAGAGTTGACTGAGTACAAGGTTTATTAGTTAAAAATTAAGAGATATTACTTAAAAAATGAGATATTTTAGAATAATGATGCATTTTTAACACCTTGGTAAGGAAAGGGAGACTCTTGAGGTAGTCACCTCTTTCACATGTGTGGAAGGTTTTTTTAATTCAAAGAAATTGTGATATTTTTATCTCTCCTCTCTCGTGGATTAAACCAAATCAAAAAGGGAGCCAAACTGGTCCAAATCTTGTCCAAATTAAACTTGGAAAATTCTAGAACCCAGTTGGACTTGGTTAGTGGCCTCCCTGACCTATAAATAGACCCTCAATCATTTTTAATTGAATATTGTAGCTATACTATGCCAGTATTATATTAAAATAATCATATTTTCTATTATCCTTTAAATTTTCCTCTCTCTTGGGAGCTTGGAGCTCTTTCTCTCTACAACAACTCTTGGAGTTGCTCTTCTCCTCTTGGTGGACCAATGACTTTCTTCTTCTCAACCCCTCTCAAGCTTGAGAAGCTTTCTTAATGATTTTTTTAATTCAAATCAAGCTTTCTCTTAAAGTCTTAATGCTTAATTAAGAGAAAGTTAATCTTTATGCTTATTTGTAATGCTTTCTTTAAGTAAATCTTAATGTGTGAGAGTTAAGGAGGACGTAAGCAAGAGGCAAGAACAAGGCAAGTAAGGAAGCAGTACACAAGTAAGGGTATTTCAATCTCTTTCTCTTTGATTTTGGAGCAACACCTTTAGTAGCTATGAGCTACATGAAAACTAGAAAGTCATTGTCTTAGATTGAGGCAACCTCTTGGTGAAGGAAGAAGGCCATAATGTGTGTACTTAACTTTGTGAACTACCTTGGCTGAAGGAAGAAGACCATATTGTGTGCACTTAACTACCTTTTTGCAAGTTTTCAAGTGTGTTTCGGGCATGTTATAGGCCACTACAAGGTTTATGCAAGCACTATGGGAAAATGTTATTTCAGGATAATTTTTGGCCAAACACGTTTTTATAGAGTAGAAATAAAAATTTGTTGTGTAGACAATTTGTGCACATATCCTAAGTGTTACAGGTGTTGGCACATGTATATGTATGTGACTGGCTTATGAACTGGTTCACATACATTGACATCATAATAGATTTACATTACTGCAAGAAGGCAGGGTGACTATCAAATTTTGCATGTTACTATAAGTGAAGAAGTTGCTAAAAGTGCTTAGTTGCTATAAGTAAAGATGTCTGATACAATCTTGATCTTAGAGCACTCTTTATTCCTTGTGCAGTCCCCCTTCTTAGACTATTGCTAAAGTTTAGGCATCTAGGGAGTGCAAGGCTAGCTAAGTGTTGAGCTCGACAAATATCTATAGGAGATTGAAAACTGGAGGAATATAAGTGTGAATCCTTGTTTGGAAAAGGACTAGTCATTGGGGAAATAGGAGTCACCAAGGGTGCAAGAGTCACTAGGGGAATAGGAGTCACCAAAGGATGTAGAAGTCAATAGGGGAATAGGAGTCACCAAGGGTGGCACTGGGTGCCTTTTTTTGGCAAGCAATTACGGGCAAGCAGTTTTGCAAAACTGGCCAGTGGTGGTTGAAATCGTAACACACTCTCTCTCTCTCTCTCTCTCTCTCTCTCTCTCTCTCTCACACACACACACACACACACACACACACACCCACACACACACAGTTCATGGAAAACACCAATAAGTGTGCTTGGTTTGAATTGTAACACATAGGACATTTTATCTCTCTCTCTCTCTCTCTCTCTCTCTCTCTCTCTCTCTCTCGGGATATTGACCCATGTACACACCAACACATTTCACACTTTTTGCAAGATATTTCACATGTAACACATAGGACATTTCTCTCTCTCTCTCTCTCTCTCTCTCTCTCTCTCTCTCTCTCTCTCTCTCTCTCTCTCTCTCTCTCTCTCTCGATATTGACCCATGTACACACCAACACATTTAACACTTTTGCAAGATATTTCACATGTACCACATAGGACATCTCTCTCTCTCTCTCTCTCTCTCTCTCTCTCTCTCTCTCTCTCTCTCTCTCGATATATTAACATATGTACATACCAAAACATTTCACACTTTTGCAAGATATTGATAAAATTTGCTTCCATACATGATACAGTGAATACAAAATCATTTCAAAACAACAATAAATGTGTGTGGAAACCAATGACATGGTCATCTCCATGGTCAACAATAAATGTGTGTGGAAACCAATGACATGGTCATCTCCATGACTCATATTCCAAGTGAGGCACCAACACTACTTGAAGTTGCATGATCTTGTTGGTTTGTGTTAGGTCATGGAGGTCCCCCCCAATTTAGATATTGATATGGGTTGGTCATATTAGGCTGTGGTATACCATAAGGGTATGGCATCATTGCTGGTGTAATTTCTACTCCTAGTGGTGGTGGATAATAAGCAAGTTGTCGGACTATATTGGTAGCTCCAAGTGGTGGTCGATAGTAAGAAAGTTGTCAAGCTGTAGAAGTAGCACCACATGGTACATCTGAAGCATGCCCTAGCAACCATTGGGGTTATCCACTCCAAGGTTCCTCCAACGAAATTTGAGGTTGCGTACTTTCTTGAATAATTTTCTTGGATTCTTTACCTTGAAACCATGTGGAACCTAGGTCTATGGGCACATCTTACAAATGAGCCAACTCCTAATTATAGCAAAGCCAATCATTTTCTATGCTTAAACAATGTCAGTGAAGCTCCTTGCAAGCCTTAGCCAATGACACCAGTCCCTGCAAACCAGTACTAGTTTCCCCTCCATTGTGAAAGCCACCTACCAAAATGATGAAAAACTTAAGATCAATGTCTTACATTGTATCGAATCATTACCAATAAAAATTGCATAGTGTGTATTCTATGCCTTGCAGTCTCAATGAGTCACTCAACTGCACCCCATAGTTGATTATCTATCCCCCTAATATGAGTGGCACGACTTCCTTTTAGGTAGAGTAACTCACTTAGAAGGTTAGTGTAGTGTGTAAACTCAGAGGTCATATAGCAGATGCATCCTTACTATTCACTCTCATATATGTTGGAGATCGGACACTTGGTGGGTGTCGAGAAAACACCCCAACAATCAACATTATTACCTGCACACTCATGACATACACCTCATTTGTTTAAACAATGATTTAGAGTTTTCTTTTAATTTCCCAATACTAGAAGAAAAGAAAGTGGTGCTTCATACCTCTTCAAAATCTATCTCGTCAAAGTGATGGTAGCTCTCTTGCAACTTAAGATATAAAGTGCATTGTAGAGCAAGATCATGTGCTCTATCGGTCTCCACTACGTCACCAAAATGATCACCGATGCAAGTGGTTACAAGGGTTCCATCCTCTCTTAAGAACTAATTGGCAAGAACACATGCAGCCTCAACAAGCTCTTTCTTCCAAATGTTCCAGTGGGCGAGGAACTAGCAGAGTGTCTTATCTATAGGCAACCCTGTTGGAAAATCTGCCCACACCATTGAATATCCTCCCAAAGATAAGGGTTGGCTTCCAATATTTCTAGAATTGTTCAAGCCCCCAACAAACTTTTCCAACCTATTGTAATGCCTGGGAGCCCAGTTAATATTAGAAACTTGTTGGAACTAAAAAATAGATATGTTCAAAATATAATTTTGGGTTTTCATGCACTTACTTTGAGATGTTTCTCCTGGGTTTTCATGCACTTACTTTGAGATGTTTCTCCTGGGCTATATCAATGATGGTTCCCAAAATATCCATGTGCTTTGGTGATATATTTCAAAACACTTGTATGAAAAGATGCAGGGGAGAAGAGAGCTTGAGCTCTTGCAAGCACACACACACTCACAAAACCCTAAAAGAGAACACACAAGGTGAGAGGCTGAAAATCTTCTTCTTCTTCACTCAACACTCAACACACCATATACAAAGATAAGAGTATACCATATGAAAAGGTACTCAACCAAATACATACTAGGGTTCTCTATAGTGTGAACCCAACTAAATGAGCTGGCGTTATAACTATGCCAGTCTCTAGAATGGCTGTCACACAGCCTGTCATCCCACTGGCCACATATCACCCATGATCTCACCAACCATGCCAGTGGTGTAAGTGTGGGGCCTATCCCCCAAGCGGGTCATCAATGTCCATCGCCTCACTAGATGAGCTCGATATCTCAACACTCCCCCTCGAGCTCAACTCCATCTCATGTACACCAAGTGAAGCCCTGAATCTGCGTAGCTTCTCTGTACCCAATGCTTTTGTGATGAAGATGTCAGCGACCTGATCCTGTGTGCTAACATGAACAAGGTCAATGTCTCCTGCCAAAACCTTCTCTCTGACAAAATGATAGTGGACCTCTATATGCTTCGTGCGAGCATGAAAAACTGGGTTCCTAGCCAATTGTATACTGCTAATGTTGTAACAAAAAATGACAACTTGTCTATCCACTGATAGACCCAAATCTACAAGTAGCTTTCTCAACTAAGCTACCTCACATGCTGCCATATCAGCACCTCTGTATACTCGGCCTCTCTATTGGATAGAGTAACCGTAGGCTGCTTCTTGCTGCTCCAAGTCACAGCAGCACTCCCCAAAGAAAACATGAAGCCACTAGTAGATCTCCTATCTGAGAGATACTACCAGCCCAATTAGCATCTCTGTACCCATGTACACATATCTCTGTCCCAGTTTCATAAAATAGTCCACAATGCAAAGTAGACCTCACATACCTCAGTATGCATCTCAATGCATCCAAATGCGGCTTCCGAGGAACCTGCATAAATTGACTCACCAACCCAACATCATAGCTCAAATCTGGCCTGGTGATCGTCATGTAGATTAAGCTTCCTACTATGCACCTCTACATAGTAGGATCCTCCAAGATCTCTCCTGAATCTGCACTCAACTTGCCATTTTGATCCAATGGCACTGAGATAGGCTTACAGCCTATCATACCATACTTGGAAAACATGTCCAAGCCATACTGTCTTTGCAGTATGGCTTACAGCCTATCATACCATACTTGGAAAACATGTCCAAGCCATACTGTCTTTGCAGTAATCCAATACCATGTGGTGACCTAATCACCTCAATGCCCAAGAAATATCTGAGCTCCCCCAGATCCTTCATCTCAAACTTCTGTCTAAGCAAGATCTTTACATCAAAGATCTCTACATCATGGTCCCTCGTAATGATCAGGTCATCTACATAGATGAGACAACAAGCACAACCCCTCTATCACTGTGTCTCACATACAGCGAGAAATCTGCATTGGCTACATGAAAGCCAATAGTGACAAGATATTCAAAAATCTTGTTAGAACATGCTCTTGGTGCTTGTTTTAAGCCATACAAGGCTTTCTTCAACCTGCAAACATGCTCGGGGTGACTCACATCCTCATAACTAGGTGGTTGCAACATATACACCTCTTCCTACAAATCCCCATGCAAGAATGCATTCTTTAGATCCATCTGATGTAAAGACCATTACTTTGACACAGCCACTACTGCTATCACAACTCTCACTGTTGCCATCTTGGCAACTGGGCCGAAAGTTTCCTCATAATCAATGCCATATGTCTGTGCATATCCTTTGGCTACCAATCTAGCCTTGTACCTGCTTATGCTTCCATCACTATTATGTTTTACTTTGTACACCCACTTGCATCCAATGGCTTTCTTGCCTTCAGGCAATTGCACTAAATCCCAAGTCTCATTTCCATATAGTGTATCCATCTCCTCATCCATAGCTTTCTCCCAACACACATTTCCAATAGCCTCATCAATGCATGTGGGCTCTACAACCTGCACAACTTTTGCCATGTATGCATAGTGATGTGCCACATAACCATCATAGGTAAACCTCTACATAGGATTCTTCACTCTCCCAGATCTTCGCAGCTTTGCATTCATGGCTTCCATAGCCTTCTTTACACCAGGTGTTCTCATAGCTGGTATCCCAAGCTCCTCATCAAGGCTCATCTCTGAGCCACTAGACTCTCCATCAACATGAGAATGCCCTGCAAAAATGTCAGGCATACTAGGGGGCTCAATCACTTTCTCTTTGCCTTTATGTGATGTACTAATCACATTTGCAGGACTGGTATTATGACACAGCTTGCCACTCCATGGTCTATCAAATTGAACCACTAGATGAGGACTCTCGTGGTCCACTCAAAGACTGTGATTGCTGACTTGCATTTTGTGCAACCACATTTTCACTCACATCAGCCCCAACAGCTTCTTTTTCAGTAGCATACCAGCTGCTCGTCCCATCAAAAACAACATCCCTGCTTACCCTCAACTCACGTGTAGCAGGGTCATAACACCTGTATTCCTTTTGCTCAAGGGAATATCCAATAAACACACATTTTTCAGCTTTTGGATCCAGCTTAGTTCTCAGCTCATTTGGCACATGCACATATGCAATGCATCCAAAGACTTTCAAATGAGACAAATCAGGTTTTCTGCCAGTAAACATCTCCTCTCTAGAGTTACATCATGCAGTAGGAGTTCTGTTCATGATGTAAACTGCTGTAGAAACAGCCTCAGCCCAATAGCTATGTGGCATATTCTTCTCTTCCATCAATGCTCACGCAATCTCAGCAATGTGCCTGTTTTTTCACTCAGCAACTCCATTTTGCTGCGGAGTGTATTTGCATGTAAACTGTCTCCTAATATCATTCTTCTTCAAAAATTCAGAGAACTCATTGGAGAAGTCCTCTCCCCCTCCATTTGACCTCAAGCACTTTACATATTTCCTTTTTTCAACCACAACTCTAAAATTCTAAAAAAGAGTGAACACCTCACCCTTATCCTTCATGAAGTATACCCACACTTTCCTTGTGTGGTCATCAATAAATGTCACATAATACCCACAGCCTCCCATAGACATGGCCTTCGTAGACCCCAGACATCTGAATGCACAACATCTAGTGCATTTCTACTCACATTTCTATTACGTGAAAATACATGCTTTGTTTGCTTTCCAAATTGGCATGCTTCACATATTTTCTGCATACCTTCAACTTTAAACTTTGGCAGCCCTGTCACAATTCCTTTAGTCTGCATAGACTTCATTCTCTGCACATTCACATGTCCAATTCTTTTATGCCAAATGTCTATGTCTGCAACCATTCTTGAACCAGTTGCAAACATCGCAGCACTCACTTCAGGCATGTTTACATTCAATGTAAACATTCTGCCCACTCTGTTGCCTTTTGCAACCAACCTGCACTTGTCTTTAAAGTCTTCAACATAATAACCATCAGGGTTAAACCGAACCTGTAAACCCTGCTCAATCATCTAGCCAACTGAAACCAAATTCTTTGTTATGTTCGGAACATGAAGTACATCTGCTGCAAGGTACTTCACTTTGCCATCCTCCTGCATAGACAATGGCACATCTTCAACATGGGCAATTGGATGAGCAGTGTCATCCCCTGTTTCCATAAAACCTGGTCTTTCAAGGTTTTTCATCTCCTTGAACCACTCCCCATGACTTGTCATGTGGTTCGAAGCACGTGAATCAACGTACCATACATCATCTTTATGTGCTGCTTCAACATTTTCAGACATGGCATTAACGACATGCTACATAACAAACAACCTTTCATTATCCTCATTGTTTCTGCTCGAGGATGCATAGTTGTTTTGCTGCAATCTCCCATTTTGCATGTCAGCCTACTTCTTATAATAATCTGCCTGCACACTCCAGGCTTACCACAATAAAAGCATCCACGTGTATCATTATACTGCCTTTGCCAATTTCCACGACCTCTTTGACTCCCCCTGCCTCTAAATTGGACTCTTCCACCTACGTGTTGTTGTTGTTGAATTCTGGGACTGTTGTCGTTGCTGCTATTGGCCATAATTCTGATTACGTATTCGGCCACCTCCTTGGTCACGTCCACGGCCTCCTCTACCTCGTCCTCTTCCTGAACTTGTGTAGAAGGCCCGTTGCTCTGAACTATTTTTGTTTTGTGAAGATTGTTGGTCTTCACCCAAGCTCTTCTCTTCTATAATCAACATAGACACCAAATCTGTGAAATTGGGAATGTTTTCCCGAGTTTGAATAGATGTCTTGAATGCCTTGTATTATAGCCCGAGACCACATAGACAGACTTCCACCTTATCATCATCATACTGAAACACCAATAGATGCAAGGGATTCCACAATACCCTTTATCTTCAATGCATAGTCATTTATAGACATACTCTTTTTCTCTATAATATGAAGTTCATTCTTCAACTGTATCTTTCGTGCCTTGGTATTTCTTTCATAGAGTTTTACCAAGGTGTCCCACATCTCCTTGGGGGACTTGGCATCCTGTGTGTGCCCAATCATGGTGTCCTGTATATACTGATAGAGAGCCAATACATAACTTTTCTGGCTCCTTGGTTCCAATCCTTGAACTCTTTCACATCTGCAACAGTCGGATTGATCTCCGGTATCTCCGGTGCCTCTTCATGCTCACCTTCTATATAGTCCCAGTAACCCTTTCCCATCAGGAAATTTGTCAGCCTGAACCTCCAAGCATGGAAGTTGTTCTTATCAAGCTTCTCAGCAACAATCTGATTTATGCCATCATTTGATATCTTGCCAAACACACAAATTTACCAAAAACAGCACTCTGGTTTGTCCTGCATAAACTGCTGTATTTTTTACAACGGTACTGTACTACACTCAAATGTCACAACCCACTGTGACCTCAATGTGCATACATACACCCAATGGCAACTGTTGACCTCCTTGCAGCACACACAATGTCTGCACAACCAATCTGTCTTCCTGCAGTTCTTAAAAAAAAAATCTACAGAGAATCGATGACTTACCTGCAGTACTCGAAATCGCATGCTTTCTGAAAAACGAAGGTCGTAATGCGCCCGAAACGCGTTTTCGGCCCAAAAAATTAGTCCGATAGGAGAATATAGTTGCCCTATAGCTTTACTCCCACGAAGAAAGCTCCTCAATCAGAGATCATTTGTCGGTGCCTCCCATAGAGCTCCCGCTGACAAGGGTGTAGTCGCCAACACAAATAGGAAAGAGTAGTTGAAGCTCTTACCCTCATACCGCTTCCTGTGCTTCTCTTGCTTGCAGCTCAGCCCTTAGCATGAACCAAGCCTCTGATACCATGAAAAGATATAGGGGAGAAGAGAGCTTGAGCTCTTGCAAGCACACACACACTCACAAAACCCTAAAAGAGAACACACAAGGTGAGAGGCTGAAAATCTTCTTCTTCTTCACAACACTCAACACACCATATACAAAGATAAGAGTACACCATATGAAAAGGTACTCAACCAAATACATACTAGGGTTCTCTATAGTGTGAACCCAACTAAATGAGCTGGCGCTATAACTATGCCAGTCTCTAGAATGGCTGTCACACAGCCTGTCATCCCACTGGCCGCATATCACCCATGATCTCACCAACCATGCCTGTGGTGTAACTGTGGGGCCTATCCTCCAGGCGGGTCATCAATGTCCACTGCCTCACTAAATGAGCTCGATATCTCAACATTGTATACAAAAAAACAAACATGGTAATGTAAAAAAAAATATGCTTTAAAGGAAACGATTAGAACAACTATAAAAGAAGGTCAGTGACATTACTACTTGGAGAACTGTTTGAACTATTTGTGTCATTTTCTTTATCCTCCTCCACCTCCTCATCTTTCGTGTGATCGTACTCCTTTGAATCATCATCATCCATCAATATTACATGGCAATATGATATGGCAGTTAACTACCACATCATTGCCATGTCATATTCACCGCCTTCAATGTTGTATCACCTTCATTAGCCAAGGACATGGAAAGTACAGGTTCGGCAGCACATCAGAGATGGCTGTGCATTTACATCAGCACAACAAAGGCTTAAGGCCTATAAGGTCGACTGGAAACATAGGCGAAAGAAGCACAAGCAATTAGCAGATATGACAATATAGATTCGGCATTGGTCCCCAAGGCTATGATGTGGCAATTACGTGGCTATGACATGGTAGTTACTTACCATGTCATACCACCTTGGCTATGGACGTGGTTAGCATGGTCAGCTTCAATACGCGCTCCTTCAAAATTTTAACCGCCTTATATATGAATCAAAAAGAACACGGCCGCATCATCCCCCACCCGTTCCCAACCCACCCTAAAATCGCACTAGCACACCCAATTTTCTGGGGCTCCCAAGGGCTTCCCCAATCTCTTTGTTGGGTATATGTCTACTTGGAGTGCTAATCATGGCGTAGGTTTGCTTATATAATTAGATGCCACGTACATTCTAAATACATCGAACTATGTAGTCAAGTGTGGCTATGTGTCTACGTGCTCACTATATGTAACAACTTCAAGGAAAGACCTATTATAGATATATATACACTTAACTACTTTCACTCTGTATGGGCAAGTGTGGGTGCATGCAAGGCCATGCTCATTAGCATGCCATATATATGGAACCAATACAAAGGGATCATACCCTTGACCTATTACATATAATATTGTTTTAATGGTTTCTTGTTCACTTGTTGGTGGATGTCTGCACTTCACTTTTCCTCAACATTCTAGATGAATCTTCATTTTGAGCTGAAATGCAAGCTACAATTAGTCATACATTTAAATAGATGAATACAAGAGATGCACATATCTTTTAAACAAAATTGAGTAGATTATGTGTGTTTTGGTATAGATTTCTCGAGAGGTGCGATTTTTCATGTTGAGGTAAATAATATCTTCATTGTTATATTTCATATAATAAGTAATACAACATTAAAGAATAATTATCTTATTGAGTCTTCTTCCCCATTGTTGATAACTGAATGGAAATGGTAGAGTATATCTATGGACTTTATAGTTGGACTACCTCAAACTAAAAACTAAAAGGAACCATGATACAATATTAGTGGTGGTAGTTGACCGTTTTGTCCAAGTGGTTGTGGAATGGTCAACTTGGTTTTCTTACCAACTTGCATCCATATAGTCTTGAAAGTGGTAAAGCAAAGAACTGGGTTGCCCAATACTTTGACTTGCTAAGCTCTCAACTATTGCATTTGATGCCAAGCGAAAAGTAAAAATTAGAGAATTACAAACGAAGAGTAGAAAATCCAATTGCCAAAAGCATATAAGCTTAGAATAGAAGAAAAGAACAAGCCTCCTCACAATATCTTTTTCTATTTGATACTGCAAAAAGTAGAAATGCTTATAAGATAAGATGATGAAACAAAGAAAATTAAATACATAACACTTTAACGTGACCATCACTCTGATTACTATCTCTACTCAAAAGGAATTATAGGAAATGCTTATAAGATAGGAAATATAACACATTACCTATTGTGGCAAGTCTAAATTATAGATTGATAGAGAGATACCAAATGTTGGCATCATGGAGGATTAAACCTAGTGATCCAAATGCTGGCATCATGGAGGATTAAACCTAGTGATCCAAATCATGGATGAGGCATAATGACCATGCTAATTTAATTAAGTAAAAGAGATTAGCTTAAACATAATAGGATTAAGGTAATGGCAATATAATGATGAGAATGAGAGAGTTAACCATTCATTCTAATGAGCCTCTTTTATAGGCTGAGTACCAAGTGGTTAGGCTCAAGCTAATCATGCTTAAGAGCTAATAATCCTCCATGACTCTTTCCACAATTCTCTCCATGATTCTAGCCTCCACATGCCCTAGATTCTAGCTTCCAAAGTCAACAAAGGAGGCTCATTTTCCTATCTCCTAGTAAACCTCATGGATTCTTTCACCTTTACATGCACACTTTACATCTACTACAAGGCTTTTAACTTTGAACAAATAACCTAGGCTTAATTCTTTTACATCCATAAATCCCATGTACATCAATTTGTCTCTAATAGTTTTGCTTAAGGTGTTAACTTACTTTGGCTAGTCACTCTCATTGTATATGTTTATAGGTATAATAGCTTATGATGTGACATAAACTCATTATTGCTTATAAGGATGTGACTTGTAAGATCCATACTCATCACTACTTTTTTATGCAATATAACTTTCATTCACTTTTTGATCCCCCAAAATTTAAATTTCAAATTTCAATCTTTTGATTCCTTTGACCTTATTTCTTCTACCTTCGCCTCCCTCTCCTCCTCCCCTCCTCCTCTCCTCCCTAGCCACTCCACCTCCTCCCCTCATCCACTTGTTGCCCCTCCTCCATGCCTCTCCCTCATGCATGATCTCGCCTCATAGGCTACACCTTTGTCTCTCCTCTAATCTACATCACCCACATCCCTCACCCAGGCTTTTCCTTACACCACCTTTCTTCCATGCAATCTGTTCACTTTCATGAAGCTTTTTCTTATGTGATTCCTCTCCTCCTTGATCTAAACATCACTCATCTGAGGCATTTCCTTGTATAGCTTCTCTTCCTTGCATTTTTCACTCTCTCCTAAACTTTTCATGCCATTTTTCTTCCCTTGAGACTACTCCTAGGATTTTTATCTCCCTTACTATGTAAAATGTCTCTCCAAAATATCACTAACAAGCCTACTAAATTTAGGCTGCATGTAGATCTTAACTATGATTATGCAAGCCTTCGGAGTACTAGAGGTGGCCAGATTTACACAGATACCGACTTGGAAAGAATGTGGGCAAATAATAAGATAAGCATTGATATGTGGACAGATGGTATGATGTACCCAATGGATCCTCTGTCGCCCTGATCCACCCCTTTTCAAAATATTACTTCATTTCTATATTTTTGGGTGATGAGGCATATGGTCTTCTTGGATACTATTGAAGGATACATTTCTTAGTTGTAGGTGAAGCCCAAAGAAGGTTATATGCACATAATCAGTAAACAATCAAAAGAATGCACTTATAAGTTGAGGAGCTTACTCTGATGCTAGAATAAAGGCAATAGAAGGAGAACACACTATCATGGAGAAAAACATTAAAGCAGTGGAAGGTGATAAAGTTTAGCTATACAATTTCACTACAAAGAGAACAGCCTGAAATCTTCAAAAGCACCTGGAAAGCTTAAAGAATATGCCAATGGGATATATAGAGAGAAAAAGGAAGCGGCAAGTGGTAGACTCGTTGGTTGAATGCAATGTAAGAAAAAGAAGAGTATGGGCCACAAGGTATGATGATTCATCTCTAGTTTCATTTTTAGAATTTTCATTAAATGTTGGTAGGTTACTTAAAGATGCTTCTTTGATTTGTTTTATAGAAATTTTGCTAGCCAAATGATGGGATACAACATTGGAGCAAAGCAAACAAGAATCGATCTCCTAAAGCGTGTCATCTCAAAAATGTAGATATGCTAGACAATCCCAACAATAAGTGTTTACATGACACGCTACACATAGGTTTACCAAGGAGCTAAAGGATCTTGTTAGTCCAGGATATATTGTGCATGCATGTGACAGTGGTGGAATTAGTCACAAGGGGTATGAAGTAAGATACAAAATCTTCACAGATACACATAGTGCAGCCAACTCCTTATAGTGCTAGCATGGAAAGACAATCTATGAATTCTAATGTAGGTGCCATGTTGGGTGGTTATCAGTATGTTGAAGATTCCATGCCTACCTTAGATGTAGCATCCTTCCACCACTACGAGTTCAATAACATTTGCTTGGACTTGGTGAGTATTATGGATTGGCATGGGATGAATGCAATAGAACAATTGTATTTGTCATCAAAAGTTGGATTAATGCCAAGTGGTCAAGGGTCACAAGTTGAAGAGGGTAAGCTTGACATTGATGAGAATAGAGCACTACATGATAGAGCACTACATGATAGAGAGACACTTGAAGATGAAATTGTAACACCATTGGATCTGAGCCAAGATGAGTTAATGCAAGAAATGCCAATTGATGATGAAAGTGCATCAAGTATTGTACCAAAGAAAACAAAAAAAGAAGAAGGAAGAGAAGGAATATTTTGGTATGCAATTAGAGAAAAAAATTGGTGGGGTTAGCTGCATTTGAGGTGCTGATGGAATCACGTGATACACTTCATTGGTACTTTAAAAGGAGTTCAATTCCAAATTTGATTAAACAATAATCTACAAGGATGGATCTAGAGGTGGATGACATCAGCATATTCAACGTTAAGTGGCACTTAGCAAGTGATTTGAAGACACTGGAGTGCATTCATGGATGTAAACATGGGGTAAACTCAAAATTCACATACTTGTACTATTGCCACACTAGAGTTGAAGATGACAAAGGGCAAAAACAAAGTTGATGCAAAGAAGAAGGAAAAGAAAGAAATGAATATAAAGCAAATGGGCAAGCAAAAGGAGAAGGCAAAGCATGCACCAAATGGGCCAAGAGGATCAAGAGCTACAATCAAAGTCTTCCCCCGGATCGGCATGAAATTGATAAAGATTAGGACCCGATTCTTGATATCCCTCTTTCTCCATAAGCTACATCACGTAAGGCTTAGGATACTAGATAAGCTTCTCATCTTGCATGTCAACTATGCATGGAACATGGAGTCGGAAGAGAGATGTGTGGAGGAGGAGATTTTAGGTTTCTTACATGGAGCATCAATTAAATTCACAAAGGATGCTAAGACATCTAGGCAAACATAAGATCAGCCTAGTAAAATTTGCATGGGTGGCTTAAAGGCAAGGCATCTCCTATCCAACTACACGAATGTTGAAAGCTTTACAGAATATGAGGCTAAAATGGGATTGAAGTGCGCAAAGATATGTTATTACATTGTAAGTAGCTCTAGTAAGGTGCGCACATTCAAGTTCACATAGGCAGCATAGATATATATCTCAGAAACCTCATCAACAACCATGAGCACTAACCTTGATAACCCACCATCTCCTAACCGTAGTCATCCGCCGGTAGATAATTTTTTTATAGATGACCTCCTAACCCCCCCGGTCCTCCCTATTCCCATCGTCCCCATCGTTACATAATCCACCTCTATTCTAATCACTGTAGTTGAGAACCCCTTGAGCCCCCTGTCCCTAACCCTATCATTCTCCCTCAGCCCAAACCTACAAAGTCGATGGAAGGCTTAAAAATAATTCCCATCATTGAAGTCACAAGTGAGAAACCACCTAGAGCAACATAGACTACACTCCCCACAGTCCCACCGATACACAAGACATCTTTCAAGGCTTGGCTTCTATTCAAAACTTGGGTAGCATCGAGGAGACAAGGCAAGAATAGCCAGCGCCAACTAAAGATGTAGGTCAGAGTGTGAAGATGAAAACAAGCGATCACAAGGTGCCCAGAATGTCCAAGGAAGAGCATGAAGCTCACAAAGTAAGGAAGAATGCAATGAATGATTGGAAGTAGCAACACGCCAAAAAGTAGAGGAAGAAGCAGCTTGCCAAGAAGAGTAGCGATGTAAGAAGGAAGAAAAATCTCACAAAATGGAGGAAAAGCAAAAGCAAAAGGAGGAGGAGGATGCCATGCCAACACCAAAGAAGAACGAAGTTTCAGAATGATTGTGCCCCATGATGCACCAATCAGCCAAGGCCACCCCTACCACAAATCATTCTACTAAGGCAAAGAAGGCGAAGCTGGCTTCGGGTCAAATCACTCCAACAAATACAAAATATTAAAAAAGAACATATTTATTGATGTGACAAAGGTATCTTTCACAAGAGTAGTAAAAGAGATCATGGATAAGGTAGGCTTAGAAGACCACAAAGTCCAAGTAAATGTTGAAATGGCTCTTTAAAAGGCCTCTGAAAAGATTTGGTAGGGCTAGTTAAGGACGCCATCGTGTGCCACATCCATGCCAAGCGAGTCACTCTAATGCCCAAGGATCTTTAGTTAGCTAAGCAGCTCCATAGTGATAGGTCTTTAAATCCTAGTACCACCTAGTCTTTCCAGTTGTAATGCAAACATGGTCTACTTTGTAATTAATTTTTCAAATAGAAGAATCAATATTCTAGTTTTAACATCTTGTCAAATACTATCATGTACTTTTTATTTTCTCGAAGCTTTGTCAGGCTTGTGTGTTTTAAAAATACCATCACATATAGCATTCATTTTTTAGATATTAAGGTATTTAAGATGGATCAAGATCAATCATTGAATACCAAATGCAAGGCTTGGGAGAGCCAGGAAATATTTTTTTATGAAACAAAGGCTAGTTTAGCCCATTTTGAGTCCTAATAATAAGCACGAGGGAGGGTTGAAGGGGCTAGATTATGTAGCTAAGAGTCAGACCGATACAACACAACTTTTGGCTGTTTGACCAGGTAGTAAGGAACCGAGCCAGTACGGCATGACTTGGGCTGGTACAGCATGACTTGGGCCTGTACGGTGTGACTTTTGGCTATTTGAATACATCAAACAACCAAAAATAGCATTGTACCGGCCCGCTGACTCTCTTGGCTACATAATCAGGTCCTTGCAACCCTCTCTGTTGCTAATTGGGCTCAAAATGGACCAAACTAACCTTTGTTTCATCAAAAATTCATGCCAAATTAGCCTAGCACAAGGGGAGAGAGAGGAAGAGTGAAAGCCTAAAAATTGTACCCAATCTAGTATCAAGGGGGGGTGTTGAAATGAGTGATGCTAGAGTGCCAAGTCACCTAGCCAAGTTATCTCACATGAGCTATCATAGCTTTGTTGTACTCTCCTCATATAAAAGGAGGACATTTCAAGCATTGGAATACAAGCACAACATCTCAAGTCTTTTTATGAGTACAAGTTTCCATCTTGTAACCTAACTAAACTTGAGTCTAAACTTAATTAGCACACACACTCATCACCATGAGTATTGTTCATTTTTATCCACCTTAGATTAGCGTTGTTAATTAGATTAGGATTATGATCTATAGTTGATTATCAATAGGGAGCTTGATCCATGAATTGCAACATGGTATCAAAGCTTGGTTTAAGCTCCCCATTAGCTTAGCTTTAACTCATATTAGTATAATCTCTTCATTAATCACTTAATCACAACACTAATCCTAATCTTATCTTCATTTCCCTTCTTGTGGCCAAACTTGCTCAAGCTTGTTCTCCTCAATCTCTCCATCTTTGTCCAAGTCTTTCAAGAGGCATCTCACACAAGCCTAGGCAAACCCACAGCTCAAGCCATTCACTCCAATTCAGCGAGAGCAGCTCGAAAAATCACAAAAGTGCGCCGATTGGTTTTTTGCATCATTCTCCATGGGGGGCTGCTAACAATTAGCCCAAGCCACTTTAGGGCTCGCTTGGCCCATTTCATCCACGGACGCGACCACAACAAGTAGAAACATGGTCACTTAATTCTGGGCATATTTGGGTTAATTTATGAGTTTTTGAGTTAGTTCTTTGCACAATTAACTTCGCCTCATCTAGTGCAAGAAGTCCATACAAAAACCCCTCTCAATGTTGCATTGTACAAGCCCAATTTTGGCCACCAAAATCTGTTGCCCTTAATCACATTAATTAAGTACTAATCACTATCATTAGTGCTGTGTTAACAAAAATTGGGCTAATTAAAGTTCAAAATTGGAAAATTGGGGTGTAAACTCAGTGTGCGAAGTTCTTTTTTACATCAAAAATTGTTGCATTCTCTTGCATTACTAAAATTGAAGAGATTTTTTTATCATCCTTGTACTGGGACTAGACACTGGCCGTGAATCATTATCACGTGCAAAGACCTTCCTGACCTTCACACTACAAATTTGTATGAGATTATACACTACTAACAAAGCAAAATAAAAGCTTGTTAGTAAGACCTTCTCAGTATGGAGCGTGTTGAAGTTTTTTCAAGATTTAATGGTGATGGTTTTTTCACATGGAAAAGCAAGACCATGTACTTGCTTATACGTAAGGGGCTTTGGCACCTTATTGAGGATGAAGAAGTGGAGGTTGAGCCACTTCAAAACAACAAAGCATTGGGCCTCATCACTCAAAATCTTGATGACAATGTGATTAGTCACATTGCTGGCTCATCAAGGATGCCAAGTTGGCACGGCAAGAACTCAACAAGATTTTCGGCACCGACTCAAAGAGCTCAAAGATCAACCTTCTCATGTAGTTTTACAAGCTCAACAAGAAGGAGACCGAGACCATGGCACAACACATTAGTAAATTCAAAGGTATCAAACAACAACTTAGTGCATTAAAGAAAGTCATTGAGGAAGAAGAATCTATTGTTGTATTGCTAAAAAGTGTTGACAAAGAACCTTATGAATTAATTGTTGCTACACTTAAAATGTGCCCAACACTAAACTTCAAGATGTAAAATCATCTCTACTTGAACAAGAATCTAAATTCAAAGATAAAGAATCATTCAAATGGCATTCAAGTGAGCAAGCACTGTATACAAAGGGTGGGAGATTTCATTGGACAAATCAATCAACATCTCAACTTCCAAGATGCTATCACTGTGGAAAACTTGGTCATACCAAGAATGAATGTTGCACGATAAAGATAAACCAAAGCTGGTTTGTGTGACTATTGAGGAAAAATTGGTCACCTAGAAGAAGATTGCTATCAAAAAAAGAAGTAGGCAAACTACATCGAGGCCAAAGTTGTCCCAGCTGAAGACATTAGGAGAAATATGAACTCTCCATTTTGCCCCTTAAGGAATGAATAAAAAAAGATTGCCCTAACCAATGAGAGAGCTGGGATTCTAGATCCATGTAACATGGATATTTTTGTCATATCTTTGCCCAAATCTCTTAAGATAATAAAATAATAGAGCCTATATCTTAAAAAAATAGAGAAATGTTAGATTTCATGTCAGATTCCATATCTTTCATGTCAAATGTACCTTGTGGTCAGCACATGGAAGTTTGAAAATCGAATTTTATTTTTTTTCATTTTTTATTTTTAACTTTTTACTTTTCCTCCTTTTGCATTTCACTACCTTTTCATTCTCCCCCTTTTTTTGGCGGAATTCAATTTCGCCATATCTTTTGCAACCTGGTTCTTTCTTCATGAAAATTTATAGGCATGTTATTCTCCACCATATCTCTCTCCTCCTAAAATTTCATCTCATTTGGACAAAACCTCTGTGAGTTATGCTTTCTCACATGAACTTTCTCTTCTCTACACCACAGATAGCTATCTTGATGTGAAGTGGCATCAAATTCTTACAAGTGAGTAGTTATCATACGTTTAGGGCTTGTCTATGTTTTGTCTTGATGTGAGTAATGAGCATAGTTTAGGATTTGTTTATGTTTTGTCTTGATGTGAGTAATGATCATAGTTTAGGATTTGTTTATATTTTGTCTTGATGTGCTGCTGTTTATTTTCTCAAGAGCAAGGTTGTGTAAATCAAAGCAGTAAGTTGCTATTTATTTCTTGTTGTTTTAATCTTTATTTGTTACTTTCAATCTTCTTTGCATAGTATTGATTTGAAGTGGCATAAAATACCATAGTAATGATCATAGGTTTAGGATTTGTTTATGTTTTCTCTTTATATGTTGCTATTTATTTTCACAGGAGCAACAAGGTTATGAGCAGTAAGTTTCTATTTATTTCTTGTTGTTTTTACCTTTATTTGTTGCTTTCAATCTTCTTTGCACAGTATTGATTTGAAGTGGCATAAAATACCAGAGTTATGATCATAGCAACAAGGTTGTGAGCAGTAAGTTGCTATTTATTTTTTGTTGTTTTTATCTTTATTTGTTGATTACAATCTTCTATGCATAGTAATGATTTCAAGTGGCATAAAATACAATAGTAATGATCATAGGTTTAGGGTTTGTCTATGTTTTGTCTTGATGTGAGTAATTGGCATCGATGTGGAGAGACATAGTTTGGAGTATATTCCACTACCACCGTTGTCTAGCCAGGAATCATAACTCTTAATCAACAATTATATTTCACACACTTCTTTCACTCAAAAAATCACTAATAAATAATCTAAATAACACAGAAATAGCATTCTTAAACTCAACGATTATCTGCTATTTTACACATGACTAAATCACATTTAAAACAATAAGATGGTCAAAATAGAAAAGAAAACAAAGTAACTCAGACAATGTTAAATCATAACAGAACAATCCAAAAAATAGCACAGAAATAACATCATTAAACTCAACTATTATCTTCTATTTCACACATGACTAAATCACATTTAGAATAACAAGATTAACATTAATAGAAAAGAAAACATAATAACTCAGATAAAATTACCATAGCAAAACAACATAACAGATAATAGTAATGATCATACCTCCATTGCTCTCTTGTTCTGTTGATTCTTCTATAGAAATTGATGAACAGAAAGATGATTGAAGGGGAAGATAATTATGTGGTTTCAACTAAATGGCACCCAATAATCAACCTACCCTTCAATTTCTCTGCTCTACAGAAGAGAAGAAACCCCATGATTGAGAATATCTAAACTCATTAATGTGGTTTAGGAGGGATCCGAGAACCTTCTTTCTCTTATTGAGAGGAGGATCTTTTCCCTACCATTCACACATCTTTTTTGGGGACACCCCGTCACCCATGTGATTACCTACCACCATTCAAGGTGCATACACCACTTACATCATTATCTAGTGCTCTCATGTTGCACGGTTCTCATCGCTCCCTCTTAGCACCTACATTTGGAATCTCCAATCCTCAAGTGTGGATACTTTTTCCTCCCTTTGAATTTTGAGGGTGTTTCCACCTCCACCCTTGTTACATCTTTTGAGGGGAGTCTTCATCCCTTCCATTGCATGATACATTTGGAGCCATATCTCCAAATTTTCCACCTTATTCCACATACCCTACTTTATATGGCTCTTATTCATTATTAGCCTTTGCTCAAGCTACCTTGAGCCACTTTGTATGGGATCTTGGATTAGTCTACCATCGACTTTCCATGGCCACCTTCTACATCGACATACCTTTCCTTAGTTTTTGCTAGAGCACCGACTCTAGCCTCATACATTTGGGATACCGGCATACATCTTTGGGAGATTCTCAATTTTCTTATTTACATTTGGGATCCTGACAAGATGGGATCACTTGTGAGGTGGTGTTTAAAAGCCTAAAATGTCACTTTTAAAAGCTATTAGTGTCACTTTTTAATACTAGGATGACACTATTAAAAGTAACTAAATGTCACTTTTAAAGCATCACTATATTACGCATATCACTTTCCAAATTTGAAAATTCTCCTTTCTTGTATATCTCACTTTCCCTTTTTTGCATATGCATAAGTCACTTTTCCTCCTTTAAGAGCACCTCCTCCCTCCCTTTAGCACCTCCCTCCTGTCTTCCTCCTCCCTTCCTTTCAGCACCTCCCTCTCTCCTCCCTCCCTCCTCTCTCCCTCCTCCCTCTCTTTCAACACCTTCCTCCCTCTCTTTAAACACCTCCCTCCCTCTTCCCTCATACCTCCTCCCTACCGCTACTTCTCTCCCTCCCCCTCAACCATGCCAAAAAAACATTAAAAAAGGACTACTTTTTAGAGATTGTTTGAAATAAATCACTTTTTATGTAGGTGGGCTTTAAAAAATTAATAAATATTGCTAACTTTTCAAACATTTTAGAATGCATTTGATCACTTAAATCAAGAGAACTCTCAAAAAAAGATTTGATTTTGACCAAATCAAAACCATCACATTCCATGAAAATTTGAGTACAAAAAACATTACATGTAATAATTGCATAAAACAAATTCTTCTCCTTTCAACTAAGAGAGATCTTTGGCCTTTTGCTTCAATATATATACAGTTGTCTTGCGCAAGTGACCATATTTTTTTAAATTAAACCCATACACAAGGATTTCTACATCCTCTAGATTGAGCGTGTCCACAATGGTGACAACTTCCTACTTTCTTCCCCTTTATGCTTTGTTCAGGATCTCAGGATCGTACTTGCCTTTCAATGGATCTTGTCCAGTTGTCCAATACCAATGCACTTCCATAGCATTTAATACATCCTGCTCTTTGAAAACCTTTGTGACTTTTGCAAGCCAAAATGGATTATCATTTTCATCGTTGGTAGCAAGAACTGCGATCATTGAGCCCTCATTTAGCTCATTTACATTTCCTTCCCACATTTTTTTGTCTTGTTGTCGACGCTGTCTACTCTTCCTGGGACTAACATACATTTCCCTTGTTTCTCCATGAATAAGAGATAATAACTCTACTGAAATTGGCACATCGCTTGGTGACAGCTATATCATTGTCACTTCTTTCACTAAGGCCACTCTCGTGCCACATAAATGCATGTTGTAGCTGGAATGTGTCACCCTAAACTCCTTCAAGTACGTAAGGAGAACTTGGTTTTTGTTTTCTCTACTAGTGTTATCTAATTGTAAGTAGAGAACATGTGGTAGTTTGCCTTGCCATTCTTTGATAATGTTTTGAATGATGGTGATTGTCAAATTAGGATCGTTATGAATGTTAGGAAAATTAACAAAGATCCTTGATGACATGATACCATTGAAAACTAAGGCTCCTACAACATGGAGTTGGATAAAATTTTCCTCCTTGAGATTCTTAGGACACATAAAATGAGGCAACATGGTTTTCTTTTGATCCATGCCATCAATGACAAGGCCTAAATATTTCTTCTTCTTCTCTAAACACTTTTTCCTATGCTTTGCTAATTTTTGGCACTCTATGCTCTACTACTCCCTGTGGATCTTCGAGGCATGTAGAATAAGCACTACAAAAGAGATTCAAGAGTATCAATATTTTTTAAATAAAAAATTAATTCAAAATCACCAGCATGGCCACTTTAAAAGATCTAGAACTTTAAACTTAACTTACATTTTTCTTCGATAATCTTTGATGTGTCTCGCTTTGCTTTCAATTCTGCACACATTTGGAAAACACCCATCCTACTCATTTGGAAAACACCCATCCTACTCTTCTTGGAAATTTTGATGTGAGAGAAATCTTGTCTCCATATTCTCAAGAAAGAGGGAAGTGAGAGAGTGGGGTTTAGACTTTATTTTTGTGACCACGTATAAATTGTACACCTCTCTTTTAGTAAAATTGTCAGGAAGATGTGTGAAGTTTGAGTTAGGTAGTAGTACTTCTTCGTTTTGAAGGTGATAAAGTTTCCCAACCATTGCTTTAGGAAACAATATTGGGGGGTTTCATGTGTGCTCAATGTTAAAGAAAAACTTTCTTAGGCCACATTTGCAAAGATTTTTTTAATTCTCAGATTGCTTATACCAAATACCTTTAAGAAACTTTCTCTGCAAACTGAAACATCTGAGACCGCATATTTAGTTGACAAGGTGGAGCATCGCACACTCATTTTGTGGACCTCTCCGTAAACTAAAAAAATTCATGCACTCTAGTTGGATTTTCTGAAATCCTAAGCTCTTCAAACAATTTCTAGCACAACAAAAATCTCTACATGAATCACTAGCTTTGAAAGAAGCCACTGCTTTCTCTCACCTCTTGCCATTCGAGGTCGTTGTTGCTCCCGATCTCTCTCATTTACTGCTACATTCCCATTAATCTGTTGTGGTTCTTGTTCGACATCAAAAGAAACTCTTCTTGAGCATTGTCTAAAACAAGGAGTTTCTTCATTATCATTCAAATTTGTGTTTACAAAAGGTGTTAGCGAGATAGAAAGGCAAAAGGGCTATAAATTACTAGGACTACTTATTAGAAGCTCCATTTGTTAGAGTCTAACAATCAAAATGAACTAACTTGGACTTCTGAAGGGGTGCCTTAGTAGGGTTATTCTTTTTTCAATGGAAAATAATTTTAATATTTAATATTAAATAAATCATTCTAAATTTAGAAACCATGAGGCTTTAAAAGGGGAGGGAGGGGTTCATTTTTCACATGTGCAAGTTGTGTTTGGAGCTTTGGAGCATTCAACTATCTTCTCTACAAACGTGTCTTTTTTTTGTGCAAACTCTACTTCAAGAAGGTAAGCATGTTTTTTTGAAATTTGAATTTTTAGAAGTAATAACTTTTTGTTTTTGTAAAATTATTACATTGCCTCAAAATCTTAAAATAAATTAAAAGTACAAAATATTATATAACAACAAATTTAAAAAACAAAACATTTTTTCGACCTAAATTTTTTTGATTTTTTTAACAATTTTAAAATTCATGTTAGTTGCTTCTTGGAATTTTAAACTCAAAATGACTCTCTTTTCTAAATTCTATTTTTTTGAAATTTTTGGAGTGAAAAATAACGGTCTATATCTCAAGTGGAAAAAACATTTGGATTCCATAATCCTTTTTGTAATTTTGTAAAAAATTCAAACTTGTAAAAAAAATTTGGTGAAACGAAATCCAAAGTTTTAAGAAAAAATATGTATTATTGTTAAAATCTTAATTGTTTAGTAAAAAACAAAACATGAAGTGCAAGTTGTTTTTTAAAATATTTTCTTTGAGTAAATTTTGGTAATCCTACTAAGCTTATGAGACAAAGTAGATTCTAGAATCCTACTTTGTGATAATCTGGTTTCCAAAATCCAACTCAAGAGCAAAATTGGATTCTAGAATCCAACCTCCTTGAAGAAGTGGATTCTGGAATCCAACTTGACACAAAAAGTGGATTCTGAAATCCAACTTGACACAAGAAGTGGTTTTTGGAATCCAACTTGATAGAAGAAGTGGATTTTGGAATCCAACTTGACAGAAGAACTAGATTCTGGAGTCCAAAGGCACCCAAAGCACAAGGGTTTGTGAGGAAGAAGGAGAGAAAACATGCAAGCTTGGTAAGGAGAAAGCTATCAAGCAGGTGGAGGCTGCTTTGTTGGTTTGAATCTTTTGTATGGTTGCTTTTTATGTGAAACCCCTAAGCTAAGACATAGCTCTGTTGAAGCTATTTTTCCCATGTTGAAGCTTTGAAATTTTCGTTCTGATTTGACAACAATCCCCATAGCTGATGCACGCATGCTACGACCTACGGTGAGTTGCCTTGATTCGCAAAATTAGCATGGCTGATTCACTTTAAGCATTGATGTTTTGTTTTGTGTTTGCACCGCTAGCTGCATTTAGAGCACCTTCTCTTCTTCTCTCGCTATAGTTTTTGCCACAAAAGCATGCTTGTTCTCTTGTTAATGTACAAGCTGCAAAAAAGATGTTCTCCCCTTCTCTCGGCTATGGAATTACACCATTGCAAGGAGTTCACCTCTTCTCTTGGTCTTCTCTCGGTAGTGCAACCACCCACCTCTAGATTGGGTGTGGTGTGTGGCTTCCAAAATAGCTGACCGTTGGTTGGTGTGTGGCCATCATCCCCGAGAGACGAGGACAAGCAAGGGGTTTCATAGCCAACACCCCCTGAGAGAAGAGGAGGACAAGTAGGGGGTTGTGTAGCCAACACCACCAAGACCCCCAAAGGCATGGGTTGGTATGTGGGTGTGGGTTGGTGTGTGGCCAACACTACCGAGCACATGCTGGAATCCAGAACAATAGACGATCTCCTTCTCCTTTTCTCTCTCTCGTCTCCACATGCAAAGGGGGAGACGACATGAGGTGGCCAGACATAGTAGCTATCATATGGACGGAAGGGAAGTGGTGTTGATTGGATTTTTCAAGTATGAGAAGTGGTGGTGGCCATCGTTGTTAAAAATCCTAAAATGGGATTGATCATGGTGATGGACACAATAGATTAAGCATAATTATGGTGGATTAAACCACACTAAGAACTCCATAACTAGAGAGAGAGAGATTGCACACTCAACACTCAATTCTATTGCATATTACAAATAAACCATGTAATGATATAGGCTTTCTGGCCTTATCCCACTTTACATGTCATCATCCAAGTGGAAACTCCTTTTCCACTCTTTTGGTCAACACTCACACACCATATAATATCACATGTGGCATTCTTATATTACCACAATATCTTGCACCTCTAGGGTGCTTTCCCAAATACACACAACACTACAATTACATCTCTCAACACCCCCTCTTAATCAAGGTGTTCCACAACTCACCATCTCCCATATCAATGTAGCATTGCACAACCACAATCGCTACCTCTCAACACTCCCCCTCAATGATACATTAGAGTGTCCATTAAACAAACATGTGTGTGCATGTCTACCATCTTAGACACCTAGTCCATTTTGAGCCGACTCGCTCACAGCAGCGGAACCACTGAGTCCATTTTAAACATGAATGTTCGGGTGGGAACCAAACCATGCACATGCACCACACACGTGCATTGCTCATGCACACATTACAACAACCATTTTGAGCTTCTCAGTAAGCTCGAGTACGGTTACCCTCATACCAAATACAATGCCTTTTGGCCATCATGATGAAAAAACTCTTTACGGCTATCTTTTTGTAATTTCAAGGCGATTACAAACTCTGTGTGTGAATTGAGTCTTCAAGAAAAAATCACAAATATCACAATGCATATTTTCACTATGTTTCTCATGCATGTTAACAAAAGCTTATCAAACTTTATGTGCGTGGACGGGCACTTGGCCAACAAGCATGTGAACAATACATTAGATTGTGTGTGTGTGTCAACCCTTAATTCTAACGGTTAAAGAGCCTTATCAAGAATTGAATTTGTATGGCTAGGCGCATTTTGCACTCTGTGCAGTCTTTCCCCTTTTTTTCTCTCTCTCCTCGGCTACCTCCGCAACTAGTAGGCATCGCCCCTCTATGTCTTGTGCTCCATCTTGCTCTAGCAATGTTTGTTTGCTGCTATCTGTTGTGCCTTCTACGCTTCCCCTCTATCGGCTAGAGCTACCTCTACGTGTTGTTTCTTCATGAGCAGCAGCTTCATCTTCTCTATTACTCAGGTTAGCTTTTCTTTGTCGTCGGCTACACCAAAGTTTTCCACATGCAGCTTGCATTCCCATTATCATCGTCTGGCTCTTCTGAGTGTGTAGCATGCCGATGTTTGACTATCGTGTACTCGACATTTCCTATAGATTGGGCTTTTCTTTGAAGCTCCTATGGCTTTTTATCATGCGATAGTTGTGGATAGTTTCTTGCATAGGTTCCTTCCACATCATATTCGTAGTTCTTTTCCATGTTTGTGAGAATTGTCTATTACATAGGGTAACTGCTTTCCCAAATCGTTGAAGGCCAAACTGTGCATAGGTTCGATTGCAGAAAGTCATTACTTCAGCCTTCTTTTAATTGAACCAATGTTCTAAGTGTAGCCTCTAATCCGCTCCAATAAGCTCCCAATAAAAGTTAATGCTGCAGTCCTTTCTAGAAGTGTGCATAGCCATAAAATATGGCCCTCTTGAGCTCCCAAACAAGCTCCACAATGCATGCTATCTTGCATGCTCCTTCATGATGCAATTGGCTTCACACACCAAATGCCTCTTCTTTGCCTCAACCAACAATCTCCTTCTTGAGATTTTCACTGCCATTGACATGGCTACCATGAGCTCCCATTGAGCTCCAAAAATTGCATGCTTCTAATCTTTGCCTCCTTGAACCTCCAAGTAGGGGTTAAATCCATAACCATTAATGCATGACCTTGCAAGATCCAAATGAACTTGCAACTTTGCATGCTTCTCCTTGCATACAATACTTTAGGGTGCTTTGTCAAGTTTCTCCCATTGAGAGACCATAGGTCCATACACATATGAAAGTTCCCATAACTTCCACCACTTTGCTCATCTCCTTGAGCAACATTCACAAGTGTATCCTCTTCTTGATGCACACACATGTGAACTCCATTAAGTCCACCATCTCTTCTTGATGCACACACATGTGAACTCCATTAAGTCTACCATCTCATTTGCCATCATCTTGGCAAACATGCATCTCCACACATGCTCTTTTTCCAAGTGCAAAGAACCATAGGATTTACAAATCCCAGCATAGCAACCCTTCTCAAATACGAGTATTTTTCCATGCTCAAACACCAAATTAGAGGAAAGCCAGTGACTCAGCACACCAAAGAGCATCGCCACAAAAGGTTAAAAGGGAAAAAGTCATGAGTGAGAGAGGCAGATACCGTTCAAAGCTCTCAAAGCAAAAGACATATGGGATAAAGTTCCTGTCAAAAACAAGTAAGAGCATGCTTGGACACTTAGCTTTGGGCATCATGAGAGGAGCATAGGCAATTAATTGATTCAATAACCCCTTTTTTTATTGTTACAAAACACAAAGGACCTTCAAGTGATTCTAACAAGTACTCTTTTGTTGGACAAGTCGAGAAAGTGCAAGAGCACAAAGGTAAAAATATGATATATTTTCTTATTAAGCGTGATGACTACACTCGCTTTGCCGTTCTTATTTTATTGAAGGACTTTGAGATGAATGAAATAAATCCTCTCAGTACGAAAAACTTGATAATCGATGCAATGCAAACTTAAGGCTTGGAAAGAACTAAACTTTTCTCATTCTCTTTTCAACTTTTGTGTCTCTTTTTTATTTACATGTCATTGATTTCATTGTTTTTTTGTTGTAGACATTTGGGAGAGCCTACAGTGAGGTGCTAGAGGGTTTTCTTGGCTCATATAAGAACTCTTGAAGTGACTACATCAAAGAGGAAGGAAAGGAAGAAGAAGAGTCAATTTGTTCATAATCTAAAGTATAAAATGAAAATAACCCGAATGCCATTGTGTTACCCTTGCTTGTTTTAGTGATAGACAATAGTGTCCTAATAAGGAATCTTGGGTTAAGGCCAATGCTAAGTCTTACAGATATTGGGTTTTTAGGGGCACTCATTGCTAAGCAAGAGCTTGCTACCAAACATAAGCATATTGACACTTACAAAATGGCAATGTGTTGGGTGTATGTTGGTTTAACAAATGAGGAGACAAAGGTACTTGCCCTTGACTATAATACTGACTCGGACTTTCAAATGGAAATGACTTTCATTCAAAAGATAATGTTCGTTCATAATAAGTGGATTTATTCTGTGAAGCATGGTGAGAAAATTGATGACAAGTTTCGAGCTGCACTTTGTGAAAAGTGTGGTCTTGAATTAAAAAAGAAAAGTGGTTGTGGAGCAAGTGAGAAGCTCAACGTGAAACAATATGATAACTATTTTCAACTTGCCTTTTATGAGACAGAGAAATTTGGGATCTACAAAAAGATATTTTTAAGCTACATGAGCAGGAAAGTTAAAAGATGAAAAGTTCAGCAGGTCACCTGTAGCTTCCAAAGGCAAAGGTTCCTCAAGTGATGAAGCACCAAATCCCATTCCTGAAGAAATAAAGATAATAGTGTGGAGACATTTGCAAGGAATTCATGAGAAATCATTGATCATTGCAGTTCTCTCATGCATGAAGGATGAAAGCATCTCTCTAGAGCAAATGGGAGAAGAATTTGAAAGGTTTGTTTGTTAAATTGACTCTTTTGTTTTTGAAGTTTTACTTGTTTCATGAGCTCAAGAGATTTTTGGCTCGTTATACGACCTGCATACAAACCAGCTAGAATATCCCAAGCATGTTTTACTATTTTAGCTGAATGAATATGTGGGGTGATGTTACGTTTGACAGAAAGTGCAATCAAGGCATGAGCCTGCGCATCTTTACCATCCCAACGAGCTTGTTCAGCAGTGGGTAAAACAGCAGCAACAGTAGAGCTGCTAGATCCTACAACATCCTCAACAGATCCTACATCCACAGAACCTGGACGTACATCCATACCCTGCACAATGTTCCACACTCCTTTTGCAACCAAAACATGCTGCATCATGTATGCCCAAAGTGGGTAGTTGCTGTCTCCATCCAGTTTGTCTTCAGCACAGACAGCATGCGAAATACATCATTGTTGCTATTATCAGCCATGGCCACTAACTGAAACCTACCTGTAATGAAGCAAAGACTGAACAGAAGACAACTTGTGCTATGTAGCACGGTCCACAATAGAACACGTATGCCTGTTTTGCAGAAAACTTCACTGTCGAAATTTCTACAGAAAATGACGAAAACACCTGTGCAGAACTTGAAATGCAAAAACGGAGCCCGAAACGACCTCAGATGCTAATTTTGAGAACGCGAAGGCCTACGGGATTATTAATAGAGGATGGGGACCTGCAAGCGCTCGTGAAAACTCACCTCAATCAGAGAACGTGAGTCGGAGGGTGCTGGTGGCATAGCCCTGGGAGCCGATGCCTGCTCTGATACCAATTGTTGGAATTAGGGTTGCAGGAAAGCACACAAAGCTTGGAGAAGAAGAAGCAAGAATGCACACAACACAAAGTATTAGATTGTGTCTCAATGTATAAAAGATAAGTTAGCCCTAGAATGATGGGCGTATATACAAGCCGGGGAAAAAAACCTCCTAAAGAGGGAAAAAGTGCCCCGGCGGTCCTAAGTGTACATCACTATATGGCAACAGTGGAATGTGATCCACTCCAAATAAAATTTATCAAGCAAAGAGTGATAGCTCTCAAGGAGTTACCAGATGAGTTCCAAGAGGTGGGAATGAAGACCATGGTATATTGTATATAGAAGTATTCATCCATAGCATCGGTCCAATTTTAAATGGCTTTCGTAAGGTTATTTCCTTCTCCTCGAAAGGCATTAGGCTGAGACATTTGAAGTTCCTCTTTAATATCGTTATCTAACTCTTGCACAATAGGCACTAAGTTTTGTGTTGACTTGCCCAATAATTCATGGTTTTCAAAAAGAAAAGCTTCTTTTTCTTCAAAATTTCACAACAACCATTGAATTTGAAAAATGACAAGATTTTTAGAAACAAAAGGTAACATATTTGTTTCTTGAAAATTTATCACATCACTGGGAAAATTCAACCCCTTGAATATCTAGAATTGTCTATACTACCCAACTATTACAAACTTCTGGTGTTGGAGATACAAACTTAAATGATTTAATGTAGCCAAATACTCATCTGAGGTATAAATGTTTCTACCATGGATCTTTTATTACTTTATAAGGTTTAATCTGTCCATAATCATGGTTAAACATAAATTTAATGCATAGTATGGTAGAAAGTCAAGCTCTATCTCCACGTTGAACTTTGCTTCTGTTGGTTCCAAATGTATCTCTACATGAACAAAGGCTAGTAGGGTTGACTAAAGTAGTTCTTGTTAGCATAGGCTTGCTAACATGGTGGAAAACACATGCTTCTACACACATAGTCATGAATCATAGTGTATTGCCCCTTCCAATTTACAAGAGGGGCTTTATAGAGCCATCCAACCATGTGACTCTTGGGATAGCCATGTGACTATTGGGCTCCCAACCTCCATAAGATCCTAACTCCCCACTAGCTCTCTTGTAACCACTTCTTGATATGACATATTTTAATGGCCAAATCCTACAAGTCATTAGCCTAAGCTAATGCTAGTAATGCTAGGGGGTGTTCGCACCCAAGCTGATGCCAAAATGCTAGGGGGTGTTCACACTTGTCAACACCTCTCTTCCCCTTTGTTTAATTAGGGGTGTACTATCTCCTATCAATGCCAAATACATCATGAAAATGTGTGAATAAGTGGCTTCTAGAAGGTATAATGCAAGCCATCTTAAGTCATACAATATAATCATGTAGAACCACATAAAAATGATGGTAGACCAAGGAGATGGTGGGAAGACAATTTCTAGAAATCCAATGAAGAATCCACAAGCATATGTTGATGAGGAATCTCATCCATGGGCACTCAAGTGTGGTACCATTTGTGTCGATGAAGCGCCTAGGCCACCAACTTTGGCCTCCTCTTTCTCTTTATGGATGTGGATGTAGTCATCCACATCAACCAACTCTATAGGTGATTTGATGTAGCCACCTGATTCTGCTCCATATGTCTGGGAAGTCAGCTTCATCTTTGGAAGTCCATCTCCGAGAGTCCAGGAAGTTTGCTTCTTCTCCTAGTGTCCACAAAGAGAGTCTTTCCTTGGGTCCTGAAATTACAACACCCAACAAGTAACTGCGTTCTAGAAATCATTACATTATTTTCCTCTATAATTTTCTCATGCTTTTAACATTTTCATTTTGGTTTTCTTTTTTGTTTTTCCTAGATTTATAGGTGACTTGATAGGGACGTCTTTGGGTCTCTCCTTCGGCCCTCATGCCTCTTGGACTTACATGCAACTCGGTAGGGGCCTCATTGGGCCTCTCCTCTGGCCCTCATGCTTTATTCTTGGACTTACAAAGCGACAGGGACCTCTCTTGGCATCATGAGTATTATCAACAAATCATATTACCATGCATAATAACATAATCACAAATCATATTTGGATCAATGTCAATGGAATTCTCAACTTTTTAAACACTTATCATGTGAGTCAACACCTCGTTGGGTTTTTATATTTTATCTGGACTTATAGGCAGCTAGATTCATACCTTTTTGGATTTATAGGTAGCTTAACTCCAAACCTTATTGGATTTATAGGTAGCTCGCGCGGTAGGGACCTCTTGGGCCTCTCCTCCTCCTCGGCTCCAAACCTTACTAAATTTACAAGCAGATATCTCCATACCTTCTTGGATTTATAGGCACCGTAGCTCTAAACCTCACTTTATCATTTAACTTTCATTTTAATGTTGTGAGCAAAGCATGTGAATAAATTAGGAGATTTTAGAAGCACCATTTGTATGTAACAAAATCTACATTAGCCACATCATCTCATTGTGGCATAACCTCAAGAAAACATGTGCATCAATGTCATTAAAGGATCATCATATGCATCAACATTTGCAGCATAAAGCAACCATAAGAATATATCCTATATGAGAGACTTTCTTGACATGCATCAGCCTGATAAAAATCATGACATCACATACAAATCCATCATATGTAATCACTGTTAAACCCTTATTATTAGGATCCTCATCATATAAGTAATCAGTAACCTCATCATCCTCATGACATTGAGGAATGTCCTACCACCCTTGGCTTTCTTCGCTAACTTTGGCCTCATGAGCATGGAGTAAGATACATGGATCAAGAAAAAGATAAAGACATAAGTAAAACATCATAGTGTATTATTCCCCCTTCCAATTTGCATACAAGAGGGGATTTATATAGCCATCCAACCACGTGACTCTTGGGATACCCATGTGACTATTGGGCTCCCATAACCTCCACAAGATCCTAACTCCCCACTAGCCCTCTTGTAGCCACTTCTTGATATGACATCTTTTAATGACAAAATTCCACAACTTATTAGCCTAAGCTAATTCTAGTAATTCTAGGGAGTGTTCACACCCAAGCTAAATCAAAATGCTAGGGTGGTTCACATCTATCAACAATGCTCCCTACAACTTTGATAATAGGTAATAACTAGCATTGGCAGTATGCTGGACTGCAACATCATGGCTTGTTGCTCTTAAGTAGGGTGGAAAGTTCTGGGCCTGACACTTTCAACATTATAATAAATAAAAATATTTAAACAAAAGAAAGAGAAAACATCAAGTCTTTATTATATCAATTCTTATTTTATACAGGGGAAAATCTAACTAAAATAATCCCTATCAGTGACACGAGAAGGTATAATAATCCGATGTGGAGGAATAGAATAGTTAAAAACTTTATAAGCTCTATAGTATATACTCTAAGATTATGCCTTAGAGTCCATAGAGTGTTATCTTTGAGACTATGCCAATGTGGATCAAGATCATATCAAGGGAGATGTTCTCTACCCACATCCTACTGCTAGTCATAACTGTGCTACTATATTCATAATACCATCATTGCCTCTTGTGAACATGAGTGAGGAAGTAAAGCTTCCACTATGTTGAGCAAGAGTAGCTCTCTCCTCTAATCTAGCACTAGATAAAAGATGTTCAAATGTGAAGGTGATCATATCCCGCTCATGACCTGGTGAAGTCATGTATTGAGCCATCTGAAAAGAAACACACTAGAACACTATAAGTTTCATTTTCAAAAAGGCAAACTGTGCTCTGATATCAAATGTGAGACCCCCTACCCCCTCAATAAATCTATAAATCTATATTAACCGAAGACTAATCTAAGGGTAGAGTATCCCACTCGGGGCCTCATGTATCAATATCCTAATGTTTGGCTATCTAGCATCTTTCATGTATAGCTGATCTAGAATAATCCTTACACAAGGAACTCACCATGATTCCTCCAAATATTCCCTTCATAATTCTCACAAAGTAGGTACCATAGACGGCTTCTCGAGGCTCAACACACGATGGCATAACTCACATGTTCCCTGGTTAAATCGAGGGCTATGAGGTAACCTCTTGTAAGCAAGGGCTATCCAATCCTGAAGATTATATATTTATATTGAATAAAACATATAGAAATCTAATATGTACTAAAAAATAAAACCTTTCTTTATTATATTATTTTTTATTTACAAAAGACATTCTAGCTATAATTTCCCCAGAATCATTTCGAGAAATAAGTTTTCTCGAATATAAGCTCAAAAGCTTATGACAATATTAAGAACAAATCTATTTGAGGCTCGGTCTCTCCTAGCTCCCACATAGATCATCATTAAGATCTTGAAATAAAAAGACTATCTTGTATTATTTTCATAACATGTTTCGTAGTTAATCGAGGGCTATGGGGTAACATCTCGGGCTATCTAATCCTGCCACTCATTTATTCTAGGAAGGCCTAATAACTAGGTGGCCCATTATACCTACATTCAATTTTTATGCCTTTGAGAGAAGACTATATATTTACATTGAATAAAACAAATAGAAATATAATATGTACTAAAAAATAAATCCTTCCTTTATTATATTCTTATTTATTTACAAAAGTCATTCTAGCTTCTAGAGCTCAAACTCATGTTCTCATGGAACGACCGTACAAGTAGGATGACATTCCAAGATAAATATAGACTAAAGTGTTGTAAATTGGGGGCCACTTCCCAGGAGGTCACCCATCCCAATAGTGTTCACGCCACTGCGCGCTTAACCTCCACCACTCTAATCCCTCCCAAGCCATGAAAGCTGGTGAAGGAGGGATGATAATGGCCCTAATCTTCTAATATTTATGTATGATCTCATTATCTGTGGAACTATGCATGTGGTATGTAGACGGCCAGGCCATGACCTTCCAACACCCTCTCTCGATGGCTAGGACATAGGTACCCAACGGCTCTAATGACACTTGGCTCAGAGGTCTACTTGCTCTCACACAGAGATGTCACTTGGCTATTCCAGCATATGCCCTACTAGTGATTACTCCGGGCATACCATCGCGATGTAGCCTTCTTAGTTGTACATGCATTTGGCCTTCGTTCAGCTCCATCGAGAGGAATTGGCAAGTCAACTAGCTCCACTAACAACATTCCAACATACCCTCCTTGGCTCTGATACCATGTTGTAAATTGGGGGCCACTTCTCGTCGAGAGGTCACCCATCCCAGTAGTGTTCATGCTACTACGTGCTTAACCTCCACCACTCTAATCCATTCCAAGCCATGAAAAATGGTGGAGGAGGATGATAATGGCCCTAGTCTTCTATTATTTATGTATGATCTCATTATCCCTAGCACTATGCATGTGGTATGTAGACGAAAAGGCCATGACCTTTCAACATAAAGCACAGTTAGTGGCTCTAATCTTATATCAGGGTATAAAATAACCTTGTACATTGGATGATGGAGTATAAGACTACTTGATCAAGATACAAAAGTACCAACTCATTTATAACTCCTATCCTCTCTAAAAGTATAACAAGGGAAAGTTCTTTCTCAATCTTTATGCCTAGCTATCAGGGTAGGCGAGGACCCATCATTAAAACCACTTGAGTCCCTACTCAGCTAGCATGGGGAAGTAGAGGTTCTCAAAATGTCTCATAACATCCACTTGAATATATAAATCTCTAGAAGCAATATGATGGAAAGAAAATACTATCATGTTGTCCTCCCCACAGAAAGCCCAACAACCCTAGAGATAGACTTGACCTCATCATCTACTGTTGAACCATCTAAAAAAGAAACCTATGACACCACAATAAGATTCAGTTTCCAAAGTCTAAAAACCAAGCTCTAATACCAAATTTGAGACCCCTTCCCCCTAACTCTAGACTATAGGTTTTTATAGGGTTAGAGTGACTCAATCAGTCCCCCCTCCCCTCCCCCCCTAAAATTTCTCCAACAAGTAGCTATCCCAATAGCTTCTTGAGAGCCTTTACTAGAAAATTCTCACGCATCACCTTAGTTTGGGAAACGGGAATAGAACATGAGTATCTATGTTCTCCTAAGCTTGTAAAAGAAGCACTCAAACTTTAAAAGCATCAAGGGTTTTTCCTTTTTAAATCCTAATAGACCAATAAGCCCACTCTTTGTTCCTATAGTTTTAACTAACTTATTCGTATTTTATTTCTAAGTCATCATCAAAGCTTAGATAGTATAACTTATGGGTGCATTTTCTCAATTTTAAAAAGGAGAACTTGGAAGTCAACTTTTTCTGTGGTACTTTTCTATTACACTCCCTATAATATTTCTATGTCACTTCCTACAGTCTTCTCAAGAAATCCCAACTTATGGGTATTATGAGGAGTTATTCCTTGGGGGGTATACTACTAAGAAACCCCATGTATTACGTGCGTTTTACGGGGTATTAAAAAAACTCCTTACCTATGAATTTTTATAAAATGACCCCTTTTTCTTTATAGACTTACGAGTTTTTTTTTTCCAAAATCGATTAAGAAACCCCTTCTATAAATGTATTTCTATAAATTTACCTTAAAATTTTGAAACAAAAAACACCTTCATTTGAACTCGTGTTATACGTACATATTTTTAGGTGAACTCCCCAAGAGAGTAATTTATGGAATTTATATTCCCATGTTCCTATAGTCTTCTTGAGAAATTCCAACTTATGAGGAGCAATTCATGGAATTTATATTCTCATGTTTTTATTTATTATGAATGCTTCTAGAGCGGTTTAGATTGGGATACCTTTCTAAATCCAAGCAATCGTAGCCTCCTTTAAACATACATGGGTGACTCGATATAAATGCATGATAATATTGGTTATATCATTTCAATTATTTAGATTTTATGTAGATATTTATGCTCGTAATTTAATCAATCAATTAATTAATTAATTGATATAGTTGATGTAAGTGCAAATCCTTGTTGGGTTAGATAATGGAGACAAGCTGGTGGGGTCATGAAAATTTTGAGACACTCGAATTTGGACGACATGAGAAGTCCACTATTTATTCCATTTTGGGTGGCATCCATATTATTCTAGTAGGGGATAATTAATTACATTGGATATGTGAAAGCTCCCTTATAGACATTTGATTTTTGGTACAAAGGTTGTAAAAAATACTTAGTCATAATATTAGTGCCCAATTTTAAAAGAAGAGCTTGTACATAAAGTAAAGCAAGCTATTTTTTGCTCGAAGATGTTTATGAGTCCCAAAAAGTTATTTTAAATATAATTGATTAAAATACACCAAGAGGAAGCATGGGCTCACTTGTGTGGGAGAAAATTGGACCCAATCATGTGTTCTTGTGTCTACTCTTTTATTTTTGGTGCAATTTAACATTTAAAGGGTCCTTGTCTCCCAAAAATGGGTGTGCTTTTTCAATTGCAAAAAGTGAGACCTTGGGAGTCAACTTTTTCTATGGTACGTTCCACCAATCTTCACGAGGAATTCCACCAATAAGCTCTTAAATTAAAATTTTCAATGGGTTCACTTTTTAAATTTCAAAAAGGAGACCTTGGAAGTCAACTTTTTCTATGGTACTTCCCACCAATCTTCACAAGAAATCCCACCAATAGACTCTTAAATTAAATTACTACCTTTTAGGATGTATAATTTCCATAATTTTCACGAGAAATCCCACCAATATACTCTTAAATTAAAATTTTTAATGGGTTCACTTTTTAAATTTCAAAAAGGAGACCTTGGAAGTCAACTTTTTCTACGATAATTCCCACTAATCTTCACGAGAAATCCCACCAATAGACTTTCAAATTAAATTACTACCTTTTAGGATGTATTTATAATTTCCTCCAATCTTCATGAGAAATCCCACTGATATACTCTCAAATTAAAATTTTCAATGGAAATTTCAAAAATGATACCTTGGAAGTCAACTTTTTCTATGGTACTTCTCACCAATCTTAACGAGAAATCCCACCAATAGACTCTGAAATTATATTACCACCTTTTAGGATGTATAATTTCCACTAATCTTCACGAGAAATCCCACTAATATACTCTTAAATTAAAATTTTCAATGGGTTCATTTTTTCAATTTCAAAAAGGAGACCTTGGAAGTCAACTTTTTCTATGGTACTTCTCACCAATCTTCACGGAGAAATCCCACCAATAGATTCTTAAATTAAAATTTCTACCTTTTAGGATGTATAATTTCCATTGAGTAGAGCTTGGGTCTTAATGGGTACCCTTGGGGAGGGATCTTACACCTAATCAAGTCCTTTAAGGATTTTCTTATTATACATGTACCAAATAAAATTTTCAAGAAAAAATCTTATTCTTGCAGTTATTAGGGTATTAATGTATTATTATCTCCCAATAATTGCACACCAACCCTATTATAAGCTTATCCCAGAAATGTACGCATACCAAGTAGGCCTATTTTATAAAAATAAAATATGTGAGCCTAGTTCATATAAAAAAGGTGTGAGCCTAAATACGTGAGCCTCAAGAGCTGACGGACATGAGCCTAGACATGTAAACCTACTATATGTGAGCATGTATACATGAGTTTAGAAGCATGAACCTAGAGACATCGTGAGCCTAGAAAAAAAGGGTTCAAAAACCAAATACCATACTGTAGCTTGAGCAAAATAGACATGTTTCAAAATAGTATCAAACCTTCTTGGGGATGAACTAGACAATGTTTCCCTAGAGTAACCAGAGTGAAACCCTTGATGCAAACCCAATTTGGACTTATTATGGAAATGACAATATAGCCCATTTTAGTGCATCAAACCACACTCCCAACTAGCCTTTGGTCCCAAACAGGAGTGCTTCTCTATTCACAGAAGGCAAAACACCTTTGGATATCCACCTTCCTTGGAGGAGATTTGGGATGAAATGAGAAAACTAAACAAAAACATGAGTAGAGGAAAATTGGAACACTTGGAAACAAGAGCCACCATGGTCCTCCCACCGGAGGAGCTTTGGGATGAAATGGGCTAACTAAACAAAAACATGAGTAGAGAAACATTTGAACACCTAGAAATAGGAGCTTTGGGATGAAATGAGCCAACTAAACGAAAACATGAGTAGATGAACATTGGAGCACCTAGAAATAAGAGCCACCATGGTCCTTTTCGAGCCGCAAATTCAGCAAAACTGGCTCTTTAAATAGCATCACAAACTTTATGAAAAGGGTAGTAAATCACCCTATCTTTGGACAAAGCTCCAATACGAAAGAAAAAGACATAATCAATGTCATATGTCTGCGCATATCCTTTGGCTACCAATCTAGCCTTGTACCTGCTTATGCTTCCATCACTGTTAGTGATGAGCAGTTACTTTCTACTCCCCATGTTTCAACACTTGTACAGGCCACTTGACTATTTATAAAGGATGGTCATGAGAAGTAGATAAAGAGTGTTAACATTAAGCTTTAAAAGGGTTAGAAGAAAATTATTATTACATGGATTAAATCATTGTAGTTTTAATTTTGAGTATAATAGAATAATATATAGGTACTTGGGTATCACACATCCATGTTCACTACTTAGGACCTAATAATAACACCCCTACAAGATAGTTCTCTCACTCATAGAGAGAACCAACAAAAATGTATAGCCAAATCAGGTGTAAGCACTTCTTTTCTACTCCTAGTGTCTTAACATTTGTAAGAGCCACTTGGCTATTAAAAAAAAGGATGGTCATGATGATGAGTAGGTGAAGAATTAAGCTTCAAAAGAATTACAAGAGAATCCTTATGAATACATGAATTTCATTGTAGTTTTCATTTTAAATAGAATAGAATATATAGGTACTTCCTTCTTAGAGCCTACTAACAACATCAGGCTATAAGACGGATCTCTTAGTAATGGAGATGGAAACAACCAAAGGCCTAGCCACATGAGGTGTACTATTAGTGGCCCCCACTCGTATTGTCATAGTGAGAGCACTTGTTTTCTACTCCATGTGTCTTAACACTTGGCTATTCAAAAAGGATTGTCATGACCATATGTGAAGAGAGTTAACATTAAGCTTCAAAAAGGGTTATAAGAGAATCATGAATACATGAATTTCATTGTAGTTTTCATTTTAGTGGAAAAGTATATATAAGTAGTTGGGTATTAATGCATCCACAACCCTATAAGATTGATCTCTCACTAATGGAGAGGAACCAACCAAAGGTCTAGCCAAATGAGTTGTACCGTGTACTATTAATGGTCCATTTGTATTGTCAAGTTGCGCACTTCTTTTCTACTATTAATGGCCCATTTGTATTGTTTGCTAAACACTTGTTTTTGACTCCTTTTTGTGTCTCAACACTTGAAAGAGCCACTTGGCTATTCAAACAACACACATGAAAGAGCCACTTGGCTATTCAAAAAGGATGGTCACGAGAGAGTAGGTGAAGAGAGTTAACAATAAAGGAATCGTTATTTAAGACATGAATATTGGCTATTGAGAAAGGATGATCATGAGAGAGTGGGTGAAGAGTGGTTAATAATTATTTAACACATGAATAACTGAAGACAATAATGTATAGTTACCAATCTATTATATATTAACCATCGACAACCAAGGCACAAGGAAAAGAGAGAAAAGAGAAATCCTGGATTTCTAAAAAATAAGAAGAAAAAATCCCTTTGATTGACCCTTTGTATTCCTGCTTCTATTATTATTTTTTTGTCTTTTACATACGGCAGGAACGTGCGGGTTGAGTACTAGTTTGTAATTAAGAATGGAGCATGGGCAGGAACGTGCGGGTTGAGTACTAGTTTGTAATTAAGAATGGAGCATGAGAAACACTCATAGGCTCACATAAGTTACAATTAAGGATTTCATCACGTCCGTGGAAACTCTTGATGAAGTAGTGCGCAGTTGAACACTAGCAGCAATTGTTTCCGGGTGATCCTTTGAAGCCTCTGCTTACTCTCCGGGGAAGATCCTGAAATTTTTTTTAATATTTTAAAAAAAAAAGGCAGAATATAATCAGGCATTTGCATTTTATGTACTTAAATCCAAGGTGAGAGGTACTTACATTTGCAGCAGTGGCGTTAACGCTGGCCGTGCTCATCACAGGAGGGGCAGAGAATTGCTGGCGGCCAACAGCTGCGATCAGCGCGGCGGAGCAAACACAGAATTGATCAGAAGTCGTCCACAGAACAAAGTAAGTATTATCTTGGACAAAAAGAAGCACAGAACGATACCGTAGGCTTGCGCGTTGGAAGCCATGGGGGCGCAAAACATGAAGAGGAGGAGGAGGAGGAGGAGGAGGAAGGGGCGGAGCTTCATCGTGCTGCTGCTGCTGTGTGCAGCGCAGGCCACACGCGGCCCTTTGAAGGGAGGCGACGGTCCACGCCGCCACGGCATTCCACATTGACGAGGAGAAGCTTCATCCTGGCGCTCTGTGCACCACGACGCTCGTGTGGGGGCCACGCCGCCACGGTCCTCACATGGGCGGCTTGACTTTTCTGTTCCAACGCGGTTTGTTGCCACTCAGCCATTTCCCAGCTTTGCTTCCATTGTATTTTTTGTGCCCCTAGGAAATAAATAACTCTTCCAACCTTAGGAAATAACTCTTTATAATACCTTACCTCCAACTACTTAATTTTTACTCATTGTAGGCCCCTATTCGCTCGTTGTTCGTGTGCGTTCCAGTGACCGGTATATGAGTTGAGCAGGGTCGTGAGTAGTGACTCGTTACGAAGAGGGTCCAGAGTCCAGAATCTAGCAGCAAGCGGATGGCATGGATTGATTGATTGGGCATGTTATTGAACTGTCTGAGATGCTAGTTTTCAAGAAGGTGTGGTACTTAAGGCTTCAGAATCTATAGATGGAGCGCATTATCACATCTAGTGTGCACTGCTCGCTAGTCATTACATTCGTTGTTTAATTGAATTCACCACCATTAGCACAGTAGTTGAGAGAAGAATTGCGAAGAGGAATAACCGTTCATCTATCTATCATACGATTCAAAATCTGATTAAGGTTACTCCCAACTATTTAATAGAATTTATTTTTCCACACATCATAGGCCCCTATTGTAGCACTTGTGACAACACTTTTACAAACTTTGTTTCCATATATATTTTCTTAAAATACTGAGCAAAAATATTACAAATAGAAAATATCCATAACCCCATCCTCTCTCGTCTCTCCACAGAACTCTCTCTCTCTTTCTTTCCGTGCACCAGGAAAACTGATGTGTGCATACGTGCATGCACATGTATGCACGCGCGCGCGTGCGAGAGAGAGAGAGAGAGAGAGAGAGAGAGAGAGAGAGAGAGAGAGAGAGAGAGAGAGAGAGAGAGAGAGAGAGGGAATAATACATTAACGCATAAGAATAATGAATTACGTGCATTTGGTTCAACATGCCTCATCGAATACAAGTGTCAGGGTGGCTTAATGTGTGATGTCGACTTCTTTCAAACTAAGAGAGAGAGAGAGAGAGAGAGAGAGAGAGAGAGAGAGAGAGAGAGAGAGAGAGAGAGAGAGAAAAACAAACTAACACTTCGAAAATGTGTGTTTCAATTTTCTTTTTGAGCTTGCCTTGACAAACTCATGTTGCCTCAACTGACAATTGTATGAAAAATTGGTTTGATGGAATTAACCTTAATTTGCTAGCTTGCAACTAGCCAATGAATATTCCCTACGCTTTTCCTCGATTTTTTTGTTGCACTATTGTGCCTTTTGCATTTTCGTTCACCTTTTAGGCGAATATGCCACATATGTGAGAGATATTGATAGCCACAAATTGATAGTTGAAACTTAGAAAAACCTAAATTCATAGGTTATAAAACATTAGCAAAATAAGGAGGTTGAAAGAGGTTTTTGTATTAATAAATTAATAAAATTTCATTAGTTACATTGGCCCCCTACAAGGCTTGCTTTACTATAACGAATAAGATCAATAAGCTCTAAGGCCCTTGGTTATTACCCTAAACAATGCCATGCTTGTCTAAGACTCAAGACTTGAAGCACAGTCGTATGTTTCAACATCATGTTTAAAAACTAGTCCTCTACATTTCAACAAAATGGATGAAAAAGAGCCAAGCTTTGATAAGTCATTGCTAAAAAAATTCACTTCAAATGTAAATTATACCCACATTGCAAATTTGGAATTTATGGTGCATTGTGAGAAACAGTCTCAAAACCATGGGACAATATGTGGCAATTATTGGCTTACATGTGGATAGATAGTATCAGATTGCTTCAATCAAAAGTTGTTCAAGTGGGCTTATCACAATAACTCAGAAGATGTCGCTCATACGTCAAAGGTAAATTTGAGGTTTGACATGTGATGGCATGTTGGCTTGCAACTTCACAAAATGTCAACCAGAAAAGGGTCCTCAATGCCCTCAACGAGGTGCCGTATCAATACCCTCTCTTTACGAAATGAGTGGTTGCCTTGGATGGCATCCTCGAGGGCACATTCAAGTGCCTTATCAATACTCTCTCTTAATGAAATGAGTGATTACCTCGGATGGCTTAAAGCAAGTACCAGAGCATGGCATGATAAGATTGCATAGTATCATTGGCAAAATAAGATTCCATAGTATCATTGGCAAGAGAATAGAACTATAATTCATTAAGAAAAACAAGAAGCTCAAATTATGGGGCACCTTCTCCTTGAGGTTAAGGATCCCATCAAGCTAGCAGCAGTTGTGTCCGGGTGATCCTGCAGAACCAGGGGAAGCTTCTGAAAATCAAAGAAAGGAAGAATCAAAGAGTATAATCATCTAACGTGCTTAATGCAAGGTTGAAGCTAATTACATTGTAAGAGGCATTAACGTCGCTGCTAATCTCAGGGGCAAGGGATTGCTGGCCGCCAACTAATCGCAGTAAACACGATTGATCAGAAATCGTTCTCACAAAACTAAGATAATCTCTTGAAAAAGAGCATTGAAAGACACAGAACAGTACCATTGCTTTGAGCAGCATTGTTGCAGGCCATGGGCCGAATTATGAAAAAACGCTTAAGATTTTTTATTTGCCCTTATCTATTGTATATTGGTAATTTGGTCGGGTCAAAATGAGACTTTTGAAAACGCTAGGATCAAATTGGGGAATTTTGAAAATACTAGGATCAAATTAGGAATTTTGGCATTATTAATTTAGGGTCAAATTGGTAACTTTTCCTATATTTTAGTTATAAAATCGGCAATGTAGTATACGTTTTGGGGATTAAATCCAGGTAGTTTCCAGGAGTTGTCCTTATTTTGATTGGTTGAAAAATTTGCTTTTATCGAGCACTGCTAGGTGATTTGTTGCCACGTGGTTTGGCTCATTCCAAACCGCGTGTTCTTTAGATCATTGTCTAAACTAGTCTAGGATTGCTACAAGACATTTGTTGTAAGGCCTTTCAACTTTGTATTGTCCTACTATTGAAAAAGAATAAGATCTATAAGCTCTAAGCTCCTTGGTTTCATGACACCTACAACAATTACACAAATAGAGGTCGATAGACACAAAATCTTGGGGTGTGGATTCGGTCTATCCTATGCAAAGGGGTCCTCATAAATGTACATGTCACACTTATCTAAGGTACAAGACTCAAATCATAATCATAGATTTGTTTTAAAAAAGTTCTAGTACTCTACATTACAACAAAATAGAGGCAAAGAAGTCAAGCTTTGATGGCTCATTGCCAAATTCTTCACTACAAAATTTAGAATAAATCACATTACGTGACCGAATTCTAAAACTTACTTGCTTTCTCTCTCTCTCTCTCTCTAAAAATTTTGTTTGTTACTTTTAAAAATAACACATGCTACAAAGCACTATGAAGCTATTGAATAGACTTATTGATTAATTGAATATACTAAAAGGGTAAAAATTTATTGATTACATTTGCATAGAACATTAAATACCATAACTTTACCATGATATTCCTCCCACTCTCAAATAAGAACACTCCAAAATGACAACATTTCAACTATAAATGGTATCTTTAATGGGTACATTCAAAGATCGTGCCTCCGTCACTTTTTCTTTTAGTAGCATGGACTAATGAATAAACATACTCTCGTTTTGAATTAATCTCATCACCCTTAAGGCAAAAAAAAAACAAGTGCTTGCATGCTAAATAGGGCTTGTTGTTATGTAGTCTTTTCTCAAAATTTGGTAGTTGCAAGAAGATGGGTGGGTTTTAATGTGAACTTCATAACTCCCCACTTCAGAATCTTCTCCAAAGGTCTCCATTTAAGAAATTCTCATGAAGCCCAAGATAATTCACCTTCTCTTGTGTGACAATTGTGTTTGCATCAAGTGCTTCTTTTTGCAGCATCCTCTTTAATACCTTGCACACCTACCATCACGTGTTATGTTGCTATCATGAGTGGTGGGTGGAGTGTTCATTTGGTGTTTTAATTCACTTGGTGTTGTGTACTATGACTAATCAATTCTGTTTATAAATTGAACCTTGTCTGTGTCAAAGATTTCACCTCTTCTTTAGAGAGAGATTAGTACCCAGGCCATAGTACCCTCTTTAGAGAGAGATTATTACCCTCTATTTATAGGCCATAAAAATGGAACATTGCTATATTCCATAGTAATGGAACATTGTGTGGAGGGATTCTGGGTGTTTTAATCCACATTTCATGTATGCATATTGCAAACCACATCATTTTGCCTACAACACGTCATCCACTCAACAAAAAATCCATGTGGTCAAGTTTAAAAAGTGGGAGGATTCATAATTTCTTATGAGTTTAAACATAATGGAATAGGTTAGATGTTTTGTACGTACATCATTGAATAGGTTGGATGTTTTGTACTTACAATTTTTCAAAGTGTCTCTTTGAAGTTGTGTTAATTTCTTACTTTGCATTAATTAGGGTCACACATGTTGGGCATGAAATTAGGGTCACACATGCTGTGTTAATTTCTTTCTTTTACATTAATTAGGGTCACACATTTTGGGCACAAAATTTATCTTTTGGATTAGATGATCCTCGATTCTTATTAGAAAAATTCTCTCCCCAAAGACAGAAAATGAGTAGACACTAATCTAACACGTCAAAAGTCAAGGTCAAAAGACACATGGTATTTTGCCTACAAAATGAGTCTTGGTGTAGTTTGTTTTTCACATAACTACTATCATTTGAACATTAGTAGTTTGGATTCTTAAGGTATGGCTTCCATGTAACAACTATCATTTGAACATTGGTATTTCTAATTCTTGAGGTATGGCTTATATATAACCTAAGACTTTTTATTCGTGCAAAATGAACTCAAAAAATATATTATATCAAAGACTAGGGCACTACCTTGTGATGAAGATCAAATAGATGTTGAGAAGATCAAATAGATGATGTGAGAATAAACTCTATATAAGTATACAAAATGAGGTAGTGGTCAAGGCTAATGATCTTTCAAGCCTACAAATGTTAAGGAGTTCTTTGAAAAAATTATAAAGCACATGTACTGGGATGTAAAAGGCTAAACTCTCACAATAGAGAAGCTTAAAGTTTGGGGGTAGCACATAGTCTAGTAGAGCAGTACATATGGTTTCTTTTTAGTTGAACAAACTTTTCAAGTAACTTTGGAATGGGATATACTGTGTAAATCCAAATTAAAAGTGTTCATCCACGTAGGCCATGAAATAATCTAGGTGTCACATGCCCTACTTTAATGATCTCTTTAATAATCATGGCATCATAGTTATTATCTTCATCTTGAATCTTCCTAATACTGAATAGTGCCATTTTACGTAAGCATTCCTAATAAATAAAATTTTTACGTAAGCATTCCTAATAAATAAAAATTTTACGTAAGCATTCCTAAGTTATTATCTTCATCTTGAATCTTCCTAATACTGAATAGTGCCATTTTACGTAAGCATTCCTAATAAATAAAAATTTTAAGCTTCAAAATGGGATATCATTATAGAGAACATTTGCACCTTGCATTGAATCATTTTTTGACGCCAAAACAAGATATCCTTATAGAGAGCATTTGCATCTTGTATTGAATCATTTTGTGATGCCAAAAGTTTAACAAACCGTGTTTTGTTACATTGGTAAAATAAGTTAATCAAAACATAATAATACTTATATGTACATCTAATTGATTATTGGTAGTGATGTGTGGACGTAGGCTAATAATGGGCAGTGGCACTTTTTCCCTCCTTAGGAGGTTTTTTTCCTCAAGCATGTATATATATATACTCTTATAAGTGAGTGTGAAAGTGACCTTATCATGCGACCTTGTCATATCACTTTACCGTTCTGATCAATCTACTTTCAATGTTGTGCTTCTCTCTATCTATGCTTGCTTGATGTATCTGTTGTTGGAAAATCAAGCATGGTTGAGCTCATGGAAGATTAAAGCAAATGAGAGACATGATTAAGCATAGTGATTAAGACACAAGGTGAGACTAAACTAATAGAAGGATAATTACAATGATTAACTAAAATCCCACATAAATATCTTGCATTATAATGATCCAAGTATATCATTATATAGCTCTTCATGGAGCCCCAATCCATGTTTGTGTGCACCCTTGTGCCTTCCATGTGTCAATAAATGCTCACACTACATATGCGCTTTCCATGTGCTAACTTTTTGACCTTTGACTTCACCTATTACAATGACCATACAAATAAACCTTTGACATTGGACTCTTAGTCTATTCCTTTTCTAATGTGCATGCTCCTCCCCTTGCTCTACACATGTGGCACCCTCACACATTGTGTTTCTCAACACCTCCCCTCAATGTGATGAGGGTATAATGCCTAACATGCATTGATGTGACCTACACTCCATACTAACATGGTTGGAGTGGTTTGTCTAGGTTGCTCTATGAGCTATAATGTTGGCTTTGTCTTAACACTTTACACACCAGGAGAGTGGGGTTACAACCAAGGATTAGGAGCCATGATCCTCATATCATCAAGATGCTTGGTGTTGCCTTCATCTTGGGAGGCCTCATCGCTATCTTCCTTCTTTGTCATTACATTGGCTTCTTTGGCTCTCTTCTTATGCTAGCGATCCTTTGCCATGTGACCAATTTTGCCACAGTAGTGGCAGGTCATCTTTATCCTTGGTCCTTCTCTATTTCTCGGTCTTGGTCCTCTCGAGAAGAATGCTTTCTCCTCACTTGATGTAGCTTAGGATGTCTTCCCTCGAATCTACTTCTCTTCTTCTATGTGAGTGCTGCTTCCTCTCTTGCAATGGTTGGATCTAGGAGGTTCTTCAAGGTAGCCACACTAAGCCTGGGCCATACTCCTCAAGTGTTATGCTTTTTAACAATATGGCTATGGCATCCTCTTCTTCTAATGGTTCCCTAATACTAACTATTGTGTTATACTTTTCATTTTGTTAAGGTGTGCTAAAAGAGAGTCATTATCTTTAATATCCAAGCTAAAGATGTGTATTTTTAAGCTTATTTTTGAATTCTTTTACTTTGCCCCAAACAATTTCTCTACCTCATCCCAAGCACATCCTTAGATGTATCTTGTGATACAATATGATGAATAAATCCATCCCCCAACCCTAATGCAATAATGGCCAATCCTTTTTCACTTCGGCTTAACCACTTGTTCTTTTCATCCCCTTCACTTTTCTCTTCCGGCTTAACCATTTGTTCTTTTCATCCCCTTCATCCTACATACACTTTTCTCTTCCAGTACAATGCCCCATAGTCCATCCTTCATTAACATAAATTTGATCTTAACTTGCCATGTGTGGAAGGACTCCCCTTTAAACTTCTCAATCACAAATGAAGTAGTCATTTAGGGTTTTTAGAAGGTCTTAACACTTGAGTATCACTCAAGGTTAGTGTCTAATCTCAGTATAAGAATGATTTAAATGGAATGATTAGTAATTAATCATGAAATCCCAAAACTTTATTTTCTGCAAAAAATTGCCAATGTTCAAGTGATCAATTGGCTCTTCAAGTTAAAGGGGAAATTTAATGTGATGATATAAACTTGTAGAGAAACTCCCAAATGTATGATTTGAGCTCTCATTTGCCCAAAAACACTAAGAAATGAATGAATTAAAGGCCTATTACATAGACGGTTTTTAAGTGTAGAGCCAGTTTTTAAATTTAATTTGCAGCTTGATTAGCTCACCAAATGACTTGAAACTTTCTAGGCATACTCGACATATACTCAAGCCATGATTTGATGAGCTATCTCACTCAATGAATGAATTAAAGAATAGAGAATAGGGATTAGTGGGTAATTAGTATAAGATTAGTGATACCTATTTTAACTACTAGCTTGAGATGGCATAAGTGAAGAGTCATGGCTCTGATACCATGTTGGAAAATCAAGCATGGCTCAGCTCATGGTGGATCAAAGTAAATGATAGACATGATTAAGAATAGTAATTAAGACACAAGGTGAGATTAAATTAATAGAAGAATAATGACAACGATTAACTAAAAACCCACATAAATCTCTTGCATTAGAATGATCCAAGTACATCCTCTTCATGGAGCCCCAATACATGCTTTGTGTAGTGCACCCTTGTGCCTTCCATGTGTCAATAAATTCTCACGCTACATGTGCCTCCTTGCACTTTCCATGTGCAACCTTTTTGACCTTTGACTTCACCTTTTACAAATGACTATACAAATCAACCTTTCACATTGGAACCTTAGTATATGTGTTGTGCTTCTCTCTATCTATGCTTTCTTGATACATTTGTGTGTGTTTGCCACCTTTATCTCCACTCCAACAATTGGTATCAAAGCAGGTTCATTTGGTACTCACCCCTTGGACATCACCTCTTTGAGAAAACCTTTTGATTGTCTTGGATTGAGCTATCCTCTTAGATGGAGATGGCATACCACCCTATAGTGTGCTATTAACTACTGTAAGTTTAATTGGTCATTTTCGGGCACGTTTTGAGACTCGTTTCTCATTATTGCATTTGTATAACACTTAGTCACATGAAGTTTAAAATTGTATAGTACCTAGTCATATGAGATTTAAATTTTTTCTTATTAGACTTGTTATTAGTGTTAACCTTCTTGGTATTATTACTATTATTGTTGATGGTGTTGTTGTTAGACTTCTCAAATGTTTAGAAAAGAATCTAAGCCTTTGGGTTTAGACACATGATGTTCAAGTGGCTTGTGATCCTTGGGAATACAATTCTTCATCTCACACAATCCATGGCTAGAGAGATAGTTGAGCTAAGAGAATAAGGATGAAACATGTTAACCTTGACTCTAATAGTAGATCTCAATCTAGCCATGAATTTCCTCCATCTCATGAGCTCTTTCTATGGCCTAAACTGAAGGAGTGTGCACCAAAATTTTCCAACTGACAAACTATGTCCCACCATTAGCTCTAGAATTGTATTATGGTGGTGATAAGTTTGTCTTAATGAGCATTTAGAAAGCTCGCCCAAGTACTAGGTTTGCGTCTACCCTTCTTAATAACATTCCACCACATAAAGCAACAATCTCCACTTGATAGGACACTTGATCTTATCTTTTTCAAATAATTTCTCCCCAGAAACATCATCATCAAGTTGGCTAAACCATCATGAAAGTACAACTCATGCATCCTTCTTCCCATCACAATTTTGGGAAGTGAAAGATTTAGGGTTGACTGTCTAGTCTTCTTCTTGGAAGCTTCTGTCTATATCATAGCTATGATAATTCTATACATGGGATATTCTTCAAAATATGATAAGATCTAATGATTCTAAGCTAGTATGTTTTATAAAAAAAATTTATATGGGTAAGATGGTGTTCTAATTTCCTCCTCGGCTCCCTCTCTATGGCTACTTATGCATATAATGCATAAAGGATAGTGGGTAGTTGTAGGTTATTCACCATAGTAGCCATAGTTTTAAGATTGAGAGAGAGAGCGAGAGAGAGAGAGAGAGAGAGAGAGAGAGAGAGAGAGAGAGAGAGAGAGAGAGAGAGAGAGAGAGAGAGAGAAGAAGAAGAAGAAGAAGAAGAAGAAGAAGCTGAGAAATCAAAGTAGTAACCATAGTTTTAAAATTGAGAGAGAGAGAGAGAGAGAGAGAGAGAGAGAGAGAGAGAGAGAGAGAGAGAGAGAGAGAGAGAGAGAGGAGGAGGAGGAGGAGGAGCAGGAGGAGGAGGAGGAGAAGAAATTGAGAAATCAAAGTAGTAGCCATAGTTTTACGAGAGAGAGAGAGAGAGAGAGAGAGAGAGAGAGAGAGAGAGAGAGAGAGAGAGAGAGAGAGAGAGAGAGAGAGAATTTAATATGGCTGGACGAATTGACTAAATTCCATCCAGAATTGGCTAAATTTTATATGGCTTGGATAAATTGGCTAAATTCCATCCCCAGAATCTAGGTGAGGTAGCAAAGTTTTTGAAGAGACAGAACTTTATGGGTGGTTTGCATCCTATTCTTAGGTCATGGTGAATTTTTATGTGGTGAGACTACCCTCTTATTTTGGGACGTCCCTAGCTAATTGCGGTCAAAGATATTCAAAGATGGGATAGGGGCCAAATTGTGATGAAGCCACATAGTCAACAAGAAGTGGTTAATGACATGAGGGAGCGGAGACAAAAGTACATTAGATATGAAGAGATTGAAGATGAGGAAATAGTTGAGGAGTACCTGTACGGGGAAAAGTTAAAAAAAAATCCTAAGTCTAAGATGTCGGTATGGGTGTCAATATGGGGTCATTCCATTGTAAGGATGGTTCAAACACATAAGAACCTTCAATCTAAAGAGGTGAAGAACCACAAGCACCTAAGTTGCTTAAAGGCATGCCTCCTACATAATCCATAATGGCTTCGTTACATGTAGGACTTTCTCCACGTCCTTAGTTAGTCACTAAAGTACAACAAGAGCTTGAATCATCACCCCTTAAAGAATCAAATTCTCATAATGGCAATGCAAGCACACTATAATGAAGCCAAGATAGCCAGTGTTGCACTGTAACAAACACTACAATTTTCATAAACTTAACTAGAGCTTTATAGGCACATAATATAAAAGTTGGTGCCCTTTCTACACAAAGATATGATAAATCTTAAGTAAGTTGTACCATGCCCTTGCTCGCTAAAACTACTTGATTTATCTCTAAATAATAGTAATCTTAATTGGTTCACTACTACATGATAGCCTAATACTGCCGCTTATACCAACGTCATTAAATAGGGTCTAAAAAAGCCTCATCGGTATAAACCTCGGTATCTGCGTTGGAACCACGACGTTGGTATTTGTGTCGGGCGCTCATACCGACGCGCATACCGACGCTCAACCGGCGCGCATACCGACGCTCATACCGGTGCATATACCGATGCTTATACGACAGATATACCGATGCTTATACTGACGCATATACCAGCACGCATACCGACGGATATACCGGCGCATATACCAGGACGCATATCGGCGGATATACCAACGACCATAGCAGTAATTTTTTTTGGACAGAATGGTGTTGCCAGGCTGCCTGCAGTCAACAGGACTCAACAGCAGTAAACAGACAGTACCATTCTGTCCAAAATAGAGCACAAAAGACAACCGTGCTCGTTTTTTTATTTTTCAGATAAACAAGAAACATTACTCATGAATATTTTGATCATATACTAATAGTTTAGAGGACTTACATTATGGTAATGCCTCCCAATTGATGGTCTCTCCTTCTGCTTCAAGCGTACTTCTCTTCTCGCCTTCTAATAGTTTAGAGGACTTACATTATGGTATTGCCTCTCCCAATTGATGGTCTCTCCTTCTGCTTCAAGCATCTCAAATAAGGCCACAAGGCCATATTTGTGAGCGTACTTCTCTTCTCGCCTACTTGGTGGGCGATTCATGGCCAACTCCTACATAAACGATTAACAATTACAACTTTAGAAATCAACATTTAGCCCACATACATACATTTAGATAAACAAAATTACTACAAATACTTACGAATTCATGGCGCATGGTTTCGTAACCACCACTCCCAAGATGAGAAGCCCCTACTGTTTGGAGTCTCATCCTTTTGCCGCCTCTCTTTGTTGTTGAAACCTCTCTGGTGTCTCTGTGAGCTCCTGAGCTATGGCTTCCCACTCCCTATCATCTAGCCAAATAGGTTTCTCTTTCCCCTCTCTAAATGCATCCCTCGCCTTTGACCTACGATGCCCCATCAAAATGCGAGCTGTATATTGTATCCACTCATTAGAGACGACATTCATAGGGTCAGATGGCTGAAACGATGCCCCATCAAAATGTGAGCTGTATATTGTATCCACTCATTAGAGACGACATTCATAGGGTCAGATGGCTGAAACTCTTGCTTTATCTTTGTATTTATGTAATTTTTCTTCTCCTTATCTTGCTGATCCCATAAAGTCATAACAGAGTTGTGAAACTGTATAGTGCACAATTGTCGAATTCGTGTCTTCATTGAAATGTAAATTACATGGTAAACAATGAAAGAACCATATGACAAACATTAACAATGATAAACAATAATGGTAAACCATATCACTTTGCACCTGCACTAGTGATTATGACGGTAAACATTAACAATGGTAAACAATGAAAGGACCATATGACAAACATTAACTTCCCTAAACAACAATGGTAAACCATATCACTTTGCACCTTCAATGTCATAAAATCATTACAAATATGTCATAACTATTTGCATAATCATTAAGATACATCATTTTAAAAATCATTATCTATTCTATCATCCTCATTAAGATCAGTAGCCCCAAAGAGATCTATTTCTATGTACATTTCAGCATCCTCATCATTAAAAGTCCCTTGATGAAGGCTGTCCTCATCATCTATGTCTTCTTTCTCATCAACAGGTTTTCCAGCTTCATTGGTTTGCACCTCTTCATTTGGATCTTGCTCTAGTTGCTCCTCTTCATTTGCTTGCTCCTCTTCATTGTTGATATCGGCTTATTCTTGTTGCTCCCCACCACCCTGTGAATCCACATCACCCTGTTGTAGCTCTAATTCTTCACAAATTTGCTTACTGCGGGGGGCGACTTGAACCACAAATAGCCAGCGTGGATCTTTTGGATCCGCTTTAAAGACAACCTGCTCACAATGCTCTGGGCGCACAAAAGTATCTTGCTGATCGGTCCATACCTTTGTGGAGTCCACTTGGATGAGGCCACTCTTGTCTCTACATACAGTTGCATGTGGCCCATTTGTGATTACCTTGAACCACTTCACATCAAAGATAAACAACTCAAAACTTCTAAAGCCAACCTTTAATATGTCTTGAATGGTTCCAAAGTAATCAAGCATTCCACTAATTGTGTTATCATCACTTGCACTTGCTCGACTTTCTTGAACAAATTGTGCTGTGACACCACAATCAAAGGTCGCTCTTCTTTGGTCTATTCGTTCTACTCGAAAATGACGTCCATGTGACCAAAACGCCCCATATTTGTGATATTACAAATAGCACATAAAGATTGTTGATGGACAAATAATAACTGAGACATGTAGAGAAAAAAAAGAGAGACATGTAGAACTTAAACACTTACATGCCAATCGCATCCTTTTGTAAGCTCCTCCTCCTCCTCTGTTATAGTTAAACCAGCACGTTTGGCTTCTAAAATTGTAGCTTCTAGCCATCTACCTGTGGGAAAGTCCGGAAGAGCTTGCAGACCTTCTGGATATGGGAGATTTCTTGTAGTGTGATTCCTTCTGAAACTTAAACGATCTTGTACTCACTGTCGCTTGAGAGCTTCATGTCTCAATCCACTTCTCCATTACATGCGAGTTCAAGATGCAAAATTTATTGATTTTTTTCCGCAAATTGTTATCCATCTTTCTCTTAATGCCTTGGCCTTGAGGTTCCTCACCAATGACTTGTCTGTTAGACTCTTGAGACCATAGTCGAGGTATCTCTGGATCTGATGAACTTAAATATTCAATGATGTAAATAAGGGACTCTTGTATCAGCCACCCTTCTGACATACTTCCCTCTGGGCGAGCCATTTGGCGAACAAATCCCTTTAATGTCTTCATAAACCTCTCCAAAAAGAACATCCATCTTGAATGGACTGTTCCAGCAACTGCAACCTCATCTACAACATGAACTAGCAGATGCATCTGGATTGTTAATAAACTTGTAGTAGGGAAAAACTTCTCTATGCAGAGTGCCTCTATGGAGTTTAAACACGCTGTCTCCAAAGTGTCTCTCTTTATCTCTTTTGAAGAAATCCAACACACCAATGTGCTAATCTTATAGATAGTAGCTCTAATGTCTTCAGTGAGGCAATCCTTTATTGCTATGGGGAGCACAAATTGTAAAAACTTGTGCCAATCATGACTCTTGAGGCCACTAAGATCATCATCCTTTGTAAATGCACTTTTCAAGCAATGCATACAACTTGTAGGAGTCCGAAACTCTGAAATTGTCCTCTTCACTTGTTGTTCCTCCATCTTACTAAAAACCCATGGGACTCTTGGAAGTAGCACCTTTCCATTGGGTCTAGTGTGAGCCCACAACTCTTGCATGCAACCTATCTCTTCTAAGTCGTCCCTTTGGCCTTTAGTCTCCTTTTTTCCTGTCATGGTCTTCCACAGAATGTCAGCTACATTCTTGAAAATATGCATCGGGTCAAGCAAATGGTTTATAAGAAGATCACCCCAATAGGGGAGTTGGTGAAAGATAGAGAGCCTCTTCATCCCAGGACATGCCAAGTTGCCACATTCCTCCCATTTAAGCTTCCAATCGCTTGCCTTCAGTGCACTTAGAGGAGGTCTTCCTAGATTACCATCCTGCAATTCATGATTTTCTGGAAGATACCTAGCATGTCCTTGGTAGACATTCTTTCGTAATGCTTTTGAGTATCTTGAATCAAGTCAAGGACCACATAGAGGACATGCATTATAACCCGATATAGACAAACCTGAGCATTCTCCATAGCCAGGCCAATCATGCATTGTCCACATGAGAATACCTTGCACATTTGCAAGTCTTTGGCCACTGCTGCTTTGACATGTCCTTCACTTCAATTCCGTTCCACAAGGTGCGTAACTCATCAATAAGTGGTGCCAAATATACATCCATGTTCTTCACCTTGTACTTTCTTGGAACTATTAATGAGAGCAACAAATGACCTTTCTTTATTGCTAACCATGGCGGAAGATTATAATTCACAAGGCAAACAGGCCATGTGCTCCATGAAGAGCTCCGTAAACTAAAAGGGTTTACACCATCCATTGCTAGGCCAAGACGGAGGTTACGAGGATCTTCCCTAAAAGCTGGCCATTTCTCTTCAATGTGTCTCCATGCGGGTGAATCAGCAGGCACACGCATCACTTCATCTCTGGTGGATCGAGTTGTGGCATGCCATGTCATCAAGCTTGCTATAGATTTGCACCTGAACATGCTTTTTATTCTTGGGATGATTGGAAAGTGCCTAAGAACCTTTACTGGGACAGCTTCCCCCTGAACATCTTCTCTATATCTGTTAGAGCCACAATGGGGACATTCTTGCAAATGCTCGTATTCATGGCGGAAGAGAATACAATCATTGTGACAAGCACGAATATTATTGTAATCCATGCCTATGGATTTCAATAACTTCTTGGCATCTGCATGAGATGGAGGCATCCAACATTTCCTCCATTGGACCTTCTTCCATTCCCTGACCTTCTTCCATTTCCTCGGGTGCTGTTAATTGAGCTCCATCTGTCACTCCCTCCTTCGATATTCTCATCCTTTGTTGGGGGGACGAGAATTCATAGGCGCAATGTTATCAAGATGTGGTTGCACACTTGCTTGGTTGTACGATTGAAACCGTAAATTTTGTAAGCACTCCATTGGAAATATGCCAGCGTCATGAATATGCTGGTTGCAAATCCTTCATTTTCGAAATATTTGGTACTTACACCGCATGCATGGACACGCTATTCTCTCTTCAAGATTGAGAGGCTCCATCTAGCAGGATAACATGTATATGTAGCTCATTAAATGCAAACGCATTACACAAAGCATTATGTAAACCATAAAACAGGGCTTCTTTTCCCCAGCCGCCATGAGGGAGATTTTAAAAATAACATTTAAAGCGTCAAACGGGCTTCTTTTCCCCAGCCGTTGAGGGAGATTTTAAAAATAACATTTAAAGCATCAAATGGGCTTCTTTTATCCAACCGTTGAGGGAGATTTTAAAAATAACATTTAAAGCGTCAAACGGGCTTCTTTTCCCCAGCCGTTGAGGGCGATCAAGTATACATTAGCGATGTTTAGGCATATACATTAGCTTATGTATGTGCTTTAGGCATATATATTAGAGTATATACCTATAGACATAGCATTGACATGCATGTCTTAGACATTAGATTTCAAGTCGAAAAAGAGACCGAAACGCCTTGGGTATGCGCCAAAAAGAAAATCTCTCTCTCTCTCTCTCTCTCTCTCTCTCTCTCTCTCTCTCTCTCTCTTGCAAAGTGTGTGTGCATGTGTGTAAAGACAAATAAGCACATACATTAATTTCTTATGCACTCACATATATGCTAATATTAGCATATATGTGCATAAAACAATAAGCTTGCATACTCAATTTCAATTAATAATTACAAATTGAGAACAAATTAAAACATAACAAAAAGAGAAGTAATAAAACAACATAATTGGTAATGTGCTTACCTCTCAAATGTGGATTGGATAGTGTGGATTGGATAGTGTGTGTTCAAAGCAGATCTGCAAGCTAGGACACACGTGGGAGGAACAAACCTACACACACATTGCATACATTAGTAATAGATGCACATACACAAGCTCTCTCACTCTCTACATCTCTCACAACACACACATACAAATCCTCTCTCCAAACATAATTAAGAAGGTAAGAAGATGGATGGAGAGAGGGGAAGGAGATATACACACACATCACACATTTACCCTAATATCTCCACACACAAACACACACACACACACACACGCACACACACACACGCACACACACACACATAAGAAGATGAGGAGATGGGGAGAGGCAAAATGCCATAAGAAGATGAGGAGATGGGGAGAGGCAAAACGCCCAAGGAGAGAGAGGGAGATCTACACACACACTTCACTAATTCTCTCTCCACACACACACACACACACACACAGAGGGTCAAATGGAAGAAGGCGAACGCTTGAGGGAGATGCACGCATACCTTGTCTCTAGACATTCGACGCCTTGCAAAATAGAGAATAATAGGTTCTCGGCTGTAAAAAAGTTACGAGCGTCGGTATCTGCGTCGGAATATCCGTCGGTATCTGCATCGGAATATCCGTCAGAATATTTGTCGGTATCTGCGTCGAAATATCCGCCGGAATAAGCATCGGAATAAGCGTCGGTATACGCGTCGGTATATGCGTCGGTATACGGACTTTTAAAAATTACCTGTCCAACTTTTTGCCTCCAAGTTTAGGACGTACATACCGACGCTCGACATTTGCATCGGTGTTCTAACGTTGTGACAAGGGCTCCTATTAACAATATACCATATTCCATCTTATCATTGTAGATATTGTAGCATAATACTTAACAACTATAGTAGATCTGAGAGTTGAAAAAAGAATAGCCAAAGAAAGAACATAAATGCCAAAGAAATAATATGTGATGGAGTAAAACAAGAAAGAAAAAAATGAAGAAAGAAAATGTATTGGAGAGTAGTCTAAAGAATTGGAGCAAGTTGCTATTAAAAATGTTAAATAAAAAGTCCAAAATTCAAACTAACTATTCATTCACATGCGTGTGTAAACCTACACACAGCATGAATCATATTCACTTACAATTTTGATCATTTATGGATGCAGACTTTCATTCAAGTCCATGAGTGTCACTTTGCCCATGGGACCATTTTGATCACATCCATGAATTGCCTTCATTCATGTGCCGTGTGCTATTTTAAATTTCATATCACTAATGGTCATGAGTAGACCTTCATTCATAGCTTGACCCACACACCCACATCTATGCGTCACCATCATTTATACTTTTGCATCAATTATGTCCATAAGTTGAATTTCAATCATGGTTGTAGATCCTCATTTTGCATAATAACAACAATTCCATCCCTTATATGCATGTCCATCCCAATAGAACAAGGAGTGGAAAATGTAGTGCAATAACCAATTGTGTAATACAACATGAGGAGAAAGAGAAACCACTCTTTTTCTAATCCTCCTTACCATGAGGAGAAAGAGCACCCACTCTTTTTTAAATCCCCCTTGCCATTCACTACAAGAGGCGAGACCATTATCCATGCTTTTTTCGACGCTTTAGAACTAAGCTTAAAATCCCCTAAACATCGAAATATCCGTAAAAAAGCGTCAAAATAAAAACGTTGAAATAAGCGCCGAAATACCCGTCGAAACAATAGTCAAAAAAATAATTTTACCACGTATTTTTCGACGGTGTTTTCGACGACTATCTCGACTGATATTTCGACTGTAATTTTGACTGGTATTTCGACACTTATTTCAATTGTCATTTCGACGCTATTTTCGACGGATGCACGAAACTTTCGACGCTGTTTTCGAACGGATGGAGGAAACTTTCAACGCTATTTTTGACGGATTGACTAAGTACAGGGCTTATTAGTTAAAAATTAAGTTTTATTAGTTAAAAAATAGAATATTTTAGTAAAATGATGAATTTTTGACACCTCAGTAGGCGCCTTTTTTTAATCATCATTGCTTGACATTTTTTATTCAAAAAAATCAAGATATTTCATCTCTCCTCTCTCTTGGTGCAAACTGGATCAAAAAGGGATCTAAACTGATTCCAAACTTATCCAAATTGGATCAAACTGAAGCTGGAAGCCTCTAGAATCCAGTTGGACTTAGTTAGTGGCCTCCCTCACCTATAAATAGACCCTCATTCCTTTGTATTTTCATCTTTGTGAATTTACATGCTATTATTATCTTCATTTTAGTGTAATTTCTATTATCCCTCTATTATCTTCATTTTAGTGTAATTTCTATTATCCCTCTATTCGCCTCTTCTCTTGGGATGCAGGAAACTTTCGACGCTTTTTTTGATGCGTGCAGGTATTAATTTTTTTTGGCATAATGCTGCATCTAGCTGCAGTCTTGTAGCTGGATGCACCGTTATGCCAAATTTATAGAGTACCAAAGGCAACTGTACTCTGATGTGAAGAACGAAGAGAATTTGTTGAAAAAGTTCGAGAGAGTGCCATAACGTTTTCAACATTACAAAGTAGGTACACAATTCACACAAGTGCAAACAATGGCCAAATTATATTGCAAGATGTGAAATTTACATATCAAGCTCTGACGAGATAAGCCAAAATTGAAATTTACATATCAAGCTCTGACGAGATAAGCTAAAATTTGCATACAATCTATACAAGCTCAAACAAAGATGTGAGCTGACCAAAATGTGTATGTACAAGGGGAAAGGCATGGGCAAGGCCACTCTATGCGGAGCCCTCACTCAGGATCAGGCATTAGTCCCTGCAAAAACCATACAAGGTGCTTTTTTTGGTATACCAAAACAATGATCTAACATGACAAGGCAAAGCAAGTATACAAATCATAAGGTTAAGGCTTGCCGCACTTACCATATCTACAATGCATCCCCAATTGAGGTTGGCGCCTTCTCATTCAAGATTCTCTAAAAGAAAGTATGTGTTATGGCGGCGAGCAATGTCCTCCTCTTTTCCCGTTGCCGGTCGACCAACCACTTGATTCTAAAAGTTCCAAAACAACAAGATAAGCGTTGATACTTACAAAGTAGACATAACATCAAATGAAACATACAAGATAAATGTTGATACTTACAAAGTAGACATGGAATGCATCCCAACCGCCACTTCCAAGGTGAGAGTTTCCTACGCTCTCCAGTCGGGCTTTGGCCGCATCCTCTTGTTGCTTGTAGCATTGGGGATTTCGAGCATGCTTTTGCCTCTCCTCATTCCAATACTCGGTGCTCATGTACCAAGGCTTCTCACCCCCTGCCTTCACTCTCCTAATCACATCTCCCCGCCAATGTTTCATGACGTCCACCATATGGTCCTTTATCCACCTTATGGGGACGACATCACTACCATCGGCCGGCTTGTACTCATCCTTGATTTGATATATGACTATCTTTCTTGTCTTTATCCAACTTTGGCCATAAAGCTATGCATGAGGCTTATGTATAAAGCATTATGCATAAAGCTATGCATGAGGCTTATGTATAAAGCATTATGCATAAAGCACTATGCATAAGGCCTTATGCATAAAGCATTATGCATAAAGCATTATGCATGAGGCTTTATGCATAAAGCTATGCATGAGGCTTATGCATAAAGCATGAATGAGCATTATGCATAATGCTTATGCACAAATCTACAAAACAAATCCCCAGCACCCAAGGGTGCAATAATAATAGAGGAAAGAGAGGAAAGATAGATGTATGTGAGTTAGAGATATCTACGCATTGTCTTAATGTTGTGCTTTCTTGAATTTATACAATAAAAGGACTTATTTATTGTGCTTGTAGTATCGTAAGTTTGGGGCAATTTGGTCACGCGGATGTCACTTTTTCGAGTAGAAGGAATAGATAAAAAGAGAACATTTGATTGTGGTGTGAAGGCTAATTTCATGATGCAAGAAAGTCATTCAAGTGCAAGTGATGGCAATACTGAAGTAGGCATGCTAGATTATTGTGGAACAATCCAAGATATTATCAAGGTTGGATTCAGAAAGTTTGATATGTTTATTTTTGATGTGAAATGGTTCAAGTTGGTAACTCAAGGGGTGCAAGTAACTGTACGCAAAGACAAGTGTGGATTTCTTTAAGTAGACCGCACAAAGATATGGACTGACCAAAGGGACACATTTGTGCTACCAGAGCACTGTGAGCAAGTCATCTTTGTGGAAGTCTCGATAGATCATAAATGGTTGTTTGTGATCCAAATAAATCCACGTGGAAAATAAATATTTGAAGAGGTGAAAATAGTAGTTGACTGTTTGCCAGATGCTGAGGAACTCCCCCCAGATCATGTGATGGTTGAGCATACACCACTAGCACTACTAGTTGAGGAAGTAGGTGAGACTCACATGGGATTAGGATCGGATGAAGGTGTACTCATTGAGTAAATACATCTTGAATGAGAAACAGACACTAGTGATAATCCAAAAGAAGAAGAGATTCAAGCTGAGTATGATCATGATGCATCGACAGCTCTCATGCTAGAGCTAGAAGAGGATGACGACATGGATGAATTACCTTCTACTGCTACAAGACAATTGGTTCCACCAATTGACAACAATGATGGAGTATTTCTAGAAATAGATTTATTTGGAGCCATGGATCTCGCTGAGGACGAGCAAGTTGATGATGAACTTTGATTTCATTGTAAAATAGAGCACTTTCTTAATTGCTCCTTAGTGATGAGGAGGAGGAGTTAGCATTTTTTCTCCTTCAAAGAGCGTGATGGAAGTTATACCCTCCTCTCTCCCTCGGCTCCCCCCCCCCCTCTCTCTCTCTCTCTCTCTCTCTCTCTCTCTCTCTCTCTTTATCTATCTCTTTCTCTCTGATCATCTCTCTCTCTCTCTCTCTCTTTCTCATAGACACATATGCTTGCAAAGAGGTAGAAAGAGAAGGCTAAAACACACCCTAGGATGGGAACTAGCTCTCTCTCTCTCTCTCTCTCTCTCTTTATCTATCTCTTTCTCTCTGATCATCTCTCTCTCTCTCTCTCTCTCTCTTTATCTATCTCTTTCTCTCTGATCATCTCTCTCTCTCTCTCTCTCTCTCTCTCTCTCTCTCTCTCTCTCTCTCTCTCTTTCTCATAGACACATATGCTTGCAAAGAGGTAGAAAGAGAAGGCTAAAACACACCCTAGGATGGGAACTAGCAAATATTATATATAAATTCAAATTTTTTAAAAAAGAAAAATTTCGACCGTTATTTCGACGTTTATTCCAATGACTTTTTCCACGCATATTTCGACGCATTTTTCCACGCATATTTCGACGCCTATTTCGACGATGTGACTAGGTGTGGAAACTAAGCGTCGAAAAACAATGATTCTCTTGTAGTGATTTGCAATATTGAATTTTTCATTTTTACAGCTTCTAAACCCCATACATCACTTAGTATCTCTTTTTTCAAAAAGTGGAGCATTATGTCCCATTAATTGCTCCAAAACTAAGGATCTAGTGTTGTGTGAGCATCACAAAAAAAGGAAGAGACAAGGAAAACAATATTCTCAAAGAAATTAAGTATCACATGTGGGTCTTTGTTATAAATGAATGCCTAACCACCATAAAAGTTTTTATCCATTTTAAATTTATTCTTAGAGATCCATTAATTGCTTGTCACACTAACTTTTTTCCTTCATCATCATCACTAACATCCCTATTAGAGGAATAATAAAGCCACTACATAGTACCTTCTTCTGTTGCAATCTTCCAAGTTAAATATGACAATTTTACTAAGCACTTTCCCTCCAAATATCAATTCAAATCGACATGTGCAAATGAAGATAAAATGCAGGGAAAATCTACTAGCCAACACCTTCCTTAAAGCCTCTCTATAGCACTTAACAATTTGAATGAAGTTGGAATAAGGAGGGGTTATGCTAACTGCATTGGTTAACATTATTTTTTGCAATGTGTGGCACCAAAGCTCCCATTTTTAACTCATAAATAATACTAAGATGCCATGAATCTTATGTAACAAAATTTAACAAATATCATGTAATATACATAGCCTTGAAGGAGTATATCATGAAAAGAGGTCTAGCATACCTTTTGTGTGTACACCTTGTATATCATGCTCACATATGGTGATCCCCATGAGGCCCCCTCCTCAAAGGATAAGGAATTTTAAAGGTTAAGTGTAAACATCTATACCAAAAGTTTATCAAAGTGTGTCAAATCCACATTGAATGGTTATAGACAAGGTCAATGAATCCCAAACAAGTACACCTAGAGAAAGATTATCATCAAAGCACACCTAGAGAAAGACATAGCTACTACAGACAATATTTCACTTTGTAGATAAAGTATTTAGTATATATAGAACAACATTCATGAATGTTCATTATGGTTGTGGCTTTTTTTAAAAAAGAAAACCACTTTCATGAGCAAATTTTCCGAACATCTTGTTACTATTTGTTTGTGAAAATTTGAAAGAAACATTGATATATTTTGTGTATGAGAATTTTCTAATATGAAATTTAAAAGTTCAAAATTTATAGTAACTCATTATTACTTTTCTGTTTTTGTGCACCAAATTTTTTTACAAATGTTATTTGGTGTTTGCTAAAATTGTAGCATGTGTAAATGTTTTCCAAAGACAATGTCACTTTTCTTTAAGATAATATTATCCATTTGTTCATGATTATAATGTTATATAACAAATACAAATGGCTATTCAAGGACATAACATAAGCACATTGTCCCCGGAGTGGATAGGGATTGAAGCTTTCGGAAAAAAACTGAGGTTCAAGCCCCTACCATGACCAACTGATGGACGTTGCCACTTGGGGTTGGGCATCCATTGTGGTGATGTGAATGTCTCGTGGTTGGGGGTCGGGTGCAAGTCCCTCGGCTGATTGACAACATAGATGCTCCTAGATATCACAGCTCTCTAAAGCACTTATTAAAAAGTCATAAACACATAGCTACCATGATTACACTTACCCATAGGAAAGCATATGTGTTGTAAGAGGAAGATTGCAATCTATAAACCAATCTCTTGCGCCAACTTTAGCACATGCCACCTAGCACGTAGCACACGATAGTGACCCATTTCCACGACGTGGATTACGAGTGACAAGAAACTCATCGTTGGTTTAATGGTATAACACATGCACACCGCAACTCAGCGTTCGGGCAAGTCTACAACGTGTTCGCTTTTAGTAAAAGCCTTCTGAAAATTGATGGCAAAATATATTTTAAAAACTTAGTGTTTATTTTAAGATTAAATAGGAAGAAAATGCTATTTCAAACAACTATCTTCTTCTTCAATCCATGGTGAATACTACTTCAACTACATAGGAGCTTATACATAAAGGCATGGTGGCACATGCCACACACGTCAAGCACTCATTGAACGAGAAATGCTTACACAATGAAATACATAATTTAAGAGGGCGACGTAGAAACGAAGCAGTCCTAGCATGCAAGGGGATTTTTGATGGCTAATAATGTGCATGGGGATTGAGCACACTAACCGGCGAGGCGGCCATGGGACAAGCCGCGGGCATGTGCTCCACATTGGGGTTGATACTAGAACGGACTACACTGGCAAGAGTACCATCAATGCAGGATGCGGTTTCTTCCTTGAAGGTGTCCATGACCAGGTTGAGGGGAGAAGACACGGGCGAGTATGGCTGCTCAATGCATTGCAAGCTTGAAATGGACGACCAGGGATCACATGAGCTTCCTACACTGAGGTGTTCTTCAAGAAGGGCGTGCCCACCACCCTGAAATAGCTCATAAACATCAACGTTCCCTTCGCCGGAAGTAGCAGAGGCGCCATGGCTAAACATGCTGGCCTCAAGAAGGTCTTTGTCGTTGTTGCCGGTGTCTTGCACTGGAGTGAAGCTGGGCGTATTGCCGGCCAGGCTGTGTGAGCAGCTAGCGAGTGGCTTGGCTGTACGTTGGACTGAAGGGAGCGATAAGGCTCTATTGAATAAATCAGAGGCTGCACTCTGAATGTGCAGGCCATGGAGAAAGATAGCCGTTGAGTCAATGTTTTCTTTCAGCGAGGGAGTGCTTCTTGTGGGCACAATTTCTTGCGGATTTCCACTTACAAGGGAACTGCAACTCCCTGCAAGCCTGTAGTTGCTCCAATTGCCGCTGCTGCCGCTCGCGGGCGCTGAAGACGAGAATGCAGTCGGCCACGAGCACTGGTTATAGCTTGTGAAGGCGTCGCCAGGGAAGACTTGAAGTGAAAGGGCGTGGTGCAGGTTGTTGAGACGTGACGCCCCTGCCATATACCGACCCTGCCGCTTCATGAGCCTCTTCCGCTTCATGTTGACGAAATTTTTCACAGTATTGTCCGTTCTACCGGGCAGCTGCAGCGTTGCAAACAAAAATTAGCTCCAGTTAACAACATTTTATAAGCGATGCAATAATTAGCGCATTCTTGGGAATCGACGGCGGCGCAAACCAGGGCGGCGATCTTGGACCATTGGTTGCCCTCCCGCTGGTGGGCGTTTTCGATGATCCGCTCCTCCTGCGGGGTTAATGCGCCCCTGCGGAGACCCCCCCTCAGCTGCTTGAGGTAGCGCAGGCGGCAGCTCTTGCCGCAGCGTTTCAGGCGGGGGTAGTGAAGGTGGGCAGTGTTCCAACTGCCTTCACCATGCACGCTCACAAAAGCTAACAGCAACTCATCCTCCCAGGGCGTCCAGGGGCCTTTCTTGAAAGCAGGGACCTCGACATGCAGGTGCTCCTTGACTCTCTGTCTCTCTCTCTCCATGACTCACTCCCTCTCTCTCTCTCTCTCTCTCTCTCTCTCTCTCTCGACTGCGCTTGATCACCTTCGATTACCCATCACCCATGACACTCTCTCTCTCTCTCTCTCTCTCTCTCTCTGTCTTCATCGACTGCGCTTCACCTTCGATTACCCATCACCCATGAGAGAAGTAACAGCGCCCGTCTCTCTTTATATAGACTCCTTGCTCCTCCATCATGCATTACATCGTCCGTCTACCAGCTAGCTGTGCATTGCCCTTTCCATGAGAACTTAGAAGGATCCGGCCAAGAACCCACGTACGTAGTACTCTAGAGTCTACCTACAGGCTACAACGCTGCGCTGCCCTACGATCCTGACAAAAGGAGTGGAGTGCAAAAGCTTGGTAGGCTATTGGCCCACGCTCCTTTTGCTTCATATCCACCATCGTGATCATTGCACAGCGAAGGTCATGCTACTAGGTTTCAATGTACAATTAAAGAATGAAAATTGTAGGGAATTTGGGAATACTAGTCACATGATTATCACGATATGGCTAACTTATTGCCCGGAGGAGTGGGGCATTCGGAAGTTGTCATTATAGTGTGATTTTAGGACAATCATTTGTGAGCACGTCAGGATGATTTTCTCGGGAGTCATGTTGTGTAAACCATTTTTTACTCGAGAGCTGCCCGCCCCGGTTATAGGCGCCGGCCACGCACAAGGGTGTTTTTTTTTGGGGGCGTCATCAGTGCTCGAAAAAAAACTATTTTCTTCAAAATTGGAAAACCTTTATATATAAAATTAAGAAATTATCAATGAAAAGTGTTTTTTAAATTTCTGAAGGTATTTGTACTACGATACTCTCTCAAATTTGGCAAGTATTGGCACCTTCAAGCTATAAATTTAGAGGTATTTTTTTAAATTTGAAGGTGATATTACACTAAAGGTCCCGGGCTTTTTTTGAGCACCGGGCATCATGCACATTTTTGGGTATATTGGTCGTAAAATACAACCATTTATTTTGACTGACCACCAAGACAAAAAGTAAATGCCCTTTTTTGTATATTGGTCTTAAAATATAGCCATTTATTTTGAGTGACCATCAAAAGACAAGTAAATTATGAAAAAACCACATTATTTCTACTTAGAGATAACCCAACCTATCAAAAATCATCCTTAGGCACGCTTATTACCGACTCGCTAGTCCTACAACTTGATTTGAAGGGCTTATATAAACATATCTATTTCTATGTAAGATAAATTTCTTTCTACCTTCCTTTTCTGAAGGATAAACCCCCCTTACAGACTTGAAATTTGCAACCCTATCTTGGACTTCAAAATTTTCAAAATTGAAGGCCAATAAGGTACCTTGGTCTTCGTCTTTATGTGAAATCCAATACTCATAAAAATCTATTTTGGGTGGCCTTTTTTTAGAAACTGAATTTTCAAGGTTGTCTTCCTATAACGTTTTGGAGTGAAATGTAGCTGAAGGTTACAAAATTCAACATTGTCCCCTTGGAAGGGGGGAGCAACCTTCAAAGCTAGGCATGTCAATGAATGATCAATCAAAAATTCAGGAAGCTGTCATGCATCAAGAAAGTCGTTTAGGTACTTAAGGTCAATATTCAATAAAAATGTATCACTCAAGTTACCAACCTATGAAGATTAAAGAAAAGTTTTAACTTCTAACCGTGAGGGGTTCACTGGTAACAAAACCCCCATTTCATGTGCATGCCATATTATTATTTTAAATACGTCAGCAATTAATAAATATGACACCTACTATAAATGTAAATATGTAAATGTTCTAATTTAAAATAGGTCTCTTGTGGAATCATGTAATATGTAAATATGTAAATGGCCTAATTTAAAATAGGTCTCTTGTGGAATCATGTAATATCATACACTTTGTTCAATGAGTTCCCCCTTCTAACAATGTGCTTCTACACAAGAGTAATTGAGATCCTGGCCACATCTAGATGCTTAATTTATAACGGCATGCCTATTTTATGACACTTTGGCAATCAGAATCATACATGCAAATGCTTTTATTCCATATGTTGAAACAAGGGTGCATTGATCAGAAGACAGTCGTGATATTTGCCTCGATGGACAAGGATGCCCATCAAAAGGCAACTCTAATAGTTGCTATATTCTTAAAATTGAGCAATTTATTAGTCTTTTATTTTAACTTAAATAATGTGAAACTCCATATTCTTTTTTAATATTAAATATGAAACCAAACATTTTATTCTAATGACTAAGAACTATGGAGGGTTTTCAAATAGCTTAGTAAACATTTTAAGCGTGAAGCCCTCTATAATAATGTGTGAGTTAAGTTATCAATTAACTAGAAAGAATAAGAGAGTTCTATAAATGTGTTCTAGGTGCTTCATGGCATCTCCTGCTTGTTGCTGAGCTTAATAATGATAAAAATATTTCATGAGTATGTGGATAAATTAAATACAATTGAGGTCTTTAAGCCAAAAAGTGTGCGATTGAGTCCAAATGATGATCCATACTAGTGCATATTAGCTCACTACATAAAAATGACATCGATAACAAATAATTCATGTGGATAGGGCTCATATAATTCCATTTAGGATCACGTTTAAGCACGTTTGAGGCCATTTATATTGCCCAGTAATGCTCTAACATGTTCATGTTTCCATACAAACATGAAAAAAATATTGTAATATACATTTATTTTTGGTATGTGTATGTGCTACTGGTAATCATAAAATTTGGGGATTTTTTGTTGCCTGTTGGAGGGGCAAGGGATATATTTGACAACTTGAACTTTTATCACGCTAAGGTAGTAAAGAAACTACTCCTCAAATCTTGGAAGTTATATATTCCCCTAGTTGTATAATGAAATGTTAATCTTGAAAAACAAAATCACATTAATAAGCTTGCAAGGTAAATGCAAAGGTACTATGTCATTAACACCACTATCATATTTTTGCATACGTCTTACCCCATAGTGCTCAATTAAGTATTCTAGATGAACTCTCTCTTTGCACAATCTACATGTATTTCTAAGCTCCTTATAGGAGAAGTCCCACAAACACCAAATAAATTAGTCAAATTTGTAACTCCCCCATCAATCTTATTAAGCAACAAAGGGTACATGCCAATCACTATACTCTCCTCATTCTCATTAGATAACTCATACTCATCATGAAAATCCCATAAACTATGCTAAATCTCAATAGGTACCACATGTTTTCCATGTCCATTCTTTTACCATTTATCTTGATGTGCATCAAACCAACACTACTACACTATAGTTTAATTGGAGAGAACTACTTAGTTGGTATCAAGAAGAAAATTAAGGGTTGTACTTAGCTTAACTTCTCTTTCATGAGGTCCTCTAGAAAGTGTTGTTATTTAAGAAGGAAATTGTTCTCATCTAAAGACCCATTGAGGGTGATTTGCAAGGTATGGAGCTTCAATCACCCATAGAAATCTTTCCATTCATCTTGAGTTCACCTTCTTATACTTTTGGAGCTTTAACCCACTCACATATCAACAAAAAAATCCTCTTTTGATGATCAAAAAATAAGTTTAGAGAAAAGCCATATTACAAGAGTATAAAATTAGCATGTGTTACAAAATTTGAATTTTTTACAAGAAACTAGGTGTGAAATTTTACAAAGTTCTATGAAAGAAGTTTTGAAATGCCACCTTACATATGCACCATTTTACCTTTTGACATATAAAGTATGGAAAAGTTGAGAGGTCTGTACTTAACATAGACTCTATTTCTTTATACCATTTAATTTAAAATTATGAGAAGTACTTCTAAATCAATACCAATAAAAGCACCAATGAAACTTATATAAATAAAATTGACAGGAGGCTTAATGTGTGATCCCAAACCATTTGCCATGATGAGTGCAAAAATTCATAATTTTTTTAAGATTTTAATTGCATATATTGAGAAAGTGGCACTCTCATGATAGATTTCTTTTTACATGTTTTTTTCTTTCCTAAACTCTTAGAGCTTCTTGTAAAATCTAGAAACATGTTTTTTCACACCATTAACGGCTTTTTATCTAAGATACTACAGCCAGGGAGCCAATTCTCATGCTCATTTAGTTTGAATTGGCTAGTTTGATAGCGTGACATCGCACCTCAAGTAAGATATTGCACCCATGAAGCCAATTCTCATGCTCATTTAGTTTGAATTGGCTAGCATGCAACTCAAGTAAACCATTTTGACTATTATTTTGTTGGCGGGAGTCCATGTGAAGAGAGGGCCAAACTCCCAAGCTTCCAGGTGTACTTAGCTTCCCTACACATGGCCATTCCAATTGGAGCTCCCTCTCTCTCTCTCTCTCTCTCTCTCTCTCTCTCTCTCTCTCTCTCTCTCTCTCTCGCTCTCTCTCTCTCTCTCTCAAGCTCCATGTGAAGAGGGAGTCCATGTGATTTGAGGGCCAAACTCCCAAGCTTTCAGGTGTACTTAGCTTCCCTACACATGGCCATTCCAACTAGAGCTCCCCCCCCATATATATATATCTCTCTCAAAATATAGTCTAAAAGGCTTAGATTAAGCATCAGATACATGTATCATATAAGTGAGGTGAAAAGAACTCAAAAGTGGGATGTGTTGGATGGTCTACAACAATGCCCCCCCTTGCCCGCTCCTCCTTTCCCTAAAAGGGTTCCAAAGGTGGGAGGAGAAACACAAAGGTTGAAATTGTTTCATATTCTTAGTACCTTGTATGATAGTGTACTTCTTCACCAATGAAAAAAAGTATGATTGCGTACACATTAAAAAACCAGCAAAAGGAAGATGGGAGAAACACAAAGGTTGAAATTGTTTCATAATCTTAGTACCTTGTATGATAGTGTACTTCTTCACCAATGAAAAAAAGTATGATTGCGTACACATTAAAAACCCAGCAAGGAAGATGTCTTGAGCAACCATATTAAAGATGTAGATACAAATGTTACATAAACTATTTTTTTCCATCATATATTTCAACTTCTCTAAACAATATTTTATTGAAATTTTTTGTTTTAGTTATAAAAACCATCATGTAGTAAGGTTTGGGAAACAAAACTAGACTGAAGAGTTGATGGGTTGAAAAATATGCATTTTTAGAGCATGAGGGGGTTTATTGTGAACAATTGGATGGATTAAAAAGCACCAAACTAGGCAATGAAATTGTGACACATCATTCGAGTAAGAAAACCTATAGGCATTCAATTGGTGAAGGGTGACATGCTGTCCACGTGGCCTATTGTTTCTTAAAAAAATACGCTTCAAAAAAATGAATAAATGGGTAAAGAATCAGATTATATATATACACGTTATTATCCAAAATACGATATCTTTGTATTTTGATTGGTGAACTCTTCACGTAGAAGAGGACCACCACAGACGATCTGCCTTCCTTTTCTTCACGGCTGTGTAGGAGAAGAGGACCACCCGTGCCGTGCCCCCGTCACAGACGATCTGCCTTCCTTTCAGTGCATCGTACGACCAACCGTCTACTGTGGCCGCATGCAGCAGCGACGGACTGTAGATTCTTCTGCGACGCTGGAGGGGGTAGTTGCATCATCATCAGAGGAGGAGCAGGAGGAGGGGTTCCCATGCAGGTTTGCCTGCAACGTAGCGGCCAGCGCAGTGCAGGTAGATAGACACACACACACACACAGTGTGGACACCGAATGCGAGCGTGGGACAGGGAGCCCCGCTGCTGGTGGGCCCGAGTGAGTAGTGGTGACCAGTCTGGCCTGCGTTGCGGCAACCGCTTTTTCACGTGACCCCTCATGTCGCGGGGCCTGCTCTTGTACGACCTTCGAATTAATAGGCTTATTAAATATATATACTATATTTTGTGCCCACGTCCCCCTCTCTCTCTCTCTCTCTACCAACCTCCTAGTCTAGTCTAGTCTAGCGCACGAGACTCCTGTCTTGAGTCTCTCAGTCTTGCGGCTTTTATGTGCCAGCAATGATCTCGCTGCAAACGTCACCGCTTATGACCTCAATTGGCCGTAAAGCAGTCCAGACTCCAAACGGCCACTGCACTCCACCCGGGCGGGGGACTGCCCCTCGTGCAGCCATTGGGAGAAATTGGCACGTCGTTTTATCCTAAGGAGCTTAAATATATACAGCCCTTAAACAACAAAACTATTCAAATTTACTAGTTTTTAGTTAAAATACCCGCAAAATATGCAAATTTAGCCTAGAAAATCGGTTAGTTTATATGCAATGTCCTTATTCTCACCAGTTTTAAAAAATGCTTTTATCGAGCCCTGCATGGCTGCCCTAGGCCAGGCTTTGTAAGATAAAATGTGTTTCTGCCTTACTCTTTTTATACATGGCTGCCTCCCACAGTCATGAGCTAGTGGAGGATTTGTGGACACAAAAGCACATGAAATACTTATATCATAATTGTAAACTATGAAGAGAAGGTTGTGTTGCATTAGGACATTTTGGAGATCATTCGTAGGGCCTTGTAAGAAAATCGTCGATTCTTATTTTCTCTCTCTATAAAAAATCTTGAAATATTAAAATAAAGAGAATGTAAAAGTCATAAAAGTGTAGTCTCTGAGCCAGAGAGGTAAATTTTCTCCTAGGCGGCTGTCTTAAAGTTCGTTGGAACCTTCTTTGAAATGATATATTCGAAACTGCAAGATTAAAGTTAGTTCAAGAGGATATTATTGCACGGAAGACAGTTTGGAGGGAATTAGAACCTTCATCTCCAATTTCAAAAGACAAATACAAGCCTTCTCTCACCACAGCCAGTCATATTCTTTCACTCTGCCTCATATAGTATACTTACTCATTCCTAGAACACTCCAACTGTTGCTCTCATTAGATGTCAAAGATTATATGAGGTTGTCGGGGAAGCAACACATAGACCTTTGGGTGTGATGGCTCCATCTATCCTATTGACCCCCGTACTGCTTCACATCCTCCCTTTTCAAATCCCACAACTCTCTTACGTTTTGCAGGTGATGGTGCCAAAGGCTTACTAGGATATTGCAAGTCAATTTCTTACATGCAAGAAAGAGAGGCATTATTCAGAACACTTAGCAAATGAGCTTCTTGGCTTGTTTGGTGAATGCAAGACACAAAAAGTTAGATTGGAAGAACAAGAATGTCAAATCAACAGACTAAGAAGTGACCTTCGCAAATATAGAGAAAAAGACACAACCGTACATACGGAAAAGAAAGCTCAAAAACGTCGAGAACTTGAGGCACGGTTTTGGAGGCCTGAAGAAGAGAATCCAACGGCATAAGGTAAGATTACACTCAATGCATTCCCATTCACATGTCGTTTATGTTAGCACAGTTAATATTATTTTATTTCTTAGGCTTCTTTGTGATTTACATGTTCTCTGTGTTAGTAATGAGTAGTGTTGTATTTGTAGGATTGTCATACATCCTGAGACAAAGAGAATATCAATCCCAATCTTAATCCAGCAAGGCAACTAAAAGCATTCGTGACATCAAGAATGACAAGAGAAATGATAAAACAAAAGAAGTTCAAGGTGGTTCATCGAGATATAGTGGATGCATTCGTGACATCAAGAATGGCAAGAGAAATGATAAAACAGAAGAAGTTCAAGGTGGTTCAACGAGATATAGTGGATGAATTTGTAACCAACAATATAGTTTCAGCTGTGGATATTCAATCCCCATGGATTCAAGTGGAGTCAGTCGTAAGGGTTATAGTGCCATCCAGAAGTTAGTGTCATCACTCCTTGAGGCCAAAGGCATTAAAGCAAAGCTACTTCCCCCAACACCTACAAAAGTTTGGAGACATAGGGAGGAATTAAACATAGAACAGCTACTTCCCCCAACAATTACAAAAGTTTGGAGACATAGGGAGGAATTAAATACAGAACAGCTTCATTATGTTGGTCACTCATGCCACATTGTTGGAGAGTTTAAGGGAGAAGGTGGCAGCATATTCTACAATAAACACAACAATATATTCATGGACTTGGAGCTCTTACAAAAGAGAATGGTGGAGTTCTATGATACTACATTTGAGGAGATAGGAGGTTTACTTCAGTTTGTCATCAAGCTTGATGAGTGCGAGATTATCAAAGAGAAAAAGATGGAAAGGGTCACAATAACACTTATAAATAGGGCTCTTTGTAATTGCAGTAGGGATGATCCAAAGTATTTTAGTGTGCAGTCCGAGACGAACATCTGGTGGCTAGGTTCATTTGAGGTTAAGAAAGAGGACCATGAATCCTTGTTTTGGGTATTTCATCAGGACACATATCCCCAGTCTCATCTAAGAATAGATGAATGCAACCAGGATGCTCCATGTAGAGAAAAGGGGGGACTTTTAAGTCCAATGGCATCTTGCGGGTGACTTGAAGATTCTCAAGTGCTTATTTAATTGCAGCAAAAGGGGCCAATGCAAAGTCTCCAAACCTTTTAGTGTCAAGATTCTGAAGGACACTAAAAAGTCATCAAATGAAAAGGAAGTTCCAGTGAAGCTCTCTATTGGAGGTGTTAAGACAAGAAGATTTCTTTCCAAGCCAATGAATAATTAGCAACACACACACACACACACAGAGGGAGAAACATATACAACACACACACACACACACACAAGGAGAAACATATACAACATATACATACACATCCAGTACTGCACAAAGAGAGAGAGAGAGAGAGAGAGAGAGAGAGAGAGAGAGAGAGAGAGAGAGAGAGAGAGAGAGAGAGGTATTTTTACAGTTTGGCGCGATATGACGCTTGCATGTCTTACGCAAGTTCGCTATCGTGCCAAATCGCACTAACTATGATAGATGCCTTGGTTGTGTGGTCTAACATGTACATGCACAAAGGACACACACACACACACACACACAAGCAGAGAGAGAGAGAGAGAGAGAGAGAGAGAGAGAGAGAGAGAGAGTTATGTCTCTTTCTTCCAGGCTAATTGGTAGCTCATTGCAAGGAGATAGGGTAAGGGGCCTGGATTGGCCGCAAAGGCTGCCTCTCAGAAGAATCTAAGAAAAGGAAAGAGCCGAAGCCTGAAGAGAAGACAAACGCGAAGCAGACTGCAGAGACCGCCAGGGCCTGGTAGGGAGGCGAACAATGAAGAACCTAAGACTGATGAGGATCCCAAGGCTAGTGAGGATCCCAAGCTTGATGAAGATCCCAAGCCTAATTTACCTGATGTAATGTAACCAACTCAATATTAAGAATTGTTTCTATTAGGTGTTTTTTTGTCCCTTAACAATGATTATAAGTTTCAATCATATTCAGACTAATTAGAAGTATGAATCATGTTAATAATGGTTCCAGACGCTGAGGAGGCTTATCATCTTGGATGTTAATGGATTGGTGCTCAAAAGACAGCCCAAGAGCTTTGGACCAAGTGTTACAGGGAATTACAAAGTCAGGGGAATGCATGTCATGCTAAGTCCCAAACTGTATCAATTTATCAACTTTGTAATGAAGCACTTTAGATTGGCCATCTGGTCCTCAATGTGATGACGCATAATTTAAGGCCTCTTGTCACGCTAGTTTTGAGAGAATCTGAGATTGAGGAAACAGAATTGTATTTTGTATATGACCAAAGGCACTGTTACATTGACCCAGGTGTTTGTCATCCTAACAAACTTGGGGTGCCCTTACTTATGAAGCGCTATGTGGATATCCAACATCCGTATAATCCCACAAATACATTATTAATTGATGATACCCCTGAGAAGGCTATGTATAATCCCATTGGAACATGGATATCACCCCTTCCTTTTTCGAAGCTAATGCACATGATGTTTATTTGGAAGAACAATTGATTCCATATTTAGATGGATTGTACAAATCAAAAGACTCTGTACAAGATTATGTAATGAGAAATCCATTTTTGTAATGTAATGTCTTCAACTGTTCTATTCTCACTCAAGTAATGTGTCCTGGAAAATAGTATACATTGTCTTATTTTTTGAGAGTACTACTTCAAACAAAAGGCTCTTGATTAATTATATTAAAATACATTCAAATTTGTAATGTCAAGTAGGAGTGTCATTAACAAGATAGACTTGATTAATTATGTCAAAAGAGTACATTGAAGTGGGTATTGTCAAGTAGGAATGATCTTGACTGTGTTACCCGATTCTTTACATTGTATTAGTCGCTGCCTTCTAAGGAGGACCTTTCTTCCATTGTGAATGAAATTAAAGTGTGCCGGCATGTCTTGCAAGGATTCTTCAACAATATCCTTCCTTAGTTGTTGTAGATTGCATTTCTCTCGTATAGAAACAATTGTCACCAGTGTTGAAGCTTCATCAATCACTTCAATGTCTATGACTTTGTCATCCATTGAACTTGCGGCTTCCTGATCCATTGGTACTAACTCTCCATTGATGTAACGGGACCTGCTATACCAGAAGGACAAGATAAAAGTTTGAGTTGCAATCATGTACTTTGCAACTACTATCTCTAGTGCAATGTTACAATGGATATTGTCAAAAACTTTACTCGGCCATCCCTCATCAAGAAGTCTTGCTAAGAGGAGTGTATCCAAATCTTTGCAGACGAGCATTGTTCTCACTATCTTTACCTAAAATAAGCTAAAAAGCTCCACAAACACAGTAATTGGTAGGTAAACCATAATTTTTACTACATGAGTCAGAATGCTCCCTCGTACAGAGCGTTGCACATCCTTGAAGAGCTTGCTCTTTATTGACTCCATTACTGAGGGGTCTAGGATAGGCCAATCCATGTAGTTCCACTCTGCTTGCAAAGGTAGCTCTTCCAAGTGGCCACGACTGTGTTTCTTGTTTAGAAGATGGTAGAAATGAAAATAGAAAAAGATTCCTACATCTACAAGGCTTTTGTTGCTCCTTCCCTCATACTGTAGCTGACCAATGTGTGCATGAACCACATTCATAATTCCAATGATGCACTGAACTGGATCCCACTCCTCATATGATGAGGGGTACACATCTACAACCATAGACATGGACAGTTTACACAGTTCATGAGACCATTATGAGAAAATGAAAGATTGACAAGCGATAGATTAACTTACAATTTGGTCTATGCGAGGGAAAATTTATGTCATTTGGACTGCCAAGTGTCGGGAGGCTGGAAAAAGAAGAAATGCCTCTATAGCTACCTACCCAGGAGCCTTGGAAGACACAACAAACACAAGGGGCACCACCAGCACAATGCTGGAAACAAAAAACTCTCAAAACACCACACAGAGATACCTCAAAAACCCTGTATTCCACAAGATACTGAAAACCTGCACACTTATCCACAAATAATGCAAAAAAGAAGATCTTTCTTTCACAAATCAGCTGACTCCACTCGGCTTCCTTCACTCCCTTCGGCCATGGCTCTCCTTTTACAGCACCTTCACAATCCAAAGCTTCTAAAAAGAAAAACTTTCAAACTCTCGACTTCGCTGCCAGCTTGCTGTCCTGTATGTTCAGCAGCCCTCGCCTCTGCTCTCTTTGCTTCCCAACCTGAGGCTCTCTCTCTCTTTCTTCACCTTTGCTCTGCTCAACGACCCAAGAGACCTTTCTCTCTGTTCACAAGGTGGCTATATCCCTTCACACTTGTTGTTGTACTCCAGCCAGCCTCACCAGAGATCTCCATTTCACAAGGCGGCAACTCCACCCGAGCACTGCAGCTCTTCGTTATCTCCCACACGGCGACTACCACCGTCGCCCACACGAGAGTCTGCAGCTGCACTCTAGAGCCCCTCTACACGTTGTGTTTGGCGTCTCCCAGCCGCCCCAGCAGCCCCAAACTCGCCAGCCTCTGCCCTTCGCACGCTTCCCTCTCACAAGGCCTGCCGAATCACCTTGGTCGTATATTCATCTCCAGGCCGCAACCTGGTTCACCAGTCCCTCAACTGTCTTCCCTTGCAGCTCACCTTCTCTCCTTGCGCCTGCCAGTAGAACCACCAGAGAACCCTGTTCCCAGAGGGCTTCTTCACACAGCCTCTTCTAAGGCTCTCTCACGTGCCTGTCGTCTCGCTGCACACGCCCCAGCTGCTCTCTGCAAGGCCGCTAGCCTTCACTTGACTTCACGCGCTGTCAGCCACGCTTGCCACCAGTTGTCGCCGCCAGCATCCAGCTCTGCATAGCCCGGGCCCCTTTTCGCTGTCTCTCTCTGCCCGTCACCTTTGATGCCAGTAGCCGCAGCAGCAGCTTCCACGTCCGGCTTCACCTCACAAGGGAGGCCCCCATGTCCAGCCTCTAGCAGCCACACCACTTCATCACTGTCCGCCTGTGGCTTGTGCTATCCTTCCCAAACAAAAGGCCCCTTGCGTGGCTCTGCTGAATGACCAGTGCAACTCCCTTCGTCCCCGGCAGCACCCTTTGCTTTGGCTCTCTTTCTCCCTTCGCCAACTTTCCAGAATTTCGTGCTGGCAGCAGCGTTAACTTCCACATGGTCATTCTTATTAGAAGATGGCCATATCACCCTTATGCTTTTCACACCATTGCTCAAGCTACATTGGCCACACCAATATTTTATGGCCCTCATGCTTCCACATCTTCGAATACAACCTAGTATGCCCACTTATTTTGGAGACGTGTATGCACTTCAAACAACCGAGCAGCTGATACCACATCCAACGGACCTCCAATAGACCACGTTCCGGACAGGCCTGTAACAAGCCTACAGCAAAACCATTCACCCTGTACATCTGCCAATGCATTCAAAGCCAAACTCTTCACACATGCCATGCATCCATATGTACACAAGCCCAAAATACCTTTCAGAAAAACGCCTAACACCAAGCACAAGCTCATTATGCATATATATATGCTACACTAGGACTTCCTTGATGGTTGTCCATCAAGCCTCTATCTTGAAGTCTTTCACTCTTCCTTTCCATGACACCCTAAAGGTATTCTTGTTGCTTGTCTTTCTTCTCTTCCTTGACCGCATAAGGACCCAGGTGCCCTTGGTGATTAGCATTTCACTCAACTGATTTTGTGCATTGAGAGAGTTGGATACAAGTATAGCAAACACTGATGATCTTGGTCTCCTTGCCCTAGGAATTGAATCATCTATGATGGCATTAGTGGGGAAAAATTGAGATGATATAAAATGAGATTTGCTACCCATCGTTTCAAGAAGAAATGGAGTACAGAAGGTTGAAGCTTCAGAAAATGGAGTGCAACAGAAGGTAGAGGAAATGAAAAGAGCGCGGGAAATTATTTAAGCCCAAGAGGAAGTTTGAGAAGGAGGGAATTTTCCTCCTCTGTAAAGATACGTGTATTTAATATATGGATAGGAATAGAAGTTTCCCTCCCTACAAAAATGTATGTGTGTTTAATGCATTCGGGTGTGAAAAGTGACTATCAAGTAGAAAAAAGAAAGATGCAACACTACTAGAGGTTTAGGGCATACCGACGTTAGAATACCGATGCAAATGTCGAACGTCGGTATGCCCGTCGTAATCTTGGAGGAGACAAGTCGGGCGGGCTATTTTCAAAATTTCAAATACCGACGCGTATACCGATGCGTATACCGACGCTTTTACCGTTGTGTATACTGACGCATATACCGAGGTGTATACCGACGCTTATACCGACGCGCATACCGACGCTCGTAAGTTTTTTACAGCCGAGAACCTATTGTTCTCTGTTTTTCGCGGCGTCGAATTACATCCAGAGAAGGTATGCGTTTCAGCATCTCCTTCAAGCTTTCCTCTTTTCTCCTCTTCTCCTTCTCCACTTTAACTTATATGCTCTTGCTTTTACTAATATGCTCTTGCTTTTGCTTTTTAGGATATAGGACGTTTAGGGTTTTGTGTTTTTTTTGGCTCTCTATGCATGTTGAGAGCTCTCTATGTATGCATAGATCTCCTAATGCATGCATAGAGATTTTAGGACTTTGTATTACTTGTGTATTAGTTCTTATTCTTATGTTTAATTTACTAATTACTTTGTTTAATATTTTGTTTTGCAGCTCTTTCACCAATCTTTCACCAATCCTCTCCTTCAGCTTCGCAAAAAAGAGGTAGTCCCTCTTTCGATTTTCCTTGTTTATGCTTTTTTCTACGTATTATTGCACCCCTGTTTTATGGTTTAGGGTTAGTTTGGGGTTCTTGTAAGCTTATACATAGGATTATTGCAAGATCTATGCATAAAACCTATCATAAGCTTGCAATCTCTATGCATAGCCTTCTTGCAAGCTTTATGCATAAGCTCTATTCATAGAGCTTGCGAGCTTGTAAAATCTCTATGCATAAGCTCTATGCATAGGCTTTATGCATAGAGTTTGCAAGCTTATAAAATCTCTATGCATAGGTTTCTTGAAAGCTTGCATGGACATTGTACATAGAGCTTGCATAGCCTTCTTGTTGAAAGCTCTATGCATAGCCTTCTTGTAAGCTTAATGCATAAGCTCTATGTATAGGCTTTATGCATAGAGGTTGTAAGATTATGAAAGCTCTATACATAGGGCTTGTAAGCTTATGCAAGATCTATACATAGAGTTTATGCATAGAGCTATATGAATCTAGCTGAATGCATGAATTAAGATCTATGCATAAAGCTTAATACATAATGTTTTATGTATAAATCTTATGGATGAGCTTTATGCATAAGGCTTCACATGCGTTATGTTTTTATGCATAAAGCTTTTTTTGATGTAGAGTGCCTTGCATGGATGGAGAGCATAAGCTTTTTGAATGTTTATACTCTCTTATACATATAACATATATTTCTTATGCTCTGTTTTTCTATGCATAAGGTATTCTCTTTATTCATAGAGTTTATATATGTTATCAAGGTAAGATCTCTTATCCATGTAAGACAAGATCATGTTTATTACACCATTGGGTGATGGGATTAAGGGTTAGCATAGTGCATAAGGCTTATAGCATAGAGCTTATGCATAAGACTTATGCATATGGCTTATGCATAGAGCTTATGCATAAGTCTTGCAGCCTTATTATGCAAGCTTATACTTAAGGCTTGCAAGCCTTACTATGCATACGATTGCATAAACCTTATTCATAAAGCTTGCATAAGACTTATGTATAGAGCATTACACATAAGCTTATGTATAGATCATTATGCATAGGCTTTATGCATAAGGCTCTATGCGTTCAGCTTTAGGTGTAGGCTTCTATGCATAGAGCTCAATGTGTAGGCTCTATTTACAGAATCTATGCATATAGATTTTTGCATTTATAAATAGCTATTTATGAATAGAGATATCCCCTCTCTCCATCCTTGTTCTAATTACCTTCTTAATTTTGTATGGAGAGAAGATAAGCTAATGTATAAGTTATTTCTAAAATCTCCCTCAACGGCTGGGGAAAAGAAGCCCGTTTGATGCTTTTTTTAATATTTTTAAAGTCTCCCTCAATGGTTGGGGAAAAGAAGCCCGTTTGACGCTTTAAATGTTATTTTTAAAATCTCCCTCATGGCTGGGGAAAAGAAGCCCTATTTTATGGTTTACATAATGCTTTTTGTAATGCATAATGATTTGTATTTAATGAGCTACATATACATGTTATCCTGCTAGATGGAGCCTCTCAATCTTGAAGAGAGAATAGCATGTCAATGCATGCGATGTAAGTACCAAATCTTTCGAAAATGAAGGATTTGCAACCAGCATATTCATGACGCTGGCATATTTCCAATGGAGCGCTTGCAAAATTTACGGTTTCAATCGTACAACCAAGTAAGTGTGCAGCCGCATCTTGATAACATTGCACCTATGAATTCTCATCCCCAACAAAGGATGAGAATATCGAAGGAGGGAGTGACAGATGGAGCTCAATTAACAGCACCCGAGGGAATGGAAGAAGGTCAGGAAATGGAAGAAGGTCCAATGGAGGAAATGTTGGATGCCTTCATCGAGCAACAAGAAGCTCTCTTCGAGGAGCATGAACATGAAGATCATCAACCACGACATTCTCAACGGTCAAATTATGAACCAGAGGAAGAGGCCATGCGTAAACTTGCACGCCTTCCATTATACAATGGTGCCAACATATCTGTATTGCGTGCATCTCTTACGATGCTAAATTTGCAGTCAATTTTTGGATGGTCTAATACAAGTATCAATGAACTCTTCAGGTAAGGATTTTTTGGAGATTACACCTAATGTTGAAATGATAAATTTTCAACTTGTATTTGACTAAATCTTAATAGTAACGATCAGATATTGCCATACTTGCAGGCTTTTGAAAGACCAGATATTGTCCCTCGGCAACGAGATGCCTCCATCTCGTGCAGATGCCAAGAAGTTATTGAAATCCATAGGCATGGATTACAATAATATTCATGCTTGTCGCAATGATTGTTGCCTCTTCCGCCACATGAATATGAGCATTTGCAAGAATGTCCCCATTGTGGCTCTAACAGATATAGAGAAGATGTTCAGGGGGAAGCTGTCCCGGTAAAGGTTCTTAGGCACTTTCCAATCATCCCAAGAATAAAAAGCATGTTCAGGTGCAAATCTATAGCAAGCTTGATGACATGGCATGCCACAACTCGATCCACAGATGAGAAATGGCTGGATTTTAGGGAAGATCCTCGTAACCTCCGTCTTGGCCTAGCAATGGATGGTGTAAACCCTTTTGGTTTAAGGAGCTCTTCATGGAGCACATGGCCTGTTTGCCTTGTGAATTATAATCTTCTGCCATGGTTAGCAATAAAGAAAGGTCATTTGTTGCTCTCATTAATAGTTCCAGGAAAGTACAAGGTGAAGAACATGGATGTATATTTGGCACCACTTATTGATGAGTTACGCACCTTGTAGAATGGAATTGAAGTGAAGGACATGTCAAAGCAGCAGAGTGGCCAAAGACTTGCAACTGTGCAAGGTATTCTCATGTGGACAATGCATGATTGGCCTGGCTATGGAGAATGCTCAGGTTTGTCTATATCGGGTTACAATGTCCTGTATGTGGTCCTCGACTTGATTCAAGATACTCAAAAGCATTACGAAAGAATGTGTTAGGTATCTTCCAGAAAATCATGAATTGCGGGATGGTAATCTAGGAAGACCTCCTCCAAGTGCACTGAAGGCAAGCGATTGGAAGATCAAATGGGAGGAATGTGGCAACTTGGCATGTCCTGGGATGAAGAGGCTCTCTATCTTTCACCAACTCCCCTATTGGGGTGATCTCCTTATAAACCATTTGCTTGACCCGATGCATATTTTCAAGAATGTAGCTGACATTCTGTGGAAGACCATGACAAGAAAAAAGGAGACTAAAGGCCAAAGGGACGACTTGGAAGAGATAGGTTGCATGCAAGAGTTGTGGGCTCGCACTAGACCCAATGGAAAGGTGCTACTTCCAAGAGCCCCATGGGTTTTTAGTAAGATGGAGGAACAACAAGTCAAGAGGACAATTTCAGAGTTTCGGACTCCTACAAGTTGTATGCATTGCTTGAAAAGTGCATTTACAAAGGATGATGATCTTAGTGGCCTCAAGAGTAGAACGAATAGACCAAAGAAGAGCAACCTTTGATTGTGGTGTCACAGCACAGTTTGTTCAAGAAAGTCGTGCAAGTGCAAGTGATGATAACACAATTATTGGAATGCTTGATTACTTTGGAACCATTCAAGACATATTAAAGGTTGGCTTCAGAAGTTTTGAGTTGTTTATCTTTGATGTGAAGTGGTTCAAGGTAATCACGAATGGGCCACATGCAATTGTACGTAGAGACAAGAGTGGCCTCATCCAAGTGGACTCCACAAAGGTATGGACCGATCAGTAAGATACTTTTGTGCGCCCAGAGCATTGTGAGCAGGTTGTCTCTTTAAAGCGGATCCAAAAGATCCACGCTGGCTATTTGTGGTTCAAGTCGCCCCCCGCAGTAATCAAATTTTTGAAGAATTTGAGCTACAACAGGGTGATGTGGATTCACAGGGTGGTGGGGAGCAGCAAGAACAAGCCGATATCAACAATGAAGAGGAGCAAGCAAATGAAGAGGAGCAACTAGAGCAAGATCCAAATGAAGAGGTGCAAACCAATGAAGCTGAAAAACATGTTGAGAAAGAAGACATAGATGATGAGGACATCCTTCATCAAGGGACTTTTAATGATGAGGATGCTGAAATGTACATAGACATAGATCTCTTTGGGGCTACTGATCTTAATGAGGATGATAGAATAGATAATGATTTTTAAAATGATGTATCTTAATGATTATGCAAATAGTTATGACATATTTGTAATGATTTTATGACATTGAAGGTGCAAAGTGATATGGTTTACCATTGTTGTTTAGGAAAGTTAATGCTTGTTATATGGTCCTTTCATTGTTTACCATTGTTAATGTTTACCGTCATAATCACTAGTGCAGGTGCAAATTGATATGGTTTTACCATTGTTGTTTATCATTGTTAATGTTTGTCATATGGTTCTTTCATTGTTTACCGTGTAATTTTCATTTTGCACAAGTTTGTCATATGATTTTTTGTCCAACAGGCCATGGGTGATGACTCACCGTCGCTACTCGACTACAGTCCTGATTTCTCATTTAATCCTACACCGTAGGGCATGAGTCCCCGGCAGTTATATGGTTTTCTCTCGTCCATGACTCCAGAGCAGAGAGCCATGGCTCAGAGTTATTGGGGTTCTAGAGCAGGGACATCTGCCTCACCATCTAGCTTCTCGACGCCAGTTCCCACACCCGTAGGTACAACAGCAGCTCCCACACCTCATACCACACAGCCTTCCACTCCTCTTACAGCTCGATCTACCACCTCTTCACATAGACGTCGCTCACGTAGTAGGTCTTCAGGGGGAGGTTGTTGTGGTGGTAGTGCCACAGATGCTGTGACACCACCACGTGAGCGTCATCCTTCGCTCTCATCTGTTGATAGCACACCCATAGGTTCACCTTCCACTCCCTAGGGTGCACATGACCATGACAACAGCAAGATATACACAATTAGGGATGGGGCACCAATAATGAATAGTGCAGGGAAGGCAATGAAGACACGCATTCGACAATTGTGTACTATACAGTTTCACAACTCTGTCATGACTAAATGGGATTAGCAAGATAAGGAGAAGAAAAATTATATAAATACAAAGATAAAGCAAGAGTTTCAGCCATCTGACCCTATGAATGTCGTCTCTAATGAGTGGATACAGTATACAGCTCGCATTTTGATGGGGCATCGTAGGTCAGAGGCGAGGGATGCATTTAGAGAGGGAAAAGAGAAACCTATTTGGCTAGATGACAGGGAGTGGGAAGCCATTGCTCAGGAGCTTACAGAGACACCAGAGAGGTTTCAACAACAAAGAGAGGCGGCAAGGGCAAGACTCCAAACAGTAGGGGCTTCTCATCTTGGGAGTCGTGGTTACGAAACCATGCGCCATGAATTCGTAAGTATTTGTAGCAATTTTATTTATCTAAATGTATGTATGTGGGCTAAATGTTGATTTCTAAAAGTTGTAATTGTTAATCGTTTGTGTAGGAGTTGGCCATGAATCGCCCACCAAGTAGGCGAGAGGAGAAGTACGCTCACAAACATGGCCTTGTGGCCTTTTTTGAGATGCTTGAAGAAGAAGGAGAGACCGTCAATTGGGAGGCATTACCATGATGTAAGATGACCTTCAAACTATTGGTATATGATCAAAAGATTCTTGAGTATTAATGTTTAATTTAATTTCTTATTTATCTGAAAAATAAAAAAACAAGCACGGTTGTTTTTGTGCTCTATTTTAGACAGAATGGTGCTGTCTATTTGCTGCTGTTGAGTCCTGTTCATTGCAGGCAGCCAGGCAACACTATTCTGTCTAAAAAAAATTTCTGCTATAGCATCGGTATATTCCCCAGTATAGACGCTGGTATAGTTGTCGGTATACATGCCGGTATTGTCGTCGGTATAGACGTCGGTGAAACGTCGGTATAGACACAGGTATAGAGCCCGATATAAGTGCCGGTGTAGAAGCCGGTATAGACGCCAGTATGCTCGTTGGCATAGGCACCGGTGTAACGTCGGTATAGACACTGGTATAGGCGTCGATATTTTTTCCCGACGCTTATACCGACATCGTCGTTTCGGTGCAGATATCGGCGTTTATACCGATGACGGGGCTTTTTTAAACCCCATTCAATGACGTCGGTATAAGCGCCGGTATTAGGCTACCATGTAGTAGTGCAAAAAACTAAGAACTTTTAAAAGTTACACCTCAGAATCTCTTCAATATTAAAGCATAAGTGTCAGTAGCCCATTGGAATCTATACATAATCATGAAAATAAGTATCAACATGGTTGAATATATATATACAACATGGGATGTTGGAACCTGTACAATTTGCTGGAATCTATACATAAGTATCCAAATAACTATCGACGTGTAGTAATCTATACCTAAGTATCTGCATGTTTAAAGCTATACATGAGTATCAACTATAGTAACAACATGTTACTCCTCCCCCTTCTTTATGTCTCTGAATGCTCTACATTTTGTCTTTGCATCATTTCCTCATAGGAGCATAAACTATGGCCCTTGGTCAACAAACTTGACCATCTTACTCTTTACTACTACCTACTCTCTGCAGTTGCATCAGCAACATCTACATCAACATCTACTTCTATGTTATCATCAACATGCGAAGCATTATTTGTTCCCTTCACACTCTTTGCTTGGACCTCTATCTTCTTTGCTACCACTAAGGGAGCCCCCTCCGCATTGTTTTCACTTCCTTTGCCAAAGATTTCATGCTGCTCTAGGTCTAAGTCCTTCAAGGTCATAAGGCAATGGTTCTTGGTCTGCGATAGTACTAGACAATCCTGAGAAAAATTTAAGGAGAAGTTAAGAGAAGAGTAGTATAATAGCTAAACCCCAACAAATGTAGAAAGGTAGAATACCTTTGACAAGAATGAAAGGAGTCACTTGCCTTCTTTGCATAGATTTAAAAAAAAAGTATCAACCAAGTTGGATGGTGGCATCTTGCCAAACCAATGCATTTGCCTTCTGTTCTTGAGAACATGTAAAGAAAGTCTTTAAACACCTATATAGCTATTTTTTAATGAAGACACAAATTTTAGCAAAAAAGTATTTACTAGCCGACAAGTCAATGGGGTCTTTTCCAACTGTGTTAGTTTAATCCCATGCTTCCCTTGCAAATGATCACACATGATTAAATGCTTACAAGTCTGGCACATTGACAGTGCTTAAAATCTATAGTTCATATCCTACTTATAAGCTTTAAACTCTGGCATAATGTTAAGCTATAAAGCATATACAAGCAGCAAGCTCTAAAGTGACATGTAACTTTACAACTTTAAAGCACAAGTAGCTATACAGCTTTGAAGTGCTACTGTGTCAAAGCTGATAAAGTATCATGGGCCACATGATCTAAAGCTACATGATAATTTTAAACACATGAAATTGTATAGCTTTAATGTTGAAATTATGGATCGAGCTCTCCTAAACAACTTCTTAATAATAAGAAATTTACTTAAGCATAAACTAATCTTACAACTAATGACAGCACTAATCTAAGGTGGATAAAAATGAATAAGACTCATTGTGATGAGTGTGTGATAATTTAGACTCAAGTTTAGTTAGGTAACATGATGGAAACATGCACTCATAAAAAGACTTGAGATGTTGTGCTTGTATTCCAATGCTTGAAATGTCCTCCTTCATTAGGAGAAATATGGACTCTCCATTTCGCCCCTGAAGGAGTGAATAAAAAAAGATTGGCTTGCTGACCAATGAGAGAGCTGGGATTCTAGATCCATGTAACATGGATCTTTTTGTCATATCTTTGCTCTTAAGACAATAAAATAATAGAGCCCATATCTTTAAAAAATAGAGAAATATCAGATTTCATGTCATAAACTATTCTTTCATGTTAGATGTACCTTGTGGTTAGCACATGGAAGTTTGAAAACCGAATTTCATTTTTTTCCATTTTTTATATTTAACTTTTTACTTTCCCTCCTTTTGCATTTCACTACCTTTTCATTTTCTCCCTTTTTTTTGCGAAATTCAATTTTGCTATATCTTCTGCAACTCTGGTTATTTCTTCACGAAAATTTACAGGTATGTTGTTCTCCACCATAGCTCTCTCCTCCTAGAATTTCATCTCATTTGGATAAAACATCTGTGAGTTATACCCATTTTCTCACATGAACTTTCTCTGCACCACAGATAGCTATCCTGATGTGAAGTGGCATCAAATTCTTGTGAGTAATTATCATATGTTTAGGGTTTATCTATGTTTTGTCTTGATGTGAGTAATGATCATAGGTTTAGGATTTGTTTATGTTTTGTCTTAATGTGTTACTGTTTATTTTTACAGGAGCAAGGTTGTGAGCAACAAGGTTGTGTAAATCAAAGCAATAAGTTGCTATTTATTTCTTGTTGTTTCAATCTTTATTTGTTGCTTACAGTCTTCTTTGCACAGTAATGATTTGAAGTGGCATAAAACAACACAGTAATAATCATAGGTTTAGGATTTATTTATGTTTTGTCTTGATGTGTTGTTGTTTATTTTCATAGGAGCAACAAGGTTGTGAGTAGTAAGTTACTATTTATTTCTTGTTGTTTTAATCTTTTTTGTTGATTACAATCTTCTCTACATAGTAATGATTTCAAGTGGCATAAAATACAACAGTAATGATCATAGGTTAAGGGTTTGTCTATGTTTTGTCTTGATGTGAGTAATGATCATAGGCTTAGGATTTGTTAATGTTTTGTCTTGATGTGTTTATGTTTATTTTCATAGGAGCAACAAGGTTGTGTAAATCAAAGCAGTAAGCTACTATTTATTTCTTGTTGTTTTAATCTTTATTTGTTGCTTACAATCTAACATATATATTTATTAATCATGCAGTCTAGCTTTATTAATTTAGTTGTCTTCAAGGAGGAGGAATATCAGTAATATTCACACAGTGGAGGGGTTTAACAAGAGAGATGATAAAGGTAACTAGATTGTTCATTAAGTTAAATTGGATTTTAATGCGACCAAGTACTCATGGCAGTTTCAAGGTCAAGCTCAAAGATGTCACAGACCCCAACAAGCAATGGAAAGGTAGAATCATAGAGTTCAGGAGACGCACAAATGGTATGAGTATAATAATAAAGGCTTTCATTCAACATGTTTATATGCATAAAGAGATTCGAGTGCATCATGATAACTTCAGTGAAAGACATAAGCCTAACAGTAAGTTTATATCTCTGTGCTTTGTGTTCTTGTGCTTTGAGTCCATGGTTATTAGATAGAGTTTTAATACAAGCATGTTTGTTGCTTGTAGCTTTATATCCATCCGCTCTGCATGAATGGCAGAATGTACAATGTTTTAGTGGAAAGCTAAATGTTGTATGATGTGGAGAGACATAGTTTGGAGTATATTCCACTACCACCGTTGTCTAGCCAAGAATGGTATAATCCTAGCTTAGACATGTCAGAAGCATGCAGGGTAAAGATAAAAACTGATGTTCATGCTACCATGAAACCATCCACAGGCTCTAGAGATGTGAATCTAAGTTGGTTTGTACCATTTGGTTTGTTTGCACATTTGTTTAGATCCTCTGAAGAAGTAGTTAAGAAAACTAAGATTACTTATCAATACAAGTGTCCATCTGAGGATTAGATGACTCAGTTACTGGGTGAGTCATGGCATCTCAAGAGAACTCACCACGATGATATCATTGAGTGCAGAATTATTGTGTCAGATCTTACCTTTAGGTATGATTTCACTTCTGTTGATTGTTGATGGTTTTTATTCATAAGTACTTCATTGCAAGACATTGATTGTTGATTTTATGTTTTTATGTTGGTTGTTGTTTGTTTTTTATGACATGTACTTCATTGCAAGATAAACTTTGTGCATTCACTTCAAGTATAGGAGGTGGCGACTTGTACGAGAGGAGTGGCTCAGCTTGGACCAAGACATGCGAGATGGCACACATTCAACACTCATTGATGTGGTTATTCTTTGGGAGGGTCATAACCCTTTTAGCGTTAATGTAGAGAGTCATTGGCCCCTTAGTTTTCTGAGGCAGGAAATCCAACTTATGTCCAATAATCCCCCTTGTAATTTCTATTTTAAGTTGGATGGTAGGAAGGTTGGGAGTCAAAGTGAACATTGCAAAACATACAAGTAGTGTGTTGCTCCACACATCCTTGAGATTGTGGAGTCAATGTAATTCTTATTCTTCCAAGTGAATATAAGAAGTTGTTTCTCTAAAAGTGTTGTAAATTTATTTTTTCTTCATTTTCATAAAGTGTTCTGGTTTTCTAAGTCTATTGTGTTTCAAACCCTTTAATATGTAAGAAAATAATGATAAGTATAAGTAAGTACAAACATAAATATAAATATAAATATATATTTAAGTGTAAATAATAATATAATTAGTTATGTTAGAAATATAAATATGTTTTTATGATTAGTTATATTTTAATGGAGTGTCATTAATTTTTAAGTCTATAGATATAAGTTTAAAAATAAATATAACTTTAAGTATATATTTAAGTGTAAATAATAATATAAGTAATTATGTAAATATAATAATAATAATAATAATAATAATGTAACATGAAATAAAAGTATGATTTATTAGTTATTATATTTTAATGAAGTGTCCTTTATTTACTAGAGTATAAACATCAGGTATAAAAATAAATATAAGTTTATAAATATGTTTTTATGATTAGTTATATTTTAATGGAGTGTCATTAATTTTTAAGTCTATAGATATAAGTTTAAAAATAAATATAACTTTAAGTATATATTTAAGTGTAAATAATAATATAAGTAACTGTGTAAATATAATAATAATAATAATAATAATAATAATGTAACATGAAATAAAAGTATGATTTATTAGTTATTATATTTTAATGAAGTGCCCTTTATTTACTAGAGTATAAACATCAGGTATAAAAATAAATATAAGTTTATAGATATTTGTAAGTAATATAATAAACACAAGTATAAATTTATTTAAAATATTATAAATTTAAGTGTAAGTATAAATATGAGTATAAGTTATAAATCAAACTCATTTATACTATCTATTCTCTAGCTCTCCCCATTACCCATCATGGCCGCCTCCCCTGCTTTCGCTGTGTGGATTAGTAGCACTCGCTATGCTCACCTTGGGGACCAAATCTACCCTAGGTTTTGCAAGAGTTTAGACCTCGAGGCTATCGTCTCCACCTCAGACCCAAACTCCACCTTACTAGCTGCATTTTGCGATGCAATCGACGACTTCACCTACTCTATCCCAAATTCCACCTTGAGTTGGATTCCTTTGGAGTTCCTCTTCAACATAAAGAGTGGATCCAACCACAAGAAGGCAGTGATCAGAGCTCTAGCTCATGTTGGACAAGATTTCCGCACTACTACTATCCCAACCTCCTATGAAGAGCACATCCCACTCGATCTCATTGAGCGGGATATTGCTTTTGCTATATATATCTTGAACTCTGATGTTCAAGAGCCAGAGGATGATGACATCCATGATCTCCCTCTAGTGGAATACATAGACATAGAGCTAGAGGAGACCACTCTAGACCATGTCGTTGAGGTTGCAGAGAGCTCTGGGTGAAAAGGAGAAAGAGTATCAGAGTTTGCAAGATGCAATGCATGTTGTGGAAAATGCGGTGCATGTTGTCGAAGTAGACAATGTAGAACTGCATTGCAAAATGCAGGGTTTGGAGAAGGACAACATAAAGATGGTAGTAATGCTTGCAAAGATTGTTGTTGTTGAACCCTCAACGAAAACCAAACAAGCACGTGAGCGTGTGAGGTTACTCAAACCACTTCATGAGTTGATCAGAGGGAGTGGGCAATATAATCGGCGGGTCTATGCACAATGTGCAAACATGAAGAATATGTTTTCCAACCCAAGTGAAGAGGTTGATGATGTAACTTCAAAGGTCTTAAGCAAAGATATGGTGAAGTATGCATTTGAAAACCCCAAATTCAAAACCATTGGTGATGATGTTGCAAGAGTACACTTAAAGGAGGTAAGCAATACCTTCACATCTACAGATGCTCAAGGCATACGTGACAAGGTAGGGATTAGCTCCGAATCCTATGCTATGATTTATAAGCAATTGAATACAGGGTTTAAGGCTGTTATTAACAAGAGATGGGTGGTGCCCATCCCTGAACCATTCCATGTAAAGCAGGCACACGAAAAGATCTTAATGCAAAAGTCTTAGACAAAATTGGTGAGCCAATGCATTTGGAGCATACACATATGCTTAAGTCTAAGGAAGTGCCCTTCAAATTGCATGTAGACAATAACTTTGTATTGAATGTGTGCAATGGTAAAGTTCTAAGGAAGTGCCCTTCAAATTGCATGTAGACAATAACTTTGTATTGAATGTATGCAAGCTACAAGCAGCAATGGTAAGGTTCTACAACATTTTTGTTGAAGAGTGCAGAGGTAAGCATCAATTTGTTTTGAAGCTTGATGAGAGTGAAGTCGTTAAGGGCCAAAAGCTTGAACATATTAGCTTGACTCTAACGAATGGGGCATTGGATCCCAGCGTCAATTCAAAACAAATTGTAATTATAAAATAACATTTTATGTTTATGAGAGTATTGGAGCAATCCAATGTTTTAAAAAAAAAGGTGTTTACTAAAGTCAACATGGATAACTTTTTCAAAATAAGTGTTTACTAAAGTCAACACATGGATAACTTTTTGATAGTGTTGATATTTTTTAAAAGTACTTATAGTAAGTTCCATTTATAAATAAAGACACTTCTTTCATTTCTTTCCATTCCTCCATTTCTCTCCATTCCTTCTAGCTTGTGAGTATGGCGCATACTAAGCAAAGAGCAAACAAGATGCCTTCCAGGACACCGGATCTAGTGAACGTACTGACATTGACAATGATGAAGGTCAAGCTCCTCCCGCTGCGGCTCCAGCTAGGAAAGTTGCTCCGGCTGCTCCAGCTAGAAATGCTCATCCACCTATGCATAAGAAGAGAAGATGATGGAGACCATGCACCACCACTCTTCGTGAAATTAGGAGGTTCCAGAAGAGTCCTGAGTTGATTATACCCAAGGTGTTTCTCGAGGTTGGTGCAAGAAATACTACAAGATCTACAAAAGGAAATCACTACAAGTACTTTTCAAGGGATCAAGCATGTAATGTGGAGCGATGGTCAGCCCAAGCGTTGCTGGCGCTGAAAGTTACTTGGTGGATCTCATGCATGATGGTCAGCTGTTAGCCATCCATGCCCAGCGCATCACACTCAAGCCCTCGGATGTCACTCTTGTTCGTAGGATTTGTAACAATAGTGATGCATTCAACCTTAACCATGACATGGTTTGAAGAGCTGTGTAAATGCTTGTGTATCATTTTATGTTTTCACGTTTTCCTTCAATTCTACTCAACTAGTTGTACTTCATGCGATGTACCGGATTTGGCAATGTTGTGTGTATCGGACTTACCCATTGATTTGAATATTTTAAGTTTTCTTCATTTCTAATGTCAGTGTATATTCTTATATTTTCGTGGAAAAAAATTTACAAGTGCATGTGCATGTATAGGTGCTTTTTTATTTGTGCATGTGTAGGTGTATATTCTTAAATTTTCTGAGAAAACGCATGGTGTGCATAGATCATAATGGGCTGAAATTTGTTCTGTGCATAGATCATGTGGCTTACATCGTGAGCATGCATGTGCATGTGCAAGTGCTATTTTATACAATAATATTTTTTTTTCCTAGAAAACATTGATGCATGGTGTGCAGTGAGATCAGAATGGGTTGAAATTTATTATGTACATAGATCATATAGTTTACATGTCTTAGATAAAATATCAGCCCTATCAAAGGCATGTAGGGCCCTTGTCCGAAGGCTCGCATGTAGAGGCCTTCTTTTTTTAATAGTAGGTCTATACACACGAGCCTTCGGACAAGGGCCCTATAGACCTCTGATGGAGTTGATATTTTATCTAGGAGGTGTTCCATGATACTTACATGTACACATAAAATTAGAGCTCATTCTGATAAGGAAAACTATTTTTAAAAATTAAAAAGTTTCAAATTTATGTATTGAGCTAATTTAGAAAATATATAAATTTTCATCTATAAGTATTGAAGTAACCCTCATTTCTCATCTTTTATTTCTCTCTCTCTCTCACCTCCAAGAGCATGGCTTGCACCAAGCAAACCGCTAGGAGAGTCTCGCCCCCCAAGGTGGGGTGTGGCGTACCCCCCCGTCCAACCACACCACGGTAGCAACATCACAAGCGTAGGTGGAGGCTTGGCACTATGGCTCTCTGTGAGATTAGGAAATACCAAAAGATGGTGAACTTGCTCATACCGAAGCTCTCCTTCCAACGTGTGGTGTGAGAGATCATGTAGGATCTACAAGACCGTCGTGATAGAAGGTTCTAGGTTCGTGCAGCATCACCCACTACCTACGCGGTGGACATGCTGGAGGCACTCCAAGAGGCTATGGAGGCATACCTAGTGGACATTTTTGGTGACACAGTGTTTGTATCTGTCCATGCGAAGAGGGCCACCATTAGTGAAAAAGACATACAGTTGGTGTGACGCATGCGACTCTAGAGAGATCCTCCGAACCAGGATCTTTAGTTTTATTTTTGTATATCTCGCCATGAATATAATTCTAAAAAGCTATGTAAAGCTTGATGTATATCTTAAAAAAAAAAACTCTTATCTTGTGTTGCAAATAAGTCTCTTTTAATTTGAGTTTATATAATTTGTTGATTTATATGCGTCTTCGAATGGATACAATTTTTATTTGAGTTATGTGTGTAATTTGAATTTATTTGCTTGAGTCAACTAATAAAATACATTACAAGACACGTATTAAACAAAAAACTCTGTAACCCAAATTTCCATTCATAGCATAAAAAATTACATAGTCATCAAAGTTACATAATCATCATAGCTATATCCTAGGCTTCTTACTACTAGGCTCTCTAGACTCTGAAGCGGCCTTGATGTGGCTGGAATCAAAACATGGAACCCTTCAAGCTCTGTCGTCCTGAGATGACGGTGGGATCATGTACCCCCATAGTGGGATCATGTACCCCCACAACAATGCCACGGGCCAGCACAGAATGTAAAGGCCCTGACCTTTGAGTCAAGAACAAGTAAAGTAACTTTGAGCATCGAATTAGAACAACTTTTTTCAAACTTGATTTAATCGGAATAAGTTTGAATGCAACACCCTTTGTAAGTGCTTTAATTTTTAAAAAGTGGTCTGCATACCTTGGAGAGCAAGTCTTATGGAAGACTATCACATCATTGGCAAGTTTGCCAATGTACTCCTTGAGTGCAGAGTCTGGAACCCTTCCTTGGCCCCCAGATCTTCCACTCTAACTCGATGCAAATTCATCAAGATACACAATTTCCTACAAACCAATAAAATTGATGTCAACATCAATCATGCAATGCATGGGAGAGGATGATTTTTTTAAAGAATGGCCCCAAATTTGATCTTTAGGGCCTCTAGGGCATGTAGACCCCACATGTATGATCCCATGCCCATCAGAGGGCTGGGAAGTGCATCGTCCGAAGGTTCACATGGGAAGCCCTAGTTTTTGCAGATTATAAGCTTCCCACGTGAGCCTTTGGACAGTGCACTTCCTAGCCTCTAATGGGCATAGGATCATACGTGTGGGGTCTACATACCCTAAAGGCCCTAAATATCAAATCTGGGGAGCAACTAGCAAAAGGAACGCCAAAAGAATTTGCTCAATGGTAGAAAAAATGGGAAGATGGGGCCTTGCAAGATTGGCCACAAAAGGGAATAAGAGGATAAGATTGGTTTTAGTGACCCCAATGGTGTGATTAGTGCAAATAATGCTATAAAAGTACTAATAAAGAGCTCAAGGAGAAAGGGAAGGCTATGATAGCATGATGAAATTCACGACACCCTAACCAATGGCTATGGAAGATTGCTAACCTTAATTACATTGATTAACTTAATAATCTAATCCTATGGAGGATGAAGCTTAATTACAAACATCTCTGCTGGCCAATTGGTTATTTTCCACTCGTGTGCTTCTCTTGCTACTGTCGGCCTGTTTTGCAGTGGCCAACCAGCAACCCAGGTGGTATATATACCACACCTTTCCCCCACCCTAGTCTTGTACCGAATTCAGGTGTATATAGCAGAGTTTATACAGCTTTCTCCTCTCTTGCATTGCTGTACTTTCTGCTCTCAATACTTTGTCTCATTTCTGCTGTGCATTTTGACAATATAATCTTGTCTAATATCTACAGTGCACACTACTATAGTGGGCAGCGCACCAATCATCATCGGAGAGAACACACTAGCTACCAGCACCATCAACAAGCACCGGCAACAAGCCCCATAAGGTACACCCAATACAGTTGGCACCGCCAAACAACCAGCATTGTCAACAACAACTCTGACAATAGGCGATGACAAGCACCGGCAACAACAATCTCGACAACATGCGATGGATGGCAAACCAGCGTGAATCTAGCTCAGGGCGGACAGATAGGCAGCGCACGCACCGAGACCAGTGACTCCACACCTCCCCATCACTCAAGCGTGGATGTCTCATAAGAGACATAGGTAAAGCCCATCCTTTTCTCCCCTTTATACCCTTTTCTCCCCCTTTTCCCAACACCATGTGGGATTATCCACTGCCTGCGTGGATGTCTCATAAGAGACATAGGTAAAGCCCATCCTTTTCTCCCCTTTATACCCTTTTCTCCCCCTTTTCCCAACACCATGTGGGATTATCCATTGCCTGCGTGGCAGCCTGTGGGTGAACCTGTCAGGAGAAGAAGAAGGAGAGCAAAAGGAGAAGAAAGAGAAGAGAAGAAGAAGAAGAGAGGAGAAGAAAGAGAAGGAGAGATAAGAGAAGAGGGAAAAAGAAGAAGAAGGAGAGAAAAGAAGTAGGAAAAAAAAAGAGAGAAGAAGAAAAAGTATCAAAAATATATATAGTGTATGTTTTTTTTCCAATCTTTGTTTTTACTCCATCCTCGATTTCTATGAAGCATCTATACCCATGGATTCTGATGATGGCACTCAACCACCAACCATTTTGAATGTGTCACCTCTTCGCACTCCTACTTTGGAGGAGCGCACTTTTACTTGAGATGCAACTTGAAGAGCAACGCAAACGCCCGCGCGTTCATGAGGAATCTCCTGATTGGCATGTCTCCCGAAGATGATCGCTTGAGCAAGATTCTCAAATCTGTTTTTGACTTGCAAACAACAAACTCACAAGGACTCCAAGATCAGCCATCGCGCACTCACGTTCTCCAAATTTGACGGTAAAAAGGATGGTCATCTAGTTCTTTCTTGGTTGACTCAATTTGATGATTATTTTGCTGGTGAGCGATTTTTTGAGGAAGATAAAATAAAGTGTGCTACTAATCATTTGAGGATCGAGCTTCTTTGTGGTGGAACACACTTCGCATGGGTCCTACCAAGCCTCTTACTTGGGATCAATTCCAAGACAAATTCAAGTCTTCTTTTCTTCCTCCACAATTCCATCTTAATACTCATTGAGCATGGAATCTGCTCTGCATGACAGATCATGATACAGTTTCTCAATACACGGAGAGATTTTGGCAATCACTTCTTATGCTTCGTATGCTCGTGGATGTTCCTAGAGAGTCACTCCAACAAAAGTATGAATATGGTCTTGAGACAATATTCAAGCGGATGTGAACATGTTCAAACCAACTTCTCTTGATGACGCAATCTCTCTTACTCATGATTCTGAATGAAGTTCCAACACGGTCGATGAATTTTGGCTGAAGCTTGTGAGTCTATTCTTAAGACTCAAAAAGCTTACACTAAATAGGCTAACAAGCATAGAAGACCAAATACTTTTTAGGAAAATGATTTAGTTTGGCTTCGCATAGAAAAGCACAGACTAAAGTCTGTCGAGAAACATCCAACCATTAAATTATCTCCACGATTCTATGGGCCTTTTAGAATAACTGCTAAGATTAATGACAATGCTTATCGTTTGTCCCTTCTTGACCATTGGAATATTCATAATTCCTTTCACATTAGTATTCTTAGACCCTTTAAAGGTACACCACCTTCTACCCCTATTTATGATGACCCACCTCTCTTAGAAGCTGATACATAAATTTAAGTTCCAGAAGCAATTCTTGATCTTGTGAGCAAACTAAACTCGCAATGGCAATGTTTATGTCAGATATTTGGCCAAGTACAAGAATCATCTTGTAGAAGAATCTTAGTGGATTCTAGACCATGCCCTTGCTACACACTCTGCCCTGATCGACTCCTTTCACAGACAGTTGTAGTGAATTTTACACTTGGTATTGAGACCGATGTAATCGTGTGAATGTCATCGATTTGAGGTATCACACAATTGGCAATTTATTTTGGTATTTCATATTGATATGTGTGAAGGTCACCGATTTGAGTTATCCAACATGGTAATTTTTTCGTGAAAAGGTCACCGAATTGAGGTATTGCACGAGGTTTTGATATTATGGATTTCTGTGAGGATGGATATTTAAAATCTCTATTTTCTTTCATGCAAAGGCCACCGACTTGAGGTATTGCACGTAGTTGTTTAAATATGCAAAGGTACTGACTTTGAGGTATTGCATGTTTAGCAACAATTGAGGACAATTGCTTTTCACCAGGGAGGAATGTTGGAATTATTCACATTATTTGGAATTTATGGATTTATTTGATGGATATTTATTTTATGTACAAGCGAGACTGATCACCTCTAACTTGTCACATATTTTGAGCTTATATTGTGAATGTCAGTGCAGATCAGTGGTGGCAGGGTTAGTGTGCGGGACGTGAATGGATCCATTGAGCTTGCTTTGACATAAATCTATTGACGCATGGTGCATGGTGATTATTTATTTGACAATGGCAATGATATTTTATGTGCACATTAGTGTGCAACATTTTGATATACATTAGTTCTATTTTATGAGTGAACCTTAGAATGTTCACACTTTTGTATTTAGGCTTATGCTGCAAGCCTAATACGGAGGTCCATATTTTTGGCTACATGTATTTTTGGCTGTTGATTTTTCTACAAGGAAATATATTTAAATACACCATGAAGAGGACGTGAGCCACTCTCATGGTGGGGGAGATTTAACCCATTCTTGTGTCGTGTGCATAGCTTTCTTCTATTTTAAGCTTTTGTATTTCTTTCAAGCTGAATTTTAATAGAGAGCCAACCGTGAGCTTCCAATACACCTACTGTTAGAGAATGTGGAGGAACTCTCTTTGTAGATGAAACAAACTTCTCATGAGATCATATGTAAGAAATTGGTGATGGTTTTCATACACAAAATTATTGAGATAGAAATTGGTGATGGTTTTCATACACAAAATTATTGAGATGATCCATCAATGATGTAACAAGTGATGGTCCATGAATTGGACAAGAACTATGGCCACAATTTTGAGCCCTAATTGTTTGCAAGAGATAAATATGTTGTGTTTAGATTATACAATTCATATTTGACTTTGGTCCATGAATTGGACAAGAACTATGGCCACAAGTTCAAGCCCTAATTGTTTGCAAGAGATAAATATGTTGTTGTGTTTAGATTATACAATTCATATTTAATATACATCAAAGTCAAAAACTCAAAGTCAATTATTGAGGATAGAAAGCATACCAAAAAACTCTTGGAAAGTCATGTAGTATCCACATTAAAATTGCCTTTACCTCTCCAATAGGTTGTGAAAGTGGTCGGGACATATTATGCACTTGGATGTCATGCCATAGTGTCTCAAGCTCCTTGATTAAAGGCTCAAGATACACATGCATGTTCTTGACCTTGCGCTTTTCCAAGGCGTGAGAAGAGCTAGCATCACATGGCCCTTCTTTATTAACTTCCACGGAGGGAGATTATAGTTTATTGTTACCACTGGCCATGTGTTCCATGATGTTGATTTGAGACCAGATGTATTGAATTCATTCATCCCCAATGCAAACCATGCTATGTGTTGCCATGCTAGTGAATCGATGGGGGGATTCTCATCATTCCATCGAGTGGAGTGATTGTGCTCATGACATGGCATGAGCTCCATAATAAACTTACTTTGTAATGTGTGTCGAATGTGGGGAGTCTCCCTTATTCGCGTCCTTTCCCATACATCCGAGAATGTAGCATGTGGGGGATTGGGGTACCGACTATGTAAAGCCTCTATCACCTCCCCAACTAATCGGCTATTTTGATCTTTAAATTTAATAAAATAATTTCTATACAAGTTTGATACTACCCCACGCATGTACTCCATTACCTCCCTCCCCCTCGCATCCATCACTATCCTGCCCCTATCTGTCACATCATAGCAGATCACTCCCTCCACCTCTCTCATCTCCTCCTCTTCCGAACTGTCTTCTCTAACTCTTCTCCCTCTATCTCCTCTCTCACCGCGTGCCCTACTACCTCCCCCACCTCCCCCACCAAAGCACCCGCCGCATCCTCCACTCCCACTCTTCCTACTGCTGCAGGTGGAGTCACGACTGGGAGATTGTCTACGTGACGGTGGCTGTGAGCCCTGACGTGACGGTGGCTCTGAGGGAGTACGTGATGGTGGCTGTGAGCCCTGACGTGATGGTGCTTGGGAGGGTGTGCGTGAGTGTGTCTGGGACGAGGTATGTCTCCTCGGTGTTTCTACACGCGACCTGCGCAAATTTTTTTTTGAAAGCGATCGACCTCCAACAATGTGTCCTTATAAAAGGCCCACTGTCGCCCCTGTCAGAATCGTTCACCCAAAATCGCAACCACAGAAGCAAAAGGACAGAGACAAACCCAAAAAGCAAAGAGAAAATAGCATAAACAAATCTGAGGAAGGAGACAAGGCAAAGGACAAACTGACTCACCCCTGAAAAAGTGAGTCTTCTTTCTTGCTCGGTTTCCTCCCGTGTGTGCTCCTTCTCTGCTCCCTCCTTGCACTTAGGTTTCGTTTCTGTTGGAAGAGGCGAAAACGAAAGAGAACAGATATGTTAGTTCAAAATCTTTATTTGGGGCAGGCGGGCTATTTTTAGTTTAAACAGATCGTCGCATTTATAAACGCGTGTATGTTCGCATGTATGATAATTTAGCTGCGTTTATACATGCGTTTTGCAGGAATTACCCGTGTTAATACACGCGATTTTTAGAAAATAGCCGCGTTAATACACGTAATTTTTAGGAAATAGCCGCGTTAATACACGCGATTTTTATACTTTCATTAAAAACATATTATGATTTTGTGTTTTCTGGTTTGTACATAGGATGTCATCAACCTCCTCAAGCAGTTCTGGGGAAGATGAGACAATGCGTCATCGTAATCGCGATGTGTGGTTGGGACAACGGATCAAATGTATGTGTAATCGATGTCAAGGATGCATTGTACGAGCACGTCGAATTACCTTGAATCACATCTCCATGTATGGAGAATGGAATCAAACAGGTTTAGAGGTGAGTAGATGTAAATTGATGGTATTCAAATGACTCATGGTATCCAAATTAAATTCATAGAGTTGTAATATATAAACTCTAATTGAAGCAGGATGCAGTACCACACCCTAACATGGTGCCCTATGCGCGACGAGAGCACGCAAAGCGTCGACGAGATGATGCTGGAGCTTCGGGATCTATTGTTAGAGATGAGTGGGAAAGGGATGACAATAGCCCTGCATCCCACGAAGTTATGGAAGAGGAAGTGTTTGATGATATGGTGCGGAATCTTTTTAAGGATGATCCCAAAGGTATGGACGACGATGATATGGAACAAGAGCATCTTTACAAGGCTTCATCGACACCGGTTTTTGAAGGGTGCACATTCTCTATTTTACGTGCTTCACTTGAACTACTCAATATACAAACAGTTTATGGATGGAGCAATGCAAGTCTTGACGCATTATTGAAGTAAGCATTCTAACTTACAAATTTGAATTAGTGGTTTAAGGTTTAGGATTTAAGACTAATTATAATTGATGATATTGGATGCAGGCTATTATCAAACATGCTTCCAAAGGGAAATAGACTACCCACCCTCGGGGGGGTCACTCGTATAAATATGTAAGTATCACGTGGGTTCAACAGAAGGACATTTTAAATATTTAAAACTTACAGAAATATATTTACAGAGGGGATTTATTTATTGTATTTTTAAAAAAAATTACAGATTTGAATAGGAAAGGATACATTATATTCACTAAAAAATTCACAGATAAGGGACTTTTTAAATAGGCCTTGAACGCACGTGATATAGAGGATTTATATATAGTGACCCCCCCGAGTACCCACCTCAAGAGACATAGCGAGGCGCTATGTGACATCTCTTGGAGGATAGGATTATGATCGCATACATGCATGCGTCAATGATTGCATTCTCTTTCGTGGGATGCATAAGGAGGCTCGACATTGTCCCACTTGTGGTGAAGCAAGGTATAGAACAGATATGAAGAGTTTTGATGTACCTCGTAAAGTCTTGCGACACTTTCCTATAATTCCTCGCATCAAACACATGTTCAAGTGCAAATCCATAGCAGAGCCCATGTCATGGCATTCCTCACATCGATTGGATGATGGCATGTGGAGAATTCTCGCAGACACTCCTGCTTGGAAGCATATTGAAGATGAGTGGCCCAGCTTTTAATAGTGATGTGATGAGCAGATGGGTTACAAGATATAAGGATGCAAAGACAAATAGGCAAGCAGAAAGAGCTCTCTTTCGGAGGCAACATGGCTCTCGTAAGGCGTACCCTAAGCATTTAGCAACACTTCCAAATGATATCCATGTTGATTGGTTGCATGAGGAAATGGAGAGAGCAGAGAGCGACGAGGGGCTGCATATCACGACGGAAGAATGGGAGTATGCACGAGGATGCATGTTAAAGGTACATAGAACTAATGTTTTGCATTAGTTGTAAGTGATTTGCTTTTAATATTTATTCACATTGCTTACACAAATATTGCTTCTATTTTGGTCCAGTGCACTATGTTCAATGCTATATGGTGTGAAGGCAAGCATTTTTGAACACAAAGAATTGATGAAAAGAGGAATACACAAGATTGCGGTGTCATTAGTAGCTTTGAGGGAGCTAATGGAAAAATGGATGATTATTGTGGCACAATCCAAGACATATTTAGGCTTGACTTTCGTCGCTTCTTTGTGTATGTTTTGGATGTCAAATGGCAAATGAACGTGATGGAAAAAGGGCCTGATGCAACGATAAAACGCCATGCAAGTGGCTATGTAACTATTGACTCTACAAAATTTTGGCAAACAAAGAAAGATAGGCTCGTATTGCCACAACAATGTGAGCAGGTATGCATTTTTTTACTAATATGTTTCATGTACATATATATCTAAGCTCGCGTACCCCTTGACTTTTGATATGCTAATTAATTACTGTAGTATGTGTATTTGAGTAGGTTATCTATCTACCAATGGTGCATGACATTAAATGGTGGTATGTCATCCCTATTGCACCACGTTCCAAAGTGATGTATAATACATTCACTGATATGGAGCATATGGAGGATGTAACAAGCCGCAATGAAGATGATGTCGAACATGCCAATGAAGATGTGATCGATGATGTAAGATCCCTGTTTCCACCGCGCAACGGATTCGGGTACTAGCAGCGAAAGTAGCACATCGTGCGCGGGTAGGGGTCTCACACTCGGGGCCTCGCCCACGGATATCCGGACAAGAGACTAATCCGTCGGTTTGTCCAAAATCGAAACCGAAAAAACTTCCTTTACCCGGAAAGCACGGGCGATTCCACCAGGATAACTCTTTACTCTAACGTAGTCAAGATCATTACTGATCAAACTGATCTGACTGCACCTTTAACGGTACTTGGTCAAATCAAGGAAGGAACTTGCACTTGGATCATTGGGATCAACGCTTTTTTCCCCATCAAGAGGCACAGCCATTGATTCCTATCCATAGAACAATTTCTATCTGGGATTTACTTCATCTATCGTAATAATAGAAATTAAATCTCGATTTACGGATCCATCAGTCCAGCCTAACCCCATCCAGTCCCATGGGTTAGCCAACCGCCCAACCACTGTAGTGATGGGATCCAATTAAGAATTTGGTTAGGTTTTGTCCCGAGTACCAAGGAAAAGAGTTCCAAGGCCCCCTAACCGGAAGTTCATACAAACATAAAACTAGTCATACCACTTACACACCCAATATGAAATTGCCTTTTTCTTAGCATCAACTAGCTTTAAAACAATCCTTTAATAAAACCATTATGTCACTGATGACAATCCTCAAAGTCTCTGTTTGAATCCTTATTTTTCCAGTCATTCTTTCATCGGTGTACTTATGGCATCATTGGCAACCAGAACGCTCACCACCTGTTCTCTCAGGGGCCTTTTCCATAGTTCCTAGCTCATAGTAACCGGCAATATATTCATATAATAGAATGGAATCTCCGTGGAAGATCAGCAAGATCAACCCACAGATTCATATAAAAGAGCCATGGACTCATCCGTTGAGGACCAGCAAGGTCAATCAACCAGATCCATGCCCGGTTTCAGAAAACAACTCTTACTCCTTGTTCCAATATCTTCCACGACGCACGTGTGGGTATCTTCGGCGACCCAGAGCCCGAGCACCGTATGGTCAGCACCCTCTAGGATCCTTCGCAGGTGACCTAGCGCTTCACTCATAGGCCGCTTCCTTGGTCCCTCATCCACCGTACCGGAAGCTCACCATTTAAATCGAACCGAGGCTGGTCAAGACCTCGATCGACCTTGCTACGCGAGATGTCCTCCATTGACTCTCCGTCAGCAGTTGCAACTTTATCAGTCCAGTCTTCATGACCTTAATCCTCAAGACGGTCAAAATGCTTCTCCAGCATTCTTGACATAAAACAGTCATTTACAAACAGTCACAAAATACAGTTTCTATAACGAACTCTTGTCTTTCCATATTATCCACTCTCGGACCACATTACTTATTCCACATTCCATTCAATGTGTACTCGTTCTCATCCATTCACTCGTATAGACTACACATTATCTCACATACACCTTCATATTCATTATTCTACATACATATCCATGTTCGTACGTCCACATCATACATCCAATTTCACATTCATACATACGCATCTACATGCATACATCCACATCCACATTCATACATCCACATCCACATCCACATTCATACATCCATACCTCCATTTCCACATCCACACATCCACATTCATATTCATACATCCACATCCACATGCATACATCCATTTTCACATCCTCATTCATACATCCACATTCACGTACATACATCCACATCCGTATCTACATCCATACATCCACATCCACCTCTTTATTCACATTCACATCCATACATCCACATCTACATACATACATCCATTTTCACATCCTCATTCATACATACACATCCACATACATACATACACATCCGTATCTACATCCATACATCCACATCCACATCTACATTCATATCCATACATCCACATCTACATCCACATTCACATTCATACATACACATCCACATCCACATTCACATTCATACATACATATCCGTATCTACATCCATACATCCATATTTCATCCATTCTCGCCCTACACATTCCATATACATCTTATCATATCCTATCACATCTCATACACATCTTATCACATCTCATACACCTCTTATCACATCTTATCACATCTTATCACTTCCCATACGCATCTTATCACATATTATCACATCTCATACACCTCTTATCACCTCTTATCACATTTCATATCTTTTTATAGAATACAAGAGAATTCTTATATTTGATATAAGATTTCTCTACATTTTTATTTATGCATAAATTCCATTTAAGGAGACTAACACTTTCGAATTAAAAATCAATCCTTTATGCATATTCCTATGCATAATTTTATTTTAAATGAAAATGACACTTTTGAATTAAAATTCAATCTTTATGCATCTTCTTATGCATAAATTCAATTTGGATAAGAATTGACATTTTTGAATTAAAAATCCATCTTTTATGCATCTTCCTATGCATAAATTCAATTTGGATGAGAATAACGCTTTTGAATTGAAATCTTATTCTTTTATGCATCTTCCTATGCATAAATTCAATTTAGATGAGAATGACACTTTGAATTAAAAATCAAACTTTTATGCATCTTCTTATGCATAAATTCAATTTGGTAGGAATTACACTTTTAGAATAAAAGAATTTCTCTTATGCATCTAAGTTATGCATAAGATCCATTTATGATGAAAATCACACTTTTAGTATAAAAAGAATATCCTTTATGCCTACCTCTATGCATGAAATCCAATATGATAAAAGTAACACTCTTACAATAAAATAATCAACTTTTATGCAAGAAATTCAATTATGATAAAAGTCACACTTTTATAATAAAATAATCAACTTTTATGCATACCTCTATGCATGAAATTTAATATAATAAAAGTAACACTTTTGATATAAAAATTTATCCATTATGCATATTTCTATGCATGAAATAAAAATGATAAAAGTAACACTTTTGATATAAAAATTTAACCTCTATGCATGAAATTCAATATAATAAAAGTAACACTTTTGATATAAAAATTTATCCATTATGCATATTTCTATGCATGAAATAAAAATGATAAAAGTAACACTTTTGATATAAAAATTTATCCTTTATGCATACTTCTATGCATGAAAATAAAAAAGATAAAAGTAACACTTTTGATATAAAAATTTATCCTTTATGCATACTTCTATGCATGAAAATAAAAATGATAAAAATAACACTTTTGATATAAAAATTTATCTATTATGCATACTTCTATGCATGAAAGTAAAAATGATAAAAGTAACACTTTTGATATAAAAATTTATCCATTATGCATACTTCTATGCATGAAAATAAAAATGGTAAAAATAACACTTTTGATATAAAAATTTATCCATTATGCATACTTCTATGCATGAAAATAAAAATGGTAAAAATAACACTTTTGATATAAAAATTTATCCATTATGCATACTTCTATGCATGAAATAAAAATGGTAAAAGTAACACTTTTGATATAAAAATTTATCCTTTATGCATACTTCTATGCATGAAAATAAAAATGGTAAAAATAACACTTTTGATATAAAAATTTATCCATTATGCATACTTCTATGCATGAAATAAAAATGGTAAAAATAACACTTTTGATATAAAAACTTATCCTTTATGCATAATATTAAAACTCAATTTCTCCATGATTATAATGAAATTCTTTCAATTAATCTAGGATGATAATTCCTAGAATATGGTAGGAAGTCCTCTTTTTATGCTTTGAATGAAATTATTTTATGCATAATTTTTATAAAAATTTTGCCATAGCTCCGCTACTATGACTGATAAATCTCAATTTTTCTAAGGGATAAAGCTTATCATTAAGAAAATAATTAAAATGATCTCTAATTGGATCATTAATCCATAATGGATTGAATCATCAATATACAAAAACTAAAAGCATAGAAAAAAGCCATTAATTTGGCCGCAAGCATAGCTTAATCTTGGGTTAAGGAAAAGTTTTATGAAAAGCTTTATTTGGATTGAGAATGGGTCATGAGTATGACCATTTCTTGAGTGAGAGAGAGAAATTACATAAAAACCATTAGAATTTAAACATAAATAGAACTTTATGTAATTCTTTATGTAACTCTTCACTACTATTCACCAATTAACTTCAATAGCATTTAAAAATTATGTAACTCTTCACTACTATTCACCAATTAACTTCAATAGCATTTAAAAAAAACCATACCAATTAAGCTTCTCAAGCTTGAGAGGGGTTGAGAAGAGAGAAACATTGAGAAATTATAGAAAAGATCAATATTCACTAATTACCTTACAATTGCTTGATTCTTTGTTCACGGTAGAGGCCCCCAACCAATCAATTGGTTAAGTATGTTGATGGAGCCACCAATGGGGATTGAAGAAAGAGAGAAGTGCCAAAAACTAATGAATTATTAATGAATTCATAGTTCTTGGCTTAGGTGGAGTAGAGTAACAATGCATAAACACTATATATTTTTTTTCAACAAGGGGAGGCTTCTATTTATAGGAAAAATTGAGCTCCTAACCAAACAAACTGATTCTAGAATTTTCCAACTCAGTTTGGTCAATTTTTGACCATATTTAGGTCAGTTGAGCTAACTTTTTGTAACTAGACTTGAATTAGGAGAGAGGAGAGATAAAATATCTCAATTTTTATGAGTTTAAAACTCATTCAAGCATGTGAAATATGCACCTCCTTTAAAGAACTCCCCTTCCTTACATATGTGTCAAAATGGAATCATTATACCCAAATATCTCATATTTTTAATATTGCTCATAGTTTTTTACTAATAAACCTTGTACATTTTCAACTCTTCATCTTATGTGAAATATGCACCTCCTTTAAAGAACTCTTCTTCCTTACATATGTGTCATAGTTTTTTTACTAATAAACCTTGTACATTTTCAACTCTTCATCTTATGTGAAATATGCACCTCCTTTAAAGAACTCCCCTTCCTTACATAGTGTCAATATGAAATCATTATACCCAAAATATCTCATATTTTTAATATTGCTCATAGTTTTTTACTAATAAACCTTGTACATTTTCAACTCTTCATCTTATGTGAGCATTTACTCATTTTTGGATACCCAAAATATCTCATATTTTTAATATTGCTCATAGTTTTTTTACTAATAAACCTTGTACATTTTCAACTCTTCATCTTATGTGAGCATTTACTCATTTTTGGGTATCTTCTTTTACAAAATTGGATTTATCTCCTCCCTACACATGGATTGATGCTATTGGTCCATAGGAACCTTAATTGGACCATAATCCAAAAATTTCTGAAAATCTAGACCCTTAGGCTAAGGTCCTTTTATACACATTTCCAATTAATTCCAATTGCACATTGGAAAATTCTTTTTGAGTTTCTGTTTTAGGGGAATTGATCTTAATAAGATGAGATAATTTTTTATCCAAAAATATTAAAAATCTGAATATTCTCTCTCTAGAATATTTTCTCTCTCTAGGTTAAAACAGTTAGAAACAAGTCTTTTATATTTCTGAAGAGGGATTGATTACAAGGGAAGATGCTGGACATTTTGAGAGGCTGGGGAGGAATCTTACATTCTCTCCCACTTGAAAAATGCGAGATGTCCTCATCTCGCAAACTGGGGGTAATTTCGCAAGATGCACAAGTAAGAGACTGAGAGAAAATTTTTAATTAAGATTAACCACCAATTAAAAAAATCTCAAAGAGAGTAAGGGTCAAGACAAGAACAAGATTTAAACTTTATTCATTCTTGGAACATATACAATAAAGATAGAAGAACTCTTTACACTTCCATAAGCCCGTCCATCATATGATCACAAAAGCAGCACTCACAAGCTGCGCACGTATAAGGTAACTCATCTATGGGAATAATTCTGTTGGTTATTGCCGCACCTATCTCAGTGGTATGAGGTGATCTAACAAAAGGACCTCTAAGAGGCAAGCCAAAAACGGGGTAAAGGCATATCTTCTCATGAGGAAGAAAACATGCTAGTAAGAAGACCCGCTCAGAAAACCCAAGATGCCTTGATCTCATGACGCAGTAGTATCGGGGACCCAAACCCAAGGCTTCAATAACCATGGCCAAGCAGACATTATTGCGAAAGTGCTGCTGACCCCAAGGTGTTACCCTAGTTATGTCTTGATAGGTTCGCCATTTGGTCTGAGCTACAGACGTTCCCAATTGAGGAAAAAGTGAGCGCTCATACTGTTCTATAAAATCTTTCTTCACAGACTCGCTTGCGTCTTGAAGGTGAGGAATCATTATGGATAAAACTAGTTCCTGTTGCCAAGCCATGAAGGAGATTAAGAAAGAAAGGAGATCGATGGAAGTAAGATTACTATGAGCGACAAGTAAAAGTCACGACTTATATAAAGGAAGGAGCTAGCGTAACTTAGAAGCCAACGGTAACTTGCCACTGAAGTTTTACCGTCTTTCCATGATTTGGGTTTGGCACATTTTTCTATAGAAGGCATTAAGAACTTCGAGATGAGGAGATAAAAGAAGCTCGTAGGCTAAGTCACCTACTTTCTTTGAATTCAGATAAGGTCCACAATATCTGGGGATAACTTCTTATACTCCTCAAGAGGTAAAGAACTTCTTTTGGGCCGTACTTGAATGAAGACCAAAACCTTGGTATCCAAAACACCGATTTTCACTTCTGAACTCATCGTTCTGAATCCTTAAAACAAGTGGGCTCCTGAGAAGGTATTCTGGGGAAGTGTCTTCCCTTTTTAAACAGAATCTTTCTTTTATTTTTGAGAGAGAATAATTATAAGATCAGAAAGGGAGATTCTTACTCCTGTATACCTCTAAGACTGGGGGAGGAATCTTACATTCTACCCCACTTAAAAGGTGCAAGATGTCCTCATCTCGCAAGTAGAGGACAACTCTTTTGCTTAAGATCCAATTTATTCTGGGGTTCCTTATATTCTAGTCAATCCAACAGAATATGGGGATAAATATCCCTTATATAGAACTCATCATTAAATAACGATTCATTCAGATCATATCATTCATATCTTTAACACGATAATGGTCCATTAGACCGAAAAATTTCCTTCTGAACATTCCTCCACGGGAATTTAAGTTAAGCAAGTTCTCAATTTGTCATCCCTTAACTTGATCTAACGGTCAAGTGTTAATAGTAGCAATTTGATAGCACAATCCACTAATCTCATAGTGATTTGCTGAAATCATTATCATCATTTATCATCACAGGGACGCGTCCCATTCATCCTCATTGTAGTTTTGCTCAGGTTATTATATTTCAACTAAATTTCAGAAATCATCATTTTTCAATCAGAATCCAAATCAATTCATCAGTTCTCAAACAAAATTAAAATCATATCAACCACATTCGAAATCATCATCTGGATAGCATTAACGCTTATAATTTCAAGTCTTAGATTTACTCGTATATACTGCCGGTAAAGAGCTGCAGTTATACCCTCGGTATATACGGGTCATCATAATACTTGGAACTATAAGGTAAATACCATCATGTCTAGGCCTCAAGCAAGTCAGGGTTCTATACAATTGCGGTACTTCCAATTGAAGTCCTAATTTACGAATTTCAGTTTGAATATGAATTATATCACACAATTACAACCTTTTTGTGCGTCTTGATAACTTTTGACATAATTGGCTCCTCAATTGATCTTATTGGAGATCTATGACATAAGTCTGATAAACAGATTTTTCTTTATCCGATCGTCCGTAAACAATCACTTAAATTAAAAAAACATTTGTATATTTATACACAAGTTGCATTAAGTACATAGAGTGGCTCGGCTCCAAAATTCAAAATCTCCTCGAGAGACGCATAAGACGACGGTACTGGGCCATAGTCATGCCCTGTTACATAATTTCTCTAATTGCGAAGGGAGCTATTATTTTCTCCTTAGGGATAAATCGACTGAAGAGTCTATAAACTCGGCAAGCAAGTATGAAATTTTGAGGCGTTGAAAGATATAGAATGACACCACGCGTCATTTTCAGCTTTATCAAAATCATGGCCAATGAGAGGTTCTGCCTCAGCAGTGCACGCTGGTTGCAAGAGGCGTGGATATATAGCCCTGCAAACCACTTATGCTGTTGTCTCTCCACTAGGTTAGGAAAATATAATTCCTCAAAATGGCGTGCGAGTCTTGCTCGGCTTGTTCGTGTCGAAGCGGAAGAGATGAGATGCTCGAAGGCAAATGCAATCATATCTTGAGACTGGGTGAGGTCGGGAATACCAGATAAATGGGAAACTTCCATCTATAAAAACAATTTCTTTGATTAAAATTTCTTCATTAAAGAAGCTTACGGAATGAAAATACATTATGAAAATGCTGTTTCTGAATTCTTATTACCAATTTCAGATAAGAATTTAATTATCTTTATTAGCTTTCAAAACCTGCTCTGATACCAACTGTAAGATCCCTGTTTCCACCGCGCAACGGATTCGGGTACTAGTAGCGGAAGTAGCACATCGTGCGCGGGTAGGGGTCTCACACTCGGGGCCTCGCCCACGGATATCCGGACAAGAGACTAATCCGTCGGTTTGTCCAAAATCGAAACCGAAAAAACTTCCTTTACCCGGAAAGCACGGGCGATTCCACCAGGATAACTCTTTACTCTAACATAGTCAAGATCATTACTGATCAAACTGATCTGACTGCACCTTTAACGGTACTTGGTCAAATCAAGGAAGGAACTTGCACTTGGATCATTGGGATCAACGCTTTTTTCCCCATCAAGAGGCACAGCCGTTGATTCCTATCCATAGAACAATTTCTATCTGGGATTTACTTCATCTATCGTAATAATAGAAATTAAATCTCGATTTACGGATCCATCAGTCCAGCCTAACCCCATCCAGTCCCATGGGTTAGCCAACCACTGTAGTGATGGGATCCAATTAAGAATTTGGTTAGGTTTTGTCTCGGGTACCAAGGAAAAGAGTTCCAAGGCCCCCTAACCGGAAGTTCATACAAACATAAAACTAGTCATACCACTTACACACCCAATATGAAATTGCCTTTTTCTTAGCATCAACTAGCTTTAAAACAATCCTTTAATAAAACCATTATGTCACTGATGACAATCCTCAAAGTCTCTGTTTGAATCCTTATTTCCAGTCATTCTTTCATCGGTGTACTTATGGCATCATTGGCAACCAGAACGCTCACCACCTGTTCTCTCAGGGGCCTTTTCCATAGTTCCTAGCTCATAGTAACCGGCAATATATTCATATAATAGAATGGAATCTCCGTGGAAGATCAGCAAGATCAACCCACAGATTCATATAAAAGAGCCATGGACTCATCCGTTGAGGACCAGCAAGGTCAATCAACCAGATCCATGCCCGGTTTCAGAAAACAACTCTTACTCCTTGTTCCAATATCTTCCACGACGCACGTGTGGGTATCTTCGGCGACCCAGAGCCCGAGCACCGTATGGTCAGCACCCTCTAGGATCCTTCGCAGGTGACCTAGCGCTTCACTCATAGGCCGCTTCCTTGGTCCCTCATCCACCGTCCCGGAAGCTCACCATTTAAATCGAACCGAGGCTGGTCAAGACCTCGATCGACCTTGCTACGCGAGACGTCCTCCATTGACTCTCCGTCAGCAGTTGCAACTTTATCAGTTCAGTCTTCATGACCTTAATCCTCAAGACGGTCAAAATGCTTCTCCAGCATTCTTGACATAAAACAGTCATTTACAAACAGTCACAAAATACAGTTTCTATAACGAACTCTTGTCTTTCCATATTATCCACTCTCGGACCACATTACTTATTCCACATTCCATTCAATGTGTACTCGTTCTCATCCATTCACTCGTATAGACTACACATTATCTCACATACACCTTCATATTCATTATTCTATATACATATCCATGTTCGTACGTCCACATCATACATCCAATTTCACATTCATACATACGCATCTACATGCATACATCCACATCCACATTCATACATCCACATCCACATCCACATTCATACATCCATACCTCCATTTCCACATCCACACATCCACATTCATATTCATACATCCACATCCACATGCATACATCCATTTTCACATCCTCATTCATACATCCACATTCACGTACATACATCCACATCCGTATCTACATCCATACATCCACATCCACCTCTTCATTCACATTCACATCCATACATCCACATCTACATACATACATCCATTTTCACATCCTCATTTATACATATACATCCACATACATACATACACATCCGTATCTACATCCATACATCCACATCCACATCTACATTCATATCCATACATCCACATCTACATCCACATTCACATTCATACATACACATCCACATCCACATTCACATTCATACATACATATCCGTATCTACATCCATACATCCATATTTCATCCATTCTCGCCCTACACATTCCATATACATCTTATCATATCCTATCACATCTCATACACATCTTATCACATCTCATACACCTCTTATCACATCTTATCACATCTTATCACATCTTATCACTTCCCATACGCATCTTATCACATATTATCACATCTCATACACCTCTTATCACGTCTTATCACATTTCATATCTTTTTATAGAATACAAGAGAATTCTTATATTTGATATAAGATTTCTCTACATTTTTATTTATGCATAAATTCCATTTAAGGAGACTAACACTTTCGAATTAAAAATCAATCCTTTATGCATCTTCCTATGCATAATTTTATTTTAAATGAAAATGACACTTTTGAATTAAAATTCAATCTTTATGCATCTTCCTATGCATAAATTCAATTTGGATAAGGATTGACATTTTTGAATTAAAAATCCATCTTTTATGCATCTTCCTATGCATAAATTCAATTTGGATGAGAATAACGCTTTTGAATTGAAATCTTATTCTTTTATGCATCTTCCTATGCATAAATTCAATTTAGATGAGAATGACACTTTGAATTAAAAATCAAACTTTTATGCATCTTCTTATGCATAAATTCAATTTGGTAGGAATTACACTTTTAGAATAAAAGAATTTCTCTTATGCATCTAAGTTATGCATAAGATCCATTTATGATGAAAATCACACTTTTAGTATAAAAAGAATATCCTTTATGCCTACCTCTATGCATGAAATCCAATATGATAAAAGTAACACTCTTACAATAAAATAATCAACTTTTATGCATACCTCTATGCAAGAAATTCAATTATGATAAAAGTCACACTTTTATAATAAAATAATCAACTTTTATGCATACCTCTATGCATGAAATTCAATATAATAAAAGTAACACTTTTGATATAAAAATTTATCCATTATGCATATTTCTATGCATGAAATAAAAATGATAAAAGTAACACTTTTGATATAAAAATTTAACCTCTATGCATGAAATTCAATATAATAAAAGTAACACTTTTGATATAAAAATTTATCCATTATGCATATTTCTATGCATGAAATAAAAATGATAAAAGTAACACTTTTGATATAAAAATTTATCCTTTATGCATACTTCTATGCATGAAAATAAAAAAGATAAAAGTAACACTTTTGATATAAAAATTTATCCTTTATGCATACTTCTATGCATGAAAATAAAAATGATAAAAATAACACTTTTGATATAAAAATTTATCTATTATGCATACTTCTATGCATGAAAGTAAAAATGATAAAAGTAACACTTTTGATATAAAAATTTATCCATTATGCATACTTCTATGCATGAAAATAAAAATGGTAAAAATAACACTTTTGATATAAAAATTTATCCATTATGCATACTTCTATGCATGAAAATAAAAATGGTAAAAATAACACTTTTGATATAAAAATTTATCCATTATGCATACTTCTATGCATGAAATAAAAATGGTAAAAGTAACACTTTTTATATAAAAATTTATCCTTTATGCATACTTCTATGCATGAAAATAAAAATGGTAAAATAACACTTTTGATATAAAAATTTATTCATTATGCATACTTCTATGCATGAAATACAAATGGTAAAAATAACACTTTTGATATAAAAACTTATCCTTTATGCATAATATTAAAATTCAATTTCTCCATGATTATAATGAAATTCTTTCAATTAATCTAGGATGATAATTCCTAGAATATGGTAGAAAGTCCTCTTTTTATGCTTTGAATGAAATTATTTTATGCATAATTTTTATAAAAATTTTGCCATAGCTCCGCTACTATGACTGATAAATCTCAAATTTTCTAAGGGATAAAGCTTATCATTAAGAAAATAATTAAAATGATCTCTAATTGGATCATTAATCCATAATGGATTGAATCATCAATATACAAAAACTAAAAGTATAGAAAAAAGCCATTAATTTGGCCTCAAGCATAGCTTAATCTTGGGTTAAGGAAAAGTTTTATGAAAAGCTTTATTTGGATTGAGAATGGGTCATGAGTATGACCATTTCTTGAGTGAGAGAGAGAAATTACATAAAAATCATTAGAATTTAAACATAAATAGAACTTTATGTAATTCTTTATGTAACTCTTCACTACTATTCACCAATTAACTTCAATAGCATTTAAAACTTATGTAACTACTATTCACCAATTAACTTCAATAGCATTTAAAAATTATGTAACTACTATTCACCAATTAACTTCAATAGCATTTAAAAAAAACCATACCAATTAAGCTTCTCAAGCTTGAGAGGGGTTGAGAAGAGAGAAACATTGAGAAATTATAGAAAAGATCAATATTCACTAATTACCTTACAATTGCTTGATTCTTTGTTCACGGTAGAGGCCCCCAACCAATCAATTGGTTAAGTATGTTGATGGAGCCACCAATGGGGATTGAAGAAAGAGAGAAGTGCCAAAAACTAATGAATTATTAATGAATTTATAGTTCTTGGCTTAGGTGGAGTAGAGTAACAATGCATAAACACTATATATTTTTTTTCAACAAGGGGAGGCTTCTATTTATAGGAAAAATTGAGCTCCTAACCAAACAAACTGATTCTAGAATTTTCCAACTTAGTTTGGTCAATTTTTGACCATATTTAGGTCAGTTGAGCTAACTTTTTGTAACTAGACTTGAATTAGGAGAGAGGAGAGATAAAATATCTCAATTTTTATGAGTTTAAAACTCATTCAAGCATGTGAAATATGCACCTCCTTTAAAGAACTCCTCTTCCTTACATATGTGTCAAAATGGAATCATTATACCCAAATATCTCATATTTTTAATATTGCTCATAGTTTTTTACTAATAAACCTTGTACATTTTCAACTCTTCATCTTATGTGAAATATGCACATCCTTTAAAGAACTCTTCTTCCTTACATATGTGTCATAGTTTTTTTACTAATAAACCTTGTACATTTTCAACTCTTCATCTTATGTGAAATATGCACCTCCTTTAAAGAACTCTCCTTCCTTACATAGTGTCAATATGAAATCATTATACCCAAAATATCTCATATTTTTAATATTGCTCATAGTTTTTTACTAATAAACCTTGTACATTTTCAACTCTTCATCTTATGTGAGCATTTACTCATTTTTGGATACCCAAAATATCTCATATTTTTAATATTGCTCATAGTTTTTTACTAATAAACCTTGTACATTTTCAACTCTTCATCTTATGTGAGCATTTACTCATTTTTGGGTATCTTCTTTTACAAAATTGGATTTATCTCCTCCCTACACATGGATTGATGCTATTGGTCCATAGGAATCTTAATTGGACCATAATCCAAAAATTTCTGAAAATCTAGACCCTTAGGCTAAGGTCCTTTATACACATTTCCAATTAATTCCAATTGCACATTGGAAAATTCTTTTTGAGTTTCTGTTTCAAGGGAATTCATCTTAATAAGATGAGATAATTTTCTATCCAAAAATATTAAAAATCTAAATATTCTCTCTCTAGAATATTTTCTCTCTCTAGGTTAAAACAGTTAGAAACAAGTCTTTTATATTTCTGAAGAGGGATTGATTACAAGGGAAGATGCTGGACATTTTGAGAGGCTAGGGAGGAATCTTACAGATGATCAAGAAATAAGAGATGATCATGATAATGAGGATGAGCGTGCCATTTCTCATGATCATGAGAATGACCCTACCATTGAGGATGATGGTGATGTTGATGAGGATGATCAGGACATCGATACCATTATCAATGGAGTACAAAATAAAGCTGTAGGTATTCAAGTAAGAACCATGTATTGTGTCAAGTTTGTCGTAGTGTACAATCCAAAAATGAGATTTGGTGGCTAGCTGCATTTGAGGTGACGTGCTATCCATTTTTTTAAAAAGTATATTATGTTGCTATCCTCTTGTTATGATGTTGTAGACAATTTAACTGGCCTCTTGTTAACAGGTTCCAACAGAGACCCATGAAATTCTAAAGTGGTACTTTAATCAGACTGAGCTTCCTTCCACTATCCAGCACAGCAGTCGAATGGCGAAAAGCTTTATGTAGAAGGATATGGTGAATATGAGGTTGAATGGCACCTGGCTGCAGATCTTAAAACTTTGAAATGCATGTTTAGTATTTCCCAAGGAGCAATGGCCAAGTATCCTTGCCTGTATTACATGACCGAACGAGGTGTCTCCACCAAAGGAGGAAAAGAGAGAGAATGGAAATGCCTAAATGTAATCAGTAATAGGCGTGAAGTCCCAAATCGTGATGCTCCAGGAGTGGATCCTAATTGGGATCCAATTCTTCCTATTCCTTTGATCAGAGTTCATATTTGTGTTTTGCATACGCTGGTTAGAATAATTGAGAAACTAGTCTACATGTACATCGAATTTTCATGGAATATGAAACCAGCATTAGAGAGTGAAAGAACTATTTAAAAAATAGAGCAAGTGCTTTCAGATGCAGGTTTACATTGTGGTCAAGTGAAGATTGAGAAGGACTTGAGAAGATTAGGAAAGACCGGAAATGTTCCTAGAAAACCATGTTTTGGAGGTGCAAAAGCCGCAAAGTTCTTATCTAATCATACCCAGAGAGGTCATCTGGGTACAGATTTTGAGGTGTGGAGGAAGCTTCATGCAGCTGTACCTAATCGAGGCTCTTCAGGACAAGCAAGGGTGGCAAAGGCCAAAGCGTGGTTGGCACTTGATCGCCTAGCACCTTTGTTGCAAAAAGCAAGGTTTGAAGATGGGGATGTTGAGAAATTTGAGGCAGTTGTGTGACAGAGTTCTACACTAGCTATGAAAAGGCATGGGGTAGCATTACTGATACTTGCATCCAAAGCTCTATTCATTAAAGTCATGCTAACCCTTTCCAGCCTTTGTCCTTTGATCACCTCACTCTCATAAAACAAATTTCAGCCTTCCATTGCACTCATGTACACTGATGTCATAAAATTTCACCATAGCCATTTGTAATGTCTGAACATCCATAATGAAATTGTTGAGCTCTGTAAGCTCTATGATTTTCTATTCCCCGCTCTTTTTAGTCACTGTCAATGTACTAGACACGTGACAAGGCTCTCCAACAAGTTCGACCATTCCCAAGTTGAGAATATTTCGAGCTTTGTTCACGTGAAATGGTTTTGGAATGGGAATTACTGTTTTTTTTCCAAGCTTAGAATTGAAACCTTCTTTAACTTTATTAAACAACATCCTGTAAGACTTTGTGCTTATACCAACCATGTCACATATACTTTGTGCATCTGCAGGAGTGAATGCTTCACTCACCTCTTGCAAGGATTGCTTTGCTATGTCTGATCGAAGTCTTGCAAACTTAGGATGATGTATTGCTAACTCCACGATGTCTTTTGTCAGAACTTTGCCAAATATATCAGAACCTTACTCTTTTGGACCCACAACATCTGTGACCATCCTGAAGCAACAACGGTAGCTATGTCAGTCCATCATTCATCTAACTATACCACCCCCACACCCAATCCCCCATCTCCAAAAAAGGAACTAAAGATGAAAAGGAAAAGTGAGTGCTCAAAGAAATTTAAGCTCAAAGAAATTATAGATCCCAATACCTGCAAGCTTTTACACGACGCTTCCATTGGCCACCTCCAACATTGAGTTCTTCCAATGCTTTGATCTGTCTCTTACGTAATCGAGCACCCAATGGCGTGTCTTTCAAATATTGTAATTTTTTGTTGAACTTTTCAAGTTGTTTTCGAAGGTGTGCATTCTCACTCTCCAATGTGAAATTATGGATTTCTTGAACTGCCAAAATTTCATTCTTCTCGTTGATAGTGTCCTGCATCTTACAAATAGTCTGCTGCAAATGATCAAACTCTTTTTGTAACCCAGCACAAACTTTTGCTTTGTCCTCATTTGAAGCTTGCAAAGCTGTTGTGATCGATGCCAAGTAAAAATTCGCACCTTCAAGCATTTTTATTCTGGCATCTCTATCACATGTCTTTCAAAGATACTTTGACATTGGCCAAACAATCTTTTGCAATATCCAAGCAATCCATTTTCACCCTCACACACAAACTTGAAGAAACTTGTCAACCCAAAGAATGATGGAGATTGAGAGGAGGTTGGATCTGGTGGGTAAATACTACCATCCAACCATAGGTCCATATTTTTCTTTCCTTCATTTCGAAGCTCAGTAATGTGGGCTTCGCATGCTGGCCTAGACCAATTTCTCTTACAGCAGGGAGTATAATCGGCTTCTACTTGGAAGTGGATGTCCACCTTTTTCTTCTTTTGTTTCACAGGTTCCATTGCATTATTCTGTGCTTTAACAACACCAAAAAGCATCATGAACTCACACATTAACCAAAAGAAACCAAAGATATTACACTTATCTCCCTTGAAGAAGATTGCTTCATTAAAACCAAACGACAACATCACTAAATAATACCTCCTTGTCCATCAAACAAACTTGTTGGTATCCTGGATGCACCAAAATGTACAGAATACTTGTAAGCACAACCCTCGCTTGAAAAAGGTAAGAAATGGGATTGTTATTCATGCACAAGCAGGTATGGCGCATGAAGAACAAATACTTTTCTATCCTTTTTCAAAACGTGCCGCCTTGAGAAGAAGAGAAAATCAAAAACCTCCCGCTCAAAACAATTCGGATTTGGAGTGGTTGTGGTTGTGGAGTCGGGAAGACAATGAGGGAGACAATGCAAGATGATGGGTTGCAGGGACGAAGTTCGGTTACAGTTTGGTAAGCAAAGTTGGCTTGGTTACATTCAAAAGTGTAATGAAGAAAGAGAGTGGTGTCTTTTTTCAATAAGAAAGAGAGTGGTGTCCTTTTTCAATAAAAGTGTAATGAAGAAAGAGAGTGGTGTCTTTTTTCAATAAAATAAGGCACCATAGTGGGAATAAAAAACTATACTTAAGAGGCATTGTTTTGAATTAAAAAACACCCTACCTTAAGAGAGTGGTGTATTTTTTCAATAAAATAAGGCACCATAGTGGGAATAAAAAACTATACTTAAGAGGCATTGTTTTGAATTAAAAAACACCCTACATGTCAGTCAATGGAATAAAGAACTCAAAAATGATGCACGTACCCTCTAATATTATATGTGGGTTTATTGGCTTGCTTTGTCCACATCACCATCCCAAGGGATCTCTTACAAGGCCCCTTTTTGAGTCCAAATTTTCCCTAATGTCATGCACGGGTGGTCATTCTGAGCATTTTAGTCATTGCTTTGGCTTTTGCTCACATGTGAGTGACCATTTGAGTATATTGTTGCCTATTTCCACACGCGGTGTGGGGTTCTTGATCACATTTAGGGGTTTTTCCACACTTTGGGGCATTGGCAGGATGACATGGGTATCCATTACTACCTCTACCTTGTCTATGATCGCCATGCCACCCACCATCATCGTCGTCGCCTCATCACTATGTCTCCATCCCAGACGCTGATCGTGTGACATCCGCTCATACCCTATTACTTTGGATCTATGTCCATCATCTTGATTTGCCATTTCATGTGAGGAGATGCATATCATTTGTCGAGTTCATACATACATTTGGCACATCATGGCTTTGACCTCTAGATCCTTCTTCACCGACATCATATTCATGTCACTTATGGATGTTTGAGCTTGAGATGTTGTTGCCTAGCCAGTTTAGACACTTATTTGATGAGGGGGATGTCCATGCTAGATGGTCTAAACGTTCTACATATGGTGATTTTGTTGAGGATCTTTGTGGGTATCTTTACAGGGATGGTTCAGCATTGCTTGCATGGGATGATGACTTTGTGGTTATCTTTACAGGGACGGTTCAGCATTGCTTGCATGGGATGATGACTTTGTGGTTATCTTTACAAGGATGGTTCAACATTGCTTGCATGGGATGGTTCACCATTGCTTGCATGGGATGACGTATGTGGGGACTTGATTGAGTGTCCTACATTTGTGAGCAGAGATGACTATATACCTCAGGATAGGTATCATTATGACATGCATTCAATGGATGATGATATAAATAGTGATGATGATGTTTATGCTATGACTATAAATGATTATATGGGTGATGATGATCATAGTGATCATTCATGTGATACATTTTTTGAGTTATGGCATGACAGGTTTGGATCCTTGGAGGACATGGATCGAGCATGCTACCACTTTCGTCGCTATCATAGTGGTGTTTGCATGGGTCTTGAGAGCTTCTACGACTCACCCATGACATCGACTAGCCATCATCTGATTGATTCTCATTTACTTAGACTGACTCATTCATTGTATTATGATGGGGATGATGAGGATGATGTTGTATTGTACACACACACACATGATGATATTGATGTATTGCACACACATACACATGATGATAGTGATATACGTGCACTTGATGCCACTGACACATATGCACATGATGATGATGTATGTGATAGTGATAGTGAGGGGGGTGATGTGTGTGAGTTAGATCATGTGGACATGATCTAACTCAAGATCATGTGGACATGATCTTGAGGGTAGACATGGCAACGAGCGCACTGAGCATTATGAGCATCATAGAGCTACCTATCTCTATTCCTAGTGATCATAGGGATACATTAGATGACCATAGTAATGCATTCCATGATCTTGATGGGCATTTGACTAGTCATGATCATAATTCGGCTAGTAATACATCCCTAGTTACACATGGGATTAACACTTCACATGTCATTGAGCACGTCATAGACCATGAGGAGCATAGACCCGAGGTTCTAGTATTAGATGTGTTGGGCTACTCTTCTAGATTTGTTACATGTGGAGAGATTTTGGATATAGGACCACTACTCCTAGTTTTCATAGCATTCCTGGCAGCATTTGGGTGGATCGAGTTGTTGTGATTGAGAAGTCAGGGATAGTGCATGAGAGTAGTGATGAGTTCGTAGAGGTGAGACATCGTAGGAGTATGCATATTGGTCATATTTTTAGCATATCCTATGACATTGACCTCGAGAGCTTTATATTTGATCTAGGTATTTTCTTAGATCCAATGTTATTGGAGATTGATCTATCATGGGATTTAGGTCATATAGGGACACCAGTGATAGAGTTTGTCTATACTTTTGGGGATGACCTTAGTGGCCTTGGAAATTCCATGATAGTGAGTTGCTTGATTCCACTTATATCTCATGGTGATATAGGGATATTGATCTATCATGGGATTTAGGTCATATAGGGACACCAGTGATAGAGTTTGTCTATACTTTTGGGGATGACTTAGTGGCCTTGGAAATTCCATCGATAGTGAGTTGACTGATACCACTTATCATCATCACATAGCACTGACATTCAGATGCATCTATGAAATATTCCAATCTTGGCCTACACGATGATTCTTTTATGTTAGGACCACTTGACGTTATGTCCAGGAGTTTCGAGCTTCTTTGGCGGATACCTTTCATGCCAGATTCATAGTGTGGTGTGAGGATGGGCTTATGAGTTTTCCTTTTGACCCCGGGGCTACTATCTCTTTGGAGTCCAGTTTTCTTTTTGATATTAGAGCTACTACCATTCCAATTTTGATGGTTCGAGATGTATACCACCATACTTATACCTTTGATCCTGGAGGATACTCGACTAGCTTTGTCATCGACAGTGGTTCCTTATCCTCTCCACCTGCACCAGATTATCATGGGACCATTCCTTGTATTTTGCATGCCTCGGATTTACTTTCGATCCAGGAGGTTGCATATATAGCCTCATCATCGACGGGAGCCCTCTATCCTTTCCATTTGACCCAGGGGGTCATATGATTCATGCACGTGTCTTCCGCTACATTCAGTCATGGATGTGATTTTTGGCTTTTGTACATAGCCACTTGTATATGTCTTTTCTTTGGGCATGACCACCCTTCAATTTTGAGGACGAAATCATTGTAGGAGGGGATGGTCTGTAATGAAGTAGCTTTTGGTGCACATGCACATGGGGATTGGGGCCTACGCACTTGGGCTTAGGTACATTTACATGTGTACTTTGGGGACTTGGGCTATATGAGGCATAGTGCTCATGGAAATTATACCCTTTTTAATCATATTCACTTTATAGACATTCATGTCTTCTTGGTACTCTTGCCCAAGCTTTAATGGTGAACTTCTCCCATATGAGATGTGAGGATGGTGACCCACACCCATGTTGTCACTCCATGCTTTGAGTGGCCAAAAAAAATATGTTTATGAGAAGGGTAAAAAAACTGATGATGGGAAGGCCAAATTTTTACTAGGCATGTACATCTTCTCTAGATTTAGCTCATCAAGTGTCCGGTGCCCACTTTGACTATCCAGAAATCATGCTAAACTTGTCTGGATTGGAGTGGGATTTGATATGCACCTAGAATAAAGTTTTGGCAGCACACATACCAATTTTTGGTAGTAGACATACCAGGCATAGAAAGGCTGAATTTCTACCAGCGTGGTCAGACAGTTGGTCCTCGTAGCTATACTGATGTCTGGCCAGTGCCCAAAAGCAATTATGGCCATTGTTGACCCACATACCTGAGTCAAAATGGTTCCAAACTTCATTTGCCTTTGAATTATGGTTAGATTATGGATTGCACAAAATCTTACTAAAAGCTGAATAATAAATGCCCACCAAATGTCCAGGTGTGAGCTTTTTGCCTTTTCTTTCATTGTCCCACATGTGACCTATTAGTGCAGCCATATGATGTAGGCACCTAATAGTGGTGAAAATTTATGTGCTTGAGCATTATACTGAGATAAGGTATTGTACTAGAGGAGATCTAAATTGGAGCATCAGAGGACCTATTTTTGGCAGCAGTGATAGATTGGGCCTTTACATTGGATTGGCTAAAATTGGCGTGTAGCTAGATAAGTGACCTGCCACCATTACCCAATCAAGAAACTATTTGAACCATGGTTATTACACATCATTTTAAGGATGTATGCAAGATCTTGAATAATTTTGAGTTTATCTTGCCCCTTATATAGCTAGGTGTGAACACCTTTTTGTCGTTTACAATTGGACCAAAAATAGATTTTTTTTTTCCTCGAAACTTGACATCCTTTGTTTTTGTGCTTATTCTATTCTAAAGAACATTTGTATCCAGTGTCAACTCCATCTAAGCATGGGACCTTCTAAAAATAGTAAACTGCCAAAATAGAGCAATTTCAGTGTATTTTACTATGTCAGCCTTGGCTCCCAAGGGTAGTCCTTGGCTAGAGTTGTCTAAATGTCACGAGACTTGGTATGCCTGAGCTCATTGATGAGATAAACTACCATACCTATTCTTTTTCAATTATAAGATGATTTGATCCTCTTTTTATCCGGGTGTAAACAAGTGTTTACCTTATGTGCAAATCTACCAAATCTTTGCCGGGTGGTCTTTTAGAGCGATTTAAAAATATATCAAATATACCCAAAATGAGCCAAGGTTTGGTATGCATGAAGCTCATACATTTTTCTTACCACATGTAGCTCCTTGATTGCATCGGACATTGCTAGCCCCTTTTTGAACTAGGCGTGGACATCTATTTTGTCTCAGTCACCTGATTGCTCCAAAAACAGTTGTCGAGACCATAACTTGAGTTGTATAGCTCCGCTTGAGATGTTCTTGTAGTCAAAATTTATCTACAGATTTCAAGCTTTTCATTGATGTGCAATCAGATTGTAAAATTGAACAATTTTACATATGTTATTGATGTTCAAGAAAATTTATCCAGGTACTTGTGGGTCAGAGGGCCGAGTAGCAACATTTGTCATCAAGAGGGTATTTTGGCAAGCTTAAATCATGGTTCCTAGTGTCCGATGACCATGGGATTTGGTTCAACTGAAGTGCATACTATTGATAACACACATTCTTAGCCTCATTTGATAGTGACCTCATCTGACTGCTCAAACTGTTAGGCGTGGACATCACTTTGGCCATAATTGCAATTTGTGAGAAAACTCGACTAGGACAACCCTAACTTGCCAGGACCATAACTTTTGGTCAAAGAACCTTTGGTTCGAGATGGATTCGGCCGGGGTGAGAACTGGTGTGTTGGCATTAACAATCATGCTCTCATCTTTCGAATCACTCGTTCGGGGTCAATGAGCTAGCTTGTATAGCTATGAGAAGGATTCGACTCATAGCTCCGATTGGGGTGTTCTTCTAGTCAAAATTATCTCTAGAAAATAGGATTTCCATTGGTGTAATTGGTTTGCAAAACTAGGTTCTCTATCAAAAGTTACAATTGTTTAGAAAAATGCCAGTTTTGCTTGTATATCCAGTTAACCGTAAGTATATCCGGTTAACCGTAAGTATATTTTTGATGATTTCTTTGATTTTAATCATTGTACCTACACTTGTGGTGTCTCGGCCTTAGGTATTACACCTGTTAGACCTACAGGAGTGTGGGTTATGCCAGAAGCTGGTCTAGATCTTGAGGACAAGGCTTTTAATTATTAGCTCTTCAATGACCTATAAATCTGTCAGAGAAAGTTCTGCATCCAAATTTTCTTTGCCTTTGTCATTTTGAACCATGGCTCTACATTTGTCTTTGTCAAGTGAAAGTCACATGGATTTACACTTCTTGCCAGTAGACTTCCATTCTAGGATTAGGTTGTCTTCTCCTGGCTAACCTGTAGTCTATTTTTTAGCAGCCACTTCACTAATCACTTCTGTCTTGATTCTTCTTTCACTGACTGCATATAAGTCTGCATCTGTGGGATTCCATGTAATTGTAATCAACTTCTCAGTGGCCATCCACTTTAACATTGTTCCTCAATAACTCTCACTATTATTAGTGACATTTATATTTTTAGTATAGCGATTATAGCAGACTCACTTCGCAGCCTCTTTTGATTTTTTTGAGGTTTCATTGCTAGAGGGCTCCATTCATCCTTTGCTAACAAGAGATGTACTTGCTTTTTGGGAACCTAAGAGTAAGTTTTATGCTTAGAAAAAGCTCAATTCGCTAAATGTTTCTGTGTGCCACCCATCGGTATCCATTTACCATTGCATTGGGCATGTCTTCATTTAGAAGAATTGATACTTTAGGAGATTCTTTAGTAGTAACTTGATTAGATTTCAAAAAGGTTTCAGCTTTGGTGGTGGGTAACAATGTCTCCAAATCTAGTTCAAGTTTTGTTGCACTTATTATAATTTTCCCTTTTGAATCTAACATGTAGTGCTTTGGCTCCCTTTGTGAGCTGGACCAAACAATAGGTATATTATTAGTCAGACATTTTGTGTCTACTGCAGAGGGGAGCATCATGCTCATGGTATGATCTTTCTAGTTAGGGTTGCATCTGTACTTGGCCTTCTAGTTCCGGCTCAGTATGATCTCTTCCGACATCTCACCTGCGTTCATGACATAAAAAAAACCTTCCAAAAGATCATTTGTAACATGGTAGGAAATTGTTAATACATTGAGGCATTTTGAATCATAACCATAAAATGAACTTAGAACAAGATTTGTTTCCTTAAGTTTTGGTTCCCATGTTTCTTAGGATAGAAAGTTTGTATCAGCTCCTAAATCTAAAAGAACAGGACTAGGAAAAACTTACTTTGTGTTGGAAAACCCAACCAAAGTCGGCAAGAGCAACATACTCCTCATCATCATTGGGATTGCGCGGCACCCAACTTTATTTATATATGTTCTATTTCTTTTTTATTTTGCTTTTTTCGCTTAGGCCTTGCCTTCCAGTTGGGCCAATCTTATTTTCTCTTTTTCCAGTTTTTTCTTTTTTTGAGCTTTATTCATTTCATTTAACATGGATTCAGTTAGAGGTCCATAGGATCTATGCAATTTTCTTCCATTTACAAAGAAATCAAAAGGGATTCCATCCAAGGTTTTCAATCTTGCTGATCCACAGGTTGTAAGTTCAGACATTTGAAAAGATCTCATACCCATTAGTTTCAATTTCCATTTGTTCTTTTTCACTACATATATAAGTACGAGATCACCTTTCTTAAATTCACGTTTAACCAGTTGTTTGTCAAACCAAGTCTTTCGACGTAGTTTCTCAACATAGATGCCATAGCCTGGTTTCATCTAGCTTCTCTAATTGGAAAAGTCTATTTTGTAGTTCATGTTCTTCAAGCTTTTCAACTAGTGCAATTCTCAAAAATGTAATTATAAACTCCATCGGCATGATTGCTTCCAAGACATATACCAAGCTTTTCAACTAGTGCAATTCTCAAAAATGTAATTATAAACTCCATCGGCACGAAGCCAAGACATATACCAAGTGAAATGGTGTCATGCTAATGGCTATTTTGTAAGCTGTTCGATAAGTTCAAAGTGCAGCCAGAAGTTTTTGTTCCCAATCATTTCACTTCTCTTCGACTATTTTAGTTAGAATGGTAAACATAATTTTGTTTGTACTTCCAGCTGTCTATTAGCTCGAGGATAATATGGAGAAGATTTCCAATGCACAATCATGAATTCTCCCAAAAGGAAATGCACAACGTCATTTATGAAAATGTTACCTTTATCACTCACTATTTCCAATGGGTAGCCATAGCAGGTAATAATATACTCATATATAAACTTTGTTGTACTACGAGCATCAGCTTGAATTGTGGCTTTGGCTTATGCCCATTTTGAGCAATAGTCCGTTACCCACAATCATATATCTTGACCTTGTAGATTTTGATGTTGGACTGATAGGACTAACAAAGTCCATGCCCCATTTTTGGAATAAACCAAGAGACATGACATTTAATGGCATCCTATCTTTGTTATTGGGTGATGTCAAATCATTGGCATTCATCACATCTTGTAACATATTCTGCAACATCACCAAATAATGTAGGCCACCATAACCCAGCCTGAAGGACTTTCTTAGCTGTGACTTCACCTTTGAAATGCCCCCCCAGCTAAACTACAACGAGCTTGTTCTAAAATAGGAACATATATATCGTCTGGGGGTACACATCATCGAAGAATATCATATATTCCTAGTCATCGATAAAGTTATCCAGAGATTAATTGGAAAGGGGCTGCTAATTGTATTAATTTCTTAACTCTATCTTTAGGAATTGCCTTATCTATGGGTAAACCACACGTTAAGAAATTTACTATATAAATGCTCCAAGTGCTTAGGAATTATATCCACTTGGAATAGAGGAGCATCAGGGAGATCATCATCTACCCCCATAGGAGGTTCTCCATTTGTGAGTCTCGATAATTGATCAGCATATGCATATGTGTGGATCCCTTACGTATTGTAACCGTAAAGTCAAACTCCATCAAGATGAGTAACCATATTGTAATGTGTCTTATAGCACAAGGTTTATTTACCAAGTAAAGAAGAGCTTGGTGGTCAACAAAGAACACAAACTGCCAAAAAATAGTGTCATAACGTTTTTATTGCATAGACCAAGACCAGACCTTCCCTCTCAGTAGTTGTGTAATTTTGCTTAGCATCATTGAGCTGTCTACTAGCAAAACTGATAGGAAAATCCATATTATGTTCTTGGGTTGAGCTAGTATACAACCAATAGAAAATGCATAGTATGGGATGTGAACATGGAAGATTACATCCCATTTTGGTTCTGTTAGTATGGGAGCCAATGCCAATGCCTTTTTTAGTTTATCATATGATTCTTGACATTCCTCCGTCCATAAAATTATAATCAAAAGTTTGTGCAAAGGTCTTGCAATTTTCGCATACACTGAAGATAAATCTTCTGTAGAGTAGCTGACATGACCCATGAATCTTTGCACTCCCTTGGGATTTGTTGGTCGACACAATTCTAGGATTTCTCTGGTTTTAGCATCATCTGTGGAAATATCATTTTTAGAGAAAATGTGACCCAATATTACTTCATGCTTTACCATGAATTGGCATTTATTAGGATTCATAGAAACTCTATAGAGTCCACATCTGAGAAACACCTTCCTTAAACAGCTTAACTGTTCCTTCCAAAGTGATGCTACAACCATATCATCCATAAAGATTTCAAGAAATTCTCTTAGATAGTCTTGAAAAGCCATACACATTAGCCTTTGGAAAGTGGCAGAGCATTGGTGAAACCCAAAGGCATAACCTTGTAAGCAAATGTGTTCCATTCTATAATGAAAGTTGTCTTATGTTGATCTTTAGGATCATTTTGAACTTGATTGTAGAGCGAGAGAAACCATCCAGAAAGCTATAAGCCTCCTTTCTAGCCACCCTCTCTAATACATGTTTAGTAAATGGCAAAGGATAATGATCCTTAACTATGGTTACATTGACTTTCTTCAAGTTAACACACATTCTGAGTTTTCCATTCTTCTTTGGCATAAATGAAATTGGTGAAACCCATTCTGTGTGCTCAATTTCATAAATGAACTCAGATTTAATGAGCTCATCAAGTTCTTCTTAGACTAATTTTACATAATTAGGATTCATAGGACGAGACCATTGCCTTACTAGTCGGGCATCTTCCATAATAGGAATTGTGTGCTTGCAAACTTCAGGTGACCCACCTTTCATATATGTGTATTTTGCATAATTAGGATTCATAGGATGAGACCATTGTGTTACTGTTCGGGCATCATGCATAATAGGAGTTGTGTGCTTTTGTAAACTTCAGGTGACACACCTTTCATATATGTGTATTTTTTAGGAAAACACATCTTTGAATTCTTTTAAAAGATCAATAAGGTCCTTCTCCTCCTCTTCTGTTAGGTTGGTAGCAATGTAAACCAGCTTAGGCTCTTAGGCTCTTTAATAGGTTCGGCAAGATTAACTTGCTTTACCTTAGCACGTCCTTCATAAGAGGGTCCTATATTTTCTTCCTTGGTTCTCATGGCCTTTTCATCGTAAACGATGCGTTAACCTATGTTATAGTTTTTGAAATCCTTAGGGATTTTGGGCATCTTCTTCAAGTTGTTCCTCTTCTTCAGTTTTCCTTTTTGCTTCTTCTCTAAGTTGTTCCCCTTCCCGAGTTTTTTTTTTGGCTTCTTTTTCAGCTTCTTTCAGAAGATTATTCTTCTTCTTTTGGGCACTTTGAGTTATTTTTTAGATGAAATGTCTTTTGAGGTTGTCTCAATTTGATCATTGGCTCCTCAATCTGGCTCGAGAGTTTGAATAGGAGTGATACAATTCAAATCTTCTCCAAGAGTTTGAATAGGAGTGATACAATTCAAATCTTCTCCAAGAGTTTGAACTAACTTATCATCATAGGATTGCATAGTGCTGCCCACATATTTTAAGAAATGATTCTCACTTTCAAGAATCCGAGTGAGGGCTTGGCATAATCCTCAAAGGTTTGTTCCTAGTTTTACCTACTTTCTTTTTTTATTTTTTTATTTTTATTTTTATTTTCTTATTTTCTTATTTTCTTATGAAGGATAACTTCGCAATCACTTCCACCACTTGAAGCTTCATCACTAGATATTTCATTTATTGATACAATATTTATCTTAAACAAATTAGCTTCCATGTTTTCATCCTTTCAGAATTTGGTTCCAATTTATGGAGTACTATATCCATGGTTGCCAATAATTGCATCCAATTCCTGGAGTACTACATCCATGGTTGCCAATAATTGTATCCAATTTTCACATTAAGTGGGATCTCGAATAGAAGCTATTCTCATGGTTATGTTTATCGATCTCTATTGTAATTTGGTTAAGATTAATGTCTAAGTATCCATTTATAACATGTGCTTTTCCAGCAAAAATCATGCCAACTCCTCATAGGTGGCGTATTGTAATTTGGTTAAGATTAATGTCTAAGTATCCATTTATAACATGTGCTTTTCCAGCAAAAATCATGCCAACTCCTCATAGATGGCCTATCGCCCTCAGATAATAAAAGTGAAGCATTGTTTCTAGTGATTAGACATGACTCCCAAAAATAGAGTCATTCACTCTCGGGTTATTTGTAGGTCCTCCACTATTATCATACATATCTATCCACATGATTATGCATGCGGCTATGTATGCAGTTCTATTAGTACCCACGTTTATAGCCATGAACTCATATAAAAAAAAAGGTTTCTCTTGCACCACTTGTGTGATGGTTTCTTTATCCTAATTTCTTCTCTCTTCCCCAAACTTGAAGTTGCAGGTGACGAGATTGTTGACATAGCCTTGTCCATCCTCTCCCTTTTATCTCCTTCCTCTTCCACAAACATACTTTTAATGCTTCAATCTTGCTCATAGTGATGTTTTCCCCTTCCCTAAGAATGGTGTTCACGGTGTTTTTGGAGCTATCTTTAAGCTAAATGAAACATTTTTTTTAATCTCTTTTCCAATCCCTATCTATTACCCTCCAGTCCCTCTCTATTTCATCCATGTATAAAATAAAAGTTTTTCTTTTCATCTACATGCTTATTGAATGAAAAGAAATCATATGTATACATTTGAAATACAAGGAAAGTTATGGGTAGACTCACGTCCATATATGTGCTTGCTCCATCATCGGTTCTTCTCCACACACTACTCTTAATCACATATTTTGTTTCTTTAAGATTAGGATTTAGGGTTTTGTAAGTTAATCTCACCAAACTTTTCTTTTACATTTATCACCTCTCTAATGCATACTAATATGAGAATTATGCATGCAAATAAGAGCCCTGTAATGTGTGTGTGTGTGTGTGTGTGTGTTTTGGCTAATGCTTGTAGATTGGATGCCAACCTTAAGCTCAACTTCAACAAGAACTCAACTTCTCTTCTTAGAGATAAGAGTACTTATTTTTTCATAAATCCTTATTTTATTTGTTAATGGTGCATCCTCGGGTGCACCATTCTTAGGAGTTCTTTTTTCTTTATGTGTGCATTCATTTTTATATGCACGTTTATATGCATAAGGCTTGTGCATAAGCCTAAAGCCTAAGGCTCATGTGCATAAGCTTTAGAATCATGCATGAGCTTATGCACATAAGTCTTACATGCATGAGATTTCGGCTTATGCATAAGCATTATGCTTTAGGCATATGCATATACTTAAAGCTTATGCATAAACCTTATGCATGAGCTTTACACTCATAAGTTTTCCCTTGCATCCTCCTCCTCCTCTTCCTCCTCCTTCTTCATTTTCCCTCATGTCCTCCTCCTCCTCCACCTACCCACTCATCTTCCTCCTCCTGTCATTCCATCTTGTCCTCCTCCTCTTTCATTTTCCTTCACGTCCTCCTCCTCCTCTACCCCCCTTCTACATCTTTTCCTCCTTCTTTGTCTGCCCTAATGACACTTTGTCTTCTTGTGGTACCCCAATGCCCATCACATCGGTCATCTCCTTATAAATAGGATGATAGATAGAGAGAGGGGGGTCAATTAGTAGATAAAGAGGGCCGCATGCCTTAAGAAACAATCAAAGAGAGAGGGAGGGAGAGTGCATGTGAGAGGGAAAAGGGGGGGAGAGAGGGTGTGCGAGAGAGAGAAGGGGAATATGCACCAATGCCACTTCATTCTCTTGTGGTGCCCCAATGCCTCTCCTTACAAATAGGGGGCTTAATTAATAGACAAAGAGGGCCGCATGCCTCAAGAAGAAACAATCAGAGAGAGAGAGGGGGGGGGCTGAATTAATAGACAAAGAGGGTCTCATGCCTCAAGAAACTGTCAGAGAGAGAGAGAGAGGGAGAGTGCATGCGAGAGGGAAAAGTGGGGGAGAGAGGGTGTGCAAGAGAGACAAGGGGAATATGCACCAATGCCACTTCGTTCGCTTGTGGTGCCCCAATGCCTCTCCTCCATTTTCCCTTGCATCCTCCTCCTCCTCCTCCTCCTCCTCCTCCTTCATTTTCCCTCATGTCTTTCTCCTCCTTCATTTTCCCTCATGTCCTCCTCCTCCTCCTCCTCCACTTATCCCCTCCTCTACCCCCATTCTACAACTTTTCATCCTCCTTTGTTTGCCCTAATGCCACTTTATCTTCTTGTGGTACCCCAATGACTATCACATCGGTCATCTCCTTACAAATAGGATGAGAGAGAGAGAGAGAGAGGGGGGGGGCCCAATTAATAGACAAAGAGGGCCACATGTCTAAAGAAACTATTAGAGAGGGATGGAGGGAGAGTGAATGCGAGAGGAAAAGGGGGGGAGACAAGGTGTGCAAGAGAGAGAAGGAGAATATGCACCAATGCCACTTAATTCTCTTGTGGTGCCCCAATGCCTCTCCTTACAAATAGGGGGGCTCAGTTAATAGACAAAGAGGGCCTCATGCCTCAAGAAACAATCAGAGAGAGAGGGGGGGCCCAATTAATAGACAAAGAGAGCTGTATGCCTCAAGAACAGTCAGAGAGAGAGGGGGGGAGAGTCCATGATGCAAGAGGGAAAAGGGGGGAGAGAGGGTGTGCGAGAGAGAGAAGGGGAATATGAACCAGTTCCACTTCATTCTCTTGTGGTGCCCCAACGTCTCTCCTCTGTTTTCCCTTGCATCCTCTTCCTCCTCCTCCTCCTCCTCCTCCTCTTCCTTCTTCATTTTCCATTGTGTCCACCTACCCACTCCTCTTCCTCCTCCTCTCACTCCATCTACTCTGTCCTCCTCCTCCTTCATTTACGCTCATGTCCTCCTCCTCCTCCTCCTCCTCAACGTGGCCAAATCAAGATGATGGGATTCAGCCACCACTTATCCCCTCCTCTACCCCCCTTCCTCTACCCCCCTTCTGCATCTTGTCCTCCTCCTTTGTTTGCCCTAGTGCCACTTTGTCTTCTTGTGGTACCCCAATGCCTATCACATCGGTCATCTCCCTATTACAAATAGGATGAGAGAGAGAGAGGGGGGGCTCAATTAATAGACAAAGAGGGCCACATGACTCAAGAAATAGTTAGAGAGAGAGGGAGGGAGAGTGCATGCAAGAGGGGAAATGGGAGAAGAGAGGGTGTGCAAGAGAGACAAGGGGAATATGCACCAATGCCACTTCATTCTCTTGTGGTGCCCCAATGCCTCTGCTTACAAATAGGGTGAGAGAGAGGAGGAGGGTAGGGGGCATGCCCCATCTTACCCATGCATGCTTACCAAGGTTGGAGAGAATATTGCTCAGTGCATGCTTGTGTGTAGGCCTATACATGGTGGCAAAAGCACGCTCGAGGGTGCAAGAGACAAAAGGTCGTTGTTGAGAGTTCCATGCACAAGAGAGGTAGGAGGAGGAGGCACACACTGAACCAAGTTATTTTATTTTTTAATTAATTCCATCAATTGCATGCTTGAAATAATTCACACTTGTTAAATCATGTTTTTAAAAATATTGGAAACCTAAAGTTTGAAACATTAATCCTTTCTCTCTTAGCTAAGGTGCATATGAAAAAAAAAATTCCATATGACTAATTAATCTAAAAAAACGATCTTGAGTTCCTATTCATGCTTTTGCATTGATTAGTTAATGCATGCTAGCACTTGCATTAACATTAATATAAAACTTTGAGAAAAGTTTTGCATTACTAACCTTTACCAACCCTCATGCACATCCCCCTTGTGCTTGGTCAATCACCGAGCTCATAAAGGAGCGGGCAAACTACCTCATAGAGAGAGACATAGGGAAAACCACATGGTCACCAAGCTCAGAGGGAGAATGCCCGAGAGAGAGGTTGAGTTTAGCATAGGGAGAAGGAAGCACAAAGATGACACATGCCTCTAATTACTAATTAGAGAGGGGAGCCTTCCAATAGATCTAGCCCATTGAGAGAGAGAGAGTAGAAATACGAAAGATGAGAATATGTAAGCCTGCAGAGTAAAGAGAAGTGGAAGAGATGGAGTTGTTAAATTATTTTTTAAAAGAGATGATCACATTCATAATATAAAAAAATTAAATCACCCTAGGTGTCAAAAAGCTATGCTAAATTTCCCATAATCATAACCAAATCTCCAAAATATTGACCTTAACCTTAATCTAAAGGCATATTACACTACCCCACTCCCCTAACATTAACTAAGGTCTTCACATCCTAACGTTCTTTAATTAATGAGGAAAAATGATGTTGGGGTCTATTAGGTGTTATTTTTAATTTCTTCAGCCCACAACCTATAATACAAATCATTGGAAGGTTGCAAATTGGCATGGGTGAGCGTGAAGAGCGTTGGAGTGAGGAGATAAGGAAGCTAGGTGGAAGAACCCGAGTTGAGTTAAACAAACCCTTTTGGAAGCCAAATCAAGAAAAGTTGAAGCTCTCCATTGAAGCTTTCAAGTGCAAATATATTTAAATGAAATGTTCTAAAACAAATGAGAAAAACTATAGTTTTCTTGAGCAATGATAACTTTTATCGTACTACACAAAAATCGATGATACTTAGACTAATCAAACATTGGATTTGGATTTTTGTAACTCAAGTTATGAATGGAACAAGATAAGGGTCTAGATTTGGAATGCCTACTCTACAACATTGGATTTGGAGTTTTGTAGCTCAAGTTAGGAAAGTTAGGAATAGAAAAAGATAAGGGTCTAGATTTTGAATGCTTGTTATAAAACATTTAGTTGAAGTGTTGATGTATGTGAAGTTTTCCCACAAGCTTGGTTGAAGCTTGATATTGCAAGCTGAACTTGACAAATTAGAATGTATATATTGTGATGCTAAGAGCATTATCTACTGCTACATGGTATTGGAAATCTCTTGAGAAGTTCATTTAAAGGTTGTTGCAAGAGGGGATTGATTTGGAACTTAGAGAAATTTGGCAAGATAATTTTTAGGCTTCTTCTAATAATGCAACTATATGTGTATGTATGGAGCAAATGAGCATACAGGAGTGCAATGTGTACATGTAAATGGTTTAAGAATGATTTTTGGAATGCTTTTGAATTAAGCAAGTGAATGTACAAGTGGTGTTGGCACTACATTGACGAGAGTTGTGCATGTATATGTATTAGCGGTTGGCATTGTACTACATTCGGTCACATTGATTAGTTGAGTGTGCTTATTGAAACACTGTGTTTTTCCACAAGATGAGTGATGGTCCACATAAAACTATTGCTGAAAAGCTTGATAGGAATAACTTCTAGATTTAGAAGTACCACATGACAAACTTCTTAAAAGGAAAAGGGCTTTGGAATATGGTGACAACTGAAGAGACGAAGCCAAGAGTTCTTGCAATTAATGTAACTCTAGCACAACTTACGGCACATAGGAACTTGGTGGAAAGAGCATTCAAGGTGTTGCCTTATTTCTCAATTTGTGTGAACAGATGGGATCTTATATCATATCCAGGATGTAGACAATCCCAAAGATGCATGGAATACATTGGTGAAGATTACGACACGAACACAAAGGCAAGGAAGATCCACCTTTGAAATAAAAGATGCACAATATAACATGGAACTATAGGAGTGCATAATTATGTGCTGAGATCAAAGCATATGCAAATGCATTGGCATCTAGTGATGCACCGATGGATGATGATGATTTAGTTGCTCTTGCATTGAAAGGTTTGAGCAAGGAGTACAAATCATTTGACACTTTTATCGCTATGAGAAGTGGTGATCTCGTAGACTTTGAAGAGTTGATTTCAATGCTTATTATGGAAGAGTTCAAGCTTAGACTAGGTATATCATTGAGTAGCAATGGGCATGTAAGGGACTAGGCATTTTATACATAAAGAGGTGCAGGAGGTAGGGAGATATGCTCATCTAGAGGGTGTACATGTGGACGTGGTTGGTTGGATATACCACCACAATAATAATAGAATTTTCAGCCCTCGTATGGTGCATGGGGAGGTAGAGTGTCATACTCTTGAGGTAGGGGGAGATCGAATTCTAGAGGAAGAGGTATAGATGGCAACTAAAACTTGATGTCAACAAGAGGTTCGATGCATCTCCTTTGTAAGGAATCATGTATTTCACTCTCTATGCTCTCTCACACCAAGAATAGAAAGGCACATATACTAGGAGCAACAAGCAAGCGTCTCCTCTCAAGTCCCTCCCTCTCTCTCTCTCTCTCTCTCTCTCTCTCTCTCTCTCTCTCTCTCTTACATGCTGTTAGAAAATATGTAATCTAGCATCCATCCTTAGTGTAAACCTTTGTGGGAAATCTTTAGTGGTTCCTTAGAATAAGTAATCTAAGGCTAGAAGGCTCTTGTTTTACTTGATTACTATGTGTAGGTCCACTAGGTGACTCCCTGATTCTAGCCATCACCAGGCGATTCAAGTGAGAGATATTAGGAGAGGTGGAGCGATTCTAGGCCTCTAGGCACCTCCTCCTCATGAGTCTATATAAATAGGCTCTTCTATTCATTCACTAGCTAAGTGGAGAGAGTAGAGTGCATACTTTGGGTACTTTCTTAGTGCTTAGTATACTAAGAGGTCCTTTTTGGAAATACTCTTTTAATTAGCACTTCATTAGCATTTTTTAAAGATTATGTTTATGGGTAATTTTTTGAGCACATTCCATTTCTCTTGAGTCTCATTCATTTGTGCTTGTGTAGTTTGTTCATGTTTTGAGCACATTCATGATAGCTTAAGATAATGTTAATCACTCATAATTGATTTCATATTATCTCCTTGAGATCAAGCTCTCATCATTTCTTTTAACATGGTATCAAATCTCCTTTCCATGGGAGTGTGGTCCTTCATGTGTTGATAGGATGCACCTTAGTGTTTATGGGAGTACGTGTGATTTGTTCACAAGCATTCCTGCTCATTATGAAGTGTGTGCATTGGTCGCTAAGTGGGCTATTTGCATACTTCAATTGAATGGAATTTGGAGCATTAAGAGGAAACATCCAAATATCTTTGTGAGCTTCTATGTGAACATTGCTTTGTGCAACACTCTTTGTACTTTCTTCTCATTGCATTGGTGTGGGTGGCACAAACTAGTATGAGAGAGGGAAAAAGAATCTTTGTGAGATTTTTCTATGTGAAAGAGGGCCAAGCATCATCATCATTGAGAGAGAGTTGAAAGAGAGTCTTTGCAATGTTGAGAGAGAGAGAGGAAGCAAGGTACTATGTGAGTTGAATCTCTAGGTTGCAGAGGGAGCTCTTCTTGAGCTCACTACTCATCAGCACATCAAAGGATTCAAGGCATAGGTTCTTGACTAGAAGCTTGTGTCCTCTTTTGTGAATACACAACAAGTGCACCTTTCCAAGTTTCATACACAACTCTGTGTGGGCTAGAGTGTGCAACATCAAAGGTAGCCTTGATTTAAACTATAAGCTCTCACTAGTGAGAATAGGTGAGCTAGACATTCATCTTAGAACAAGTTGATTCGTGGCTATAATTACTCAGATTAGAGAGGAAGAGAAGCTCCTACAAAGCATAGATCTACAGAGGCGAGCATCGAGTGCTTCTGGTTGACTACATGCTGTGCACTGAGTGGGTGTCTTCATTCATAGAACACAAGGTGTCTTCTTGAGTGTGGTTAGCTTGTAGTTGCCAACATCAACAGTCGCAAGGTCACTCTTTGTGTAGCAAACAACATGGCAACAAAGGTGATGACAATGGTGTTTGGAGGAGTACTAGAAGGCGCCATCAGCAATGTGTAGATATCATGCCAATTCAGAAGCATGAGGAAAATTATGAGCTCGTTTTGGGGCCCTCTAAGGACTTTTATGCTGTTTCTCTCTCTAAAGAAAGGGACCACGGTGGAATTTGAACACTTGATTCCCAATTTTTTCAGCATTGGTAGATTTAAAATGTACTCTTCAAGATCTTTCCAATGCTATATAACATGATGGGGTTCTAATATAGGATAGTGAAGCTCCCCAAAAAGTGGTTTCAAAAGTGATGATGTGGCATGTAACGTTACATTTTGGCATCTTAAATCTTGTTTGTGGTGTATCTTGAGCATTACTACTTGAAATTTGTCAGAGATTGTATATTTGAAATCTACTCATTCACATAAGCTTCTCAATGATATGTCACATGCAGGGGTTTTGACATAAGATTCATAAGGCTCACCATGGACCAATTTTTTAGAGAGAGAAAGAGCATGAAACTCCTTAGAGGGCCCCAAAATGAGCTCATAATTTCCCTAATGTGGTGCTCAGATCCCACCTTTTTCTCCTTTAAACGAGGGACAATCCTTTTTTAAATTATTATTAAAAAACATCATCCTCCCCTAGTGTGTGTATAGTCCATGTGTTAGTCATAATGCCCAGGTCATTACACACTAAAACCAAAGCCCAACTTGCATTAACATAAGCATCTAAGAAAATTGTGAAGAATATATCAAAGCCAACTTACTACCATCATTGCAAATTCCTTGGGTGGCAAGTTCTAGAGCTATAAAGGACTTCCCTACTTGTGTAATTTGGGATAGTGTGTGTGTGAGAGTTGAGTACCATGGCAAATATGGTGGTAAAAATGTTTGATAATACTAAAAAATTTGATGGATCCAAGTACCATACTTGGTGCATGAAAATGCAAATGTGTCTTATAGAGAAAGGCATATTGGGAGTGGTTAATGGCACTGAAAAGAGGCCAAATAGAGATCCAGATCTTATTGCCAAATGGACCAATCTTGACTCCAAAGCTTTATCCCTCATCATTTGTGGGCTAAGTGATAGCCAAATTCATCAAGTGAACTCAGAAAAGACCTTTAATGAAGCGTGGCTTCGACTCAAATCCATTTTTAGGCAAACCAATGTAGCTGCTAGATTATTCTTAAGGAAGAGACTTTACATGATGGAAAAGGATGACAAAACTAGTGTTTCTTCTCATTCATATTAGATGTATGCTTGATCAACTTAGTGGTGCAAGTGTTACCAATTGATGAAGAGGAGGCCATTTATGTGTTGCTCTCTAGCATGCCACCTTGTATAAGCAGTGTGTTTTCGTAAAAGCAAATAATATAAATCATACTATTACCCTTCGGCTACTAAGAAATCCTATATATCACGTGCGTTCAAGGGATATTTAAAAAACCCCTTACTTGTGAATTTTTCATGAATAAAATGATCCCTTTTTTTAATGGACTTATGGGTTTTTTTTTCAAGATTGATTAAAAAACCCTTCTGTAAATGTATTTTTGTAAATTTACTTTAAAATTTTAGATTAAAAAACCCCTTCATTTAAACTCACATGGTATACTTGCATATTTTTAGGTGAACCCCTCGAGCTATTACCTCAGTGACTTCTACTCTCATTCTAGATGAAACTTGCATGGAGAAAAGAAGACCAAGGCTCCTCAGTCTTGCTACTATTGTAAAAAGAAGGGACACATTATCAAGGACTACTTCAAAAGGAAGAAAGATGAAGAGGAGAAAGAGAAGGGAAGCTATTGCAAAAAGAAGGGACACATCATTAAGGATTGCTTCAAAAGGAAGAAGGATGAAGAGGAGAAAGACAAGGGAAACATAAACAAAGCAGCCAAAGAAGGACGTGGCCAATTTTTTGACACATTATTCTAGCAAATGCTATGTATGACATTCTATAGCCCGTGGGGTCTTTTTATCTTAGTGATAGGCTTGATTCAAGCACACCTTGCATGGTATGGATTCAAGCACACCCTGCATGGTGATAGGCTTGATTCAAGCACACCTTGCATGGTGATAGGCTTGATTCAAGCACACCCTACATGGTATGGATGCTTGATCAGGGTAGGATGTTAGAAAATATGTGATCTAGCATCCATCCTTAGTGCAAACCTTTGTGGGAAATCCTTAGTGGTACCTTAGAGTAAGTGGTCTAAGGTTAGAAGGCTCTTGTTTTACTTGATTATTGTGTGTAGGTCAAGTAGATGACTCCCTAATTCTAGCCATCACCTTTTAGGTGAGTCAGGTGTGAGAGATCTAAGGAGAGGTGGAGTTATTCTAGGCCTCTAGGCACATCCTCCTTACAAGTCTATATAAATAGGCTCTTCTACTCATTCACTAGCTAAGTGGAGAGAGTAGAGTGCATACTTTGTGTACTTTCTTAGTGCTTAATATACTAAGTGGTCCTTTATGGAAATACTCTCTTCATTAGAACTTCATTAGAATTTGTTTATGATTATGTTTACGAGCTATTTCTTGAGCACATTCCATTATGCTTGAGTCTCATTTATTTATGCTTATGTAGCTTGTTTATGTGTTGAGCACATTGATAATAGCTTAAGATAATCACTCGTAATTGATTTTATATTATCTCCTTTTGATCAAGCTCTCATCATTTCTTTTAACACACACACACACACACACACACGCACACACACACACATACATGCACACATACGCACACACGCACGTGCACATGTGCACACGCACATGCACATGCACACGCACACGCACACGCACACACACACGCACACGCATGCACACATGCACACGCACACGCACACGCACATGCACATGCACACGCACGTGCACACACACACACACACACACACACACACACACACACACACACACACACACACATACAAAAGAGTAAAAGCAAAGAGATAATAAGCAAACACTTCGCACGAAGAAAAATTATCTCATGTCATTATGAGAAAGTGTTGTATATACAATTAGACCTTACTTATATTTGGTATTAGAGGAAGAATTTCGACTAAAAAAGGGCCCTCTAAAAAGAGCCATGTTATCACATTTTTAAGATAAAGGAGGCCATGGGGAACCTTATATATCTTACATCAAAACCCTCACATGTGACAAACTGTTAGAAAGCCCTTGAAAAGTAGATTTTAAACCACTTACAAATTTCGAGTTGATATTCTCATGTTATACCTTTCCAACTAAAAGATATACTTTGTTGATATTTGTGGTGCCATTGAGCATTAGAGTAAGGGTAAGGTATGAGTAGAGGACCAAGATTAGGAGCATGTAGCCACATCACACTTGGAAATTATCCCACATGACCATATTTGTAATGAGGTGTACCTCCCTCATATGAAAGGGGTCATTTTCAAGCAACGAAAACGAGATGCTCTCAAGTCTTTCTATGAGTGCACATTTTCATCTTGTAATCTAACCGACTTGAGTCACAAGCTTGATTAGTTTAATATTCACGTGCTGCAAAAAGAATTCGTCGTTTCTCAAGTGACTAGTCTTTTCATCAATTCGCCATGTAGGCTCACAATTTGCCTAGGCCCTCTTAGGGTAAGCTTAGGCATAGATTGAGCTACTCATAGCTCAAATCTTGAGATATTTGGTCCACTAGTTGAGCCATATTCAACAAAACAATCAGTCACCAATTTTGGAGCAGATCTGGTGTTCTAGGGTGCATTTGAGCTAAAGGTATTGCCTATGCCACTTCCTCTCATCAAGGGTAAGAGGGCTATGAAAAAATCCCCATAAAAATTCCTTCCTCTAACCTCAATTTAATCCTCCAAGAATCAGCCCTACTAATCATTATAATTAAGATATAATTTGGGTAATTAACAATCAATTAACTATTCTAAGCAGAAATTGATGTTGTAACTCATAAGAGGGATTGTATTCGGCACTTGAAAACTCTCAAATGCATGCAAATCATATCATTATGTGTGTTTGCACTTAAAATTCCATTTCATTGCCAATTTGTAAGCAATTAGACATTGTCGAGAGTCAACTCCGGTAAGACCTTTGCAATGGTGCCAAGCACTACCACAAATGTTGAGAAGTTCTCTAGGGAAGGGTTTCACACCTAGGCCACACAAATAAAGTATCTTCTCACTCACAAGAAGCTATAGAAATCAATTAAGGAGAGCGTACCAGCTAATCCAACTGAGGATTGGAATGAAAAAGATGAACAAGCACTGCCATTAATTGGCTTGCACTTAGGCACCAACCTTATTCATCACATTGATTCAAAAACCATGGCAAAACAAGCATGGGATGAGTTAAATTTAATATTTGGTTCCAAGGTAAAAAATCAAGAAATACATTTTAAAATAGAATTTTATGGCTTACAAATGGAATTTCATGAGTCACTAGCACAATTTATAAGTAAAATGAAAATCATCATGACCCAACTAGATGGCATTGATGCAAAGATAGGTGATAAGGATGCACTTTTGCCATACTTCTAAAAAACATGCTTGAGGAATATAGTGTACTAGTGACCACTCTAAACAATTTACCTAAACCAACATTTAAGGGTTATATTTCATCCCTGCTTGAAGAAGAGAAGCGGCTAAAGAATGAAAAACAAGGAACCACAAGGGAACAAGAACTCTACACCAACAAGGGCACAAAAGAATGCTACTACTATAGAAGGAAAGAAATCTTTAGAAAAGTGAGTTTAGACTCAAACATAAGCCAAAATGTGGACACTGCAACAAACTCAGACACAAAGAAGAGGAATGCAGACTAAAGAACTAAGAAGTTAACTACGTGGAGTCTTTAAGCAAGGAGAGACTCCCAACGAACATCTCTTCTAAAACCAAAGCTACATCAACAAGCCTCACCACCTTTAGCCCATGATTATAGAAGAGGAATGCAGACTAAAGAACTAAGAAGTTAACTATGTGGAGTCTTTAAGCAAGGAGAGACTCCCAACGAACATCTCTTCTAAAACCAAAGCTACATCAACAAGCCTCACCACCTTTAGCCCATGATTATAGAAGGAGAGATGTTCGTTGGGAGACTCCCAACGAACATCTCTTCTAAAACCAAAGCTACATCAACAAGCCTTACCACCTTTAGCCCATGATTATAAAAGGTCATCAAATGTGTAGACCTAGCCTTTTGTTTTTTATCACACCTGAGCACTTGATTATAAAAGGTCATCAAATGTGTAGACCTAGCCTTTTGTTTTTTATCACACCTGAGCACTTGAGAGTAGAAACTTTTACACTGGGGGGGGATGAAATATTGTAATACCACACTTGACCACCTTAAGTAGCATGTTGCACTAAGGGGGGGTGATGGATCTTTTGTAACTCACATTAAATCACATTGTAGTAGCCTATACATCATGGCACCATCAGGGGGTGTTGAGATTTATGGTTCCATTGAGCATAGGGTAAGGGAAAGGAATGAGTAGAGGACAAGGATCAAAAGAATGCAGCCACATCACACTTGGACATTATCCCACATGATGAGCACATTTGTAAGAAGTGTACCTCCCTCATATAAAAGGGGTCATTTTCAAGCAATGAAAACAAACTACTCTCAAGTCTTTATATGAGTACAAGTTTCCATCTTGTAGCTTGAATGAACTTGAGTCAACTTGATTAGTTTGATTATCTCATTTGTTATGTTTGTAATTAGACTTCATCCTCCATAGGATTAGATTAAGTTAATCAATGTAATTGGTTAGTAATTGGTTAGTAATCAATGTAATTGGGGTTAGTAAACTTCCATAGTCATTGATTTAGGATATCATGAGTTTCATCATACTCCATTTAGTCTACCTTTTAGTGGGAAAGGTATAACTTAAGCATATCAACTCCAAATTTGTCAAAGGTATTAGATTTAGAATCTACTTTCAATATGTCATATGTGACGGTTTTGATGATGTAAGATACATAAGGTTCACCCAAAACCACCTTTTTTTAAGAACAAGGATGACGCCTCTTTTGAGTGGAAATGTTTCCTAATGGGTACCCAAAATTTATAATTAACTAATAATCTTGGTCATTGTCTAGATTTTCTCATATTCTTTACAACTTTTACAGTGCCTTTTCATGACACTTATCTTTTATTTCTAGTCTCATGTGTAGTAGAGAGTGCTTCTATTAATCCTAAAATGGGGTTAACCTCCCCATGGAGAACCATATGACAACCCAGTAGTAGCTGACCACTTCCCACTAAGAGAAAATACGATAGACGAGCCACACTTTTCCAAAATCCACCCTGAAAATCCACTCAAGAGGAATACCCTCTTGACTTGGAAGAAGTGATAGATTTGACCCACAAAGACTTCTTCACACAAGAAACCTACTAGGGAAGGTGCATGGAGGAGCCCAAGCCAAATCTTCATGAAGTAGCAGATGAGAAGGTCCTATCCTCTCTATGCATCAAATCCTCACCCACTCCCACAGTTTCTACATCAATGTTTGAGCCTCCCATCATCAGGACCATCACATGCACAGCTCTAACAAACTCTCAAATAAGAAAGCCATCAATTGATCCCTCTCTATCTCATCCCATAGGATGTGGGAAACAATAATGATCTCTCAGCTCATCCAAGCATCTCTATAATTAACACACCAATGGGTTGAGCTCATCAACCATGTGTGGCCAAGATATCCATGAGGCACATACTCTGGTAACCACATCAACTCAAGTGTCATGATAAGCTTATCCAAGAGGAGTGTCAAAAGTTCAACCATTCCCAAAAATAACTTTGTGAAGCAAATGAGAAGGTTTCCAAGTTCAAAGCCAAGCTCAAAAATGAAAAAAGAGAAGTCCATAATGTTGAGAATGAGCTCTTCGTAGCCACCACAACCACCCAGAGAGAGCTCACTAACTCTCATAAGCAGGGCATGGATTCCCTTTGGGTATGATACAAAGAATTAAAAGCAGCTAAGAATGAGGAAACCTGGGCACATAAAGTCCATAAGGAATAGCTCATAGAAGATGTCATAAAAAGAAAAATAATCCTAATCGTCTCTATTGCTAAGTGGATAGTTGGAGAAAAGGAACGTACATACACCCTCCCATGGCAAGAACTAGAGAGGCAACAAAGGCCCTAACAAAATTCCACAATGAGTATAATGAATCTAGGGACAAGTGGATTGTTGGAGAAAAGGCCTACAAAATTCCATGAATATAAATGAACCTAGGGCCAAGTGGACGATTGGAGAAAAGGCCTAAAAATTTCCACAATGAGTATAATGAAGCTAGGGTCAAGTGGACAGCTGGAGAAAAGGCCTACAAAATTCCACAATTAATATAATGAAGCTATGGCCAAGTGGATGCTTGGAGAAAAGGCCTATCAACAAACCAAGAGCTCCACCAACACTAAGAAAACCTCATCACCAAGGCACATACATAAATTCATAAGTTGGAAGCCATTGCTTCAGATGATACCCCCTTCAAAGGGCACGACCAAAAGACACTAGATATGCTTCTTTCATGAACAAAAGCTGATCTTGATATCTTACCAAACAATTAGCAATCCCCCATAGATACTCTCACCCTCATCAACCACACCTTTCCCTTTATCTACATCAATTTAACATCTTTTTATCCAAACAATCTCAAACCCCACCATCTACACCATCCTTGGGAACATCAATACTGCACATGGCAACACCCTCTTCTTTTCTACAACCAATTTATTTTCTTACTAGACACCACCCTCATTTATTTCCTTACTAGACACCACCCTCATCCTTGGAAGACCATTGTCTTGAACTCAAGGCACCCTCAATCTAAATTACCCCTTCAACAAATCCCCAATTCATTGAGAAATGGTAGCCATGAATAACCTTGTTTTTCATCGAGTTAAATCAACCTACCACCAGTCACATGCCTAGAAAACAATACAACCCATAGTGCATCCTCTCACTACCAAATAGGTTACATATACCTTTAGCAAAACTCTTGCAAACAACCACAACAGAGATGTGACCATTCAAACCATTCATGTGGCCTACCCTCCATGGATGATGACAAGGCATAGGAGGCCTATGCCTTTTTCAAGAGCCACAAAACTTGTAGATGAGCAAGATGACCTTCCTTAGAGGGCAAGCACATTGGCAAGACATGAAGATCTAAAAACCAATGAAGTAGACTCTCCTGGGGGGTAGCTTATGTGAGAGATGACAAACTCTCCTAATAGTTTGGGTGACAAACAAGATGCTAAAGAGTAGGATCCAATCCCATAGACATTGAGTGACCCTAACACCAACCCCAAAAAAACTACTGCACCAATCCTCATGCATCATCATCCATGGGGTTACAGGCTACATCCATATTCCACCCCCATTCTCAAGATTCTCCCTCACTTCAACCATCTTATCACATCTTTTCTTAAGCTTCTCCCTTACTTTAACCACCTCATTACCCGGATCCAATCATTAAACCATTCCTTGAGGGGCTTGACCTCAACAGTGTTGCCAACCACATAGGAAGAGGCTACCAATGAAAGGCTACCAAATGATGGTAATATAAAGGACCCAAGGGTGTCCTTCCCCATCCATGAGATTTCACTCACTTATCCACCCAATGTGTGGGACCTCATCTTCCAAGGAAACTTCCATGACATCCTTGATGCACCCTTTAATTTGGTTAAATCTCATTGCCTTGGTAAATCAACAAATGGATGACCTATTTTTGTTGCCAAGTGGAATAAGGATAACCACCCTCAGTTCACCAGGGAGGCTAATTTATTGATTCCTAAGGAAGTACACATCCATAGGTCATCTAGGAATATAACCCAAGTGGCATAAGCCTTATATCCTAATGATCACCACATGTGGAGAAGAGTACACTACCATACCACAAGAAGTCTGCATTGAGACCCAAGGTTTATGCTAAACAAAATAAGGTGGTACGAAAAAGAGAACATTTACAACTTTCCTTACATTGATGGAGACACACCACTCACCACATAGATTTGACTTTGCATAAAAACTGATGGACCCACACCACTCACCACTCACCACACACAACCATGGAGATTCTCCTTCCATCTCATAATCATCATCCTTGGATGCCTAGTTTAGTAGTACACCTAGTCCTTGACCTTAATGAAAGAGATTAGTAAAGGCCCAAATTTTCACCAATAAATGGACTTGTATATCATGGTCAAGTATTTCCATAGCCACATGATGTTTACCTTCTAGGATAGATACCCAGTTCTAGAAACCCTTTGACATGTGGTGGTCCAATCATTGGCTTTATTGCAAGCCCTTCATCATTTCTTTCTGCAAGACTGGCAGTGTGTTTGGCACCAACGTGGACTTGTAAGTCTCACCACCATGCTAGGCAACATCATATAGTACTAGTTTTCTCTACTATATTTCTTTCTACAAGACCGGTAGTATGTTTGGCACCAATGTAGGCTTGTAAGTCTCATCACCATGCCAAGAAGCACTGTTTACTAGTTTTCATCTACTACTTTTATCTATGGACCTCAAGGTACAAAAACCTTTTATTTATAGGCCTCGACATCTCTATAAATTGTTTTTCTTTTCTCTATTTTGTAGGAGCCATTGGAGTGTAATTATAATTGATATTAAGAAAATAAAGACATATTTCTTGAATTCCGTGCTTGGTATGCATGGAGAAGCCAAATTGTAAGTTTTTAATTTTAATAGAGATTGTGTTTAAGATTCAATTTGTATTAGATTGAATAATTTATGTGGTTTGTTATTTTGTAGGGCATCTAAACGCATAATAAGCACATTAGGGACACTCCATCCTCCACTCCTCGACAATAAAACTCCACATCAATTTTTCATTTTGCGTGTAAGTTATAACATGATAACTTTTAAGTTTGCAATAAAGCTTTAGTTAAAAGTATAAACAAGGACTATCATTCCTATAGGTTTCATTACAAACTGATGGAAGCTCATGTGGATGGAGAGTGGTCACAAACACATGGAGATACATGCAATCAAAATTTCCAGTAGACATATCAAAACAAGTAGCTGTGAGTGTTTTCGATAGACACATCAAAAAGAGTTGTAAAAAATTCAGATATTTTTCTTAAAATTTTATATCTAATATATACTAAGGTTTTGGTCATGATTTTTTACAGTTCACAACTTCATGTTATACAAACACATACATTTGGTGGGTGAGAGAAAAGGCAATCAGATCAATGGTCGACAGTCATGTGAATCTTCCAGATCTAGATTCACCACCACCACCACCACCATTAATATCCCACCTATGATGGCAAAGAAGACATCGAAAAGGAAAGGACCTATGATGTCTCCGTTGAAATTTGGGAAGAAGAAAATGACAGACGCGAAGAAGGGAAAGGCTTCTCAAAAACAAAAACAATCTAAGGAAAAAGAGGCCAAGTCAAAGAAAACATCCAAGAAATCATAGCCCAAGCCTTGGCGAAGAGGCCAAGGCTTCTAAGGACACTGATCCTACAAAGTAGATAGTTTTCTGTTCTCATACATTGTAACCAACCAATTTGTTTAGATACTACCATTTTAATAAATATATTGTTTCTCATTTTACATTGGTTATCTTGTCTTAATAATGTTTAATAACTATTTTACAAAATGAATCGACAAGACAAGATAGATGGGTGCAAAATTATATTGTATTAAGAAAACTTCAGGATTATAGGGGGCAAAATTATTTTTAGACCTTCTTCCCACCATAATACCATCTACCTTAAATTTGTACTTTGATGGTATGGCATCTAATAGAAATTCCAAGGGCATACGCACATTCCTCAACGTGCATTTTGTATTTATAGGGACAACTCTATTGTCATCATCACTCAAGTTGACTGTTAGGTCATACTACATAAATTTTTGCTTTGAATCCAATGACATCCAAGTCCCTCTACTCTTTTTCCATCACCTGTACTCTAAGCTAATGTACAAGGTTTAACGAGAGATGTTGTATGTCATCACCACAGATTCAATTCAAGCATTACATTTTATAACATCACCCCTATGGATGACTTCATTCACTTTCCATTCTGCTCCAATTGCATTATCTAAGTCAGACTTAGATATATGTGTAGATAGCCACATTGCTTTTGTCCTCTTCATGTTTGCTTCTTGAAAACATGCCACAAATACATGAAGAGTTGTAAACCATGATAGCCTAATCCTCTTAGAAATACTTCCTGCTTTTATAGACTTTTGAATATCTAAGATAATCTTGGATTTAAATGCTGATAAAGTACGTTTGTCTGGAAAGTCCCAATCTAATGAATTTAGGCTTGGTATAGCCAAACTCTCCAGTCTTCCATAAGCTTCTGGGTCTTATAGGGACAATATACTTAGCGTTGTATAAAAATATATATTTATAAAATGAAAAAAGCAAATGGTTGATCGAAAAATAATACTTTCCCAAGATTAGTATTCATGGCTTCAAAAGTCCTGGTGAATGACTCACATGTTGCCATTCAATGCTTGTTGATGGATAAACATCTATCACATATACTACACATGTGAATAAGCCATAGAATCATTAAGAACATAAGTAAAATTACAAAACATATCTTATAATGAGCTCACAATGCAGATGCTGGAATAGAAGGATGCATGTGCATCTCTCTTGTCATGTACACATGTTACACCTAAATGCCTTCCATCCATCTTTTTCTATCCTGAATTCCAAGATATGTCCCTTCCAATGGTATTTTTCTAAGCCTCATCTTTGCCTTTTTATCCTATGAGCACCTTTGCATGATGGTTGCATAGTCACCCAATCATTTAATTTGAAGTTTATACCATTCCACACGCTGATCATCTTTAACATTATCCAAGAATGCATGATGAAATGGCATTAGGAGTGTGCCTCGGGTTAGAATGTTGTCTTGACATTGTTAGATGATGAATAGAGGAGAGGATGATGCAAAAATACGACTAGAAAGAGGTGCAATCATGGTAGACTAGGGAATTCAAATGCATTTACTCATTTTGGGGGGGGAACCTAAATTTAAATTTTTTACTTTTTGAAGTACTGACATTTGGCACGTGAGGACATGCAATTGGAACCCACTAAAGTGACGTTGAAATAGCCGCATCGTATCACATTAAAGTGGTGATAATCCACTAAAATAGCCAAAACTAGTGAAGTTAGTAAAAAGTGAATATGACACCCAATGTCATATTTATGGTTGAATATCAAATTTCTATTGGTCCAAAGCTTAATCCAAATCCGGTATAAGTGATTAAAATGCAGCCCTTTTTTTAATATTTTTGGCCCTAATCTGGTGCAAATAGGTGCTAGCTCTCCCGAGCAATCCCCAAAAACAAGGGTGAAGAGCACACCTCGCCGATACCTCTTGGTTTCCCTGACCACTTCGATACATGCGGAAGCCCAAGAAAGCACCCCGGACATCAAAGATTCTAGTGTGCAACCTCTAGCTTCTCCAACTCTCCCAAGAAGAGCCCACCATCCCCAAAGCGCAAGAGCTTGCAAGGCCAAGTGTACTTCCATAGGATCTCGCAAGAACCACCAAGTCCCAAAGCTAGCCCCTAAGCCTCTCTTTGCCCCACCACCAAATACCTTTATGCCTCCAAGAGAGTCAGTTGACCCCTTGAGCTTGAAGAGCTCATTGCCCAAGCTTAAACTTATGCATCCATCAGCCATCCTCTTTAAAAAAGAACTCAAGAGAACCCATCCTAGTGAGCTCTAAGGAAGCGGTTGACATTGCAGCAAAAAGGTAGAAGACAGATGCATCCCAAAGTAGTGAGGATTAGTAGAAGCCTCTCTGCATGAAACTGTAAGAGATGGTGCCACGACCAAGCGACGAATGATTATGCATGAATTGGGAAAGGGAAAGTTGCACTACTTGAAGCTGAAGTATACAAGCGTTGAATAATACATGAAGTAGGGAACATGAGGGCTATGAAATGGAGTCCTACATTTTGGACCTCAATATCCTATCCACCCAAATGATGGAGCGCAATTTTCACATGGTGGCCTTGGCAAACAGACTCTTAAAGAAACATGTCAATGTCACAAAAAAATTGAATACATGCCTAATGGAGGAGATGGACCAGCACACCAAGGATGCAGAGGAGAAGAAAAAAGGCATCCTTAATGCTAATGCCATATTGCATCAGCAAGTCCAATAATTGCTATAGTAGTAGCTCGAAAGCTAAAAATAGGAAACCAAAGATGCACAAGCTCGCACCATGCAACTCCAAATACAAATAGAAGCCATGGAAGAAAGGCACACCAAGCCAAAGTATTGGAAATAAGGGCCCAAGTATGCAATCAGGAAATGGATCATCAGAACCAATTCTATTTCCACGCTTTGAAGAATTGGACGAAAGAGTAAAAGAAAGAATTGGAAGCCACAGAAGCAGGATTTAGGGCTCACTTAAATGTGGTGGAAGGGCAGCTAGAGAAATTTAAGCAAAGAAATCTATGAGATAAAGGTGAAAGCAAGAAGGGGTGGTACACTTTTTGTGTAAAAAGTGGTGCACTTATAAGTTAAATGGAAGCAATATTTTTGGGTAGCTTGAAAGGTTAGGTGAGTGGGAATTTTTAGGTGTGGGAATGTATTAAAAATAAAAAAGTGTCAAAATTCAAATGCAAATTGATTTTGGAATATCATAAAATTTTAGTGAGAAGCACACCGGTTTTATATACACTACTCACACACCCAATTTCGATCACATGGATGCGCAACACCATAGAGAGCACTGGCCCATAAGGCTCTTTGGACCTTGCATAAAAGCATTGTCTTCCAAGCACTTGGCTTTGGCTCCCAGCAGTGCTTAATGAGACTAGGATAAGTCACATGGTATACCTTCTTATTGTTGTAGATAAATAAAAAGTCCTTTGAAATAGAACCTTCTGTCTCAAATAGAATGTCATTGCGCAATTGAGCTAGGGAGCAACATTGTCTTAATGAGATATTGACTAGCACATCACCATTCTCAACAACATCAAGAAGTTTATTTTCTGCACCAAAAGAATCTTCATCTTGATCCATTGGGACTAGTTTTGTACCTAGCATTCGACTGCGCTTATAATAAAAAGAAAAAATAAAATTTTGTGATGTAACCATGTACTTCAGTTGCATAGAAGGTTGGACAACCTCACAAAACACTGAACTACATGTCTTCTTATCCCAACCTTTATCCAAAAATTGTGGCATGCATGCCAGACTTGTTGCTTTAATTGTGAACATTGTTTTTGAAACCTTCACTGGAAAGGTATTAAACAAGTCTACAAAAATTGTGAGAGGCATGCATAAAGAAATTTTTATTATCCTTGTGGCAATATTGGGCCTCAGAGCTTTCTGTACTTCTTTGAAAAGCTTGGCCCTATATGCCTCTGTAACACTAAAATGTGGGAGAGGCCAATCCACTGAATTCCATGCCGGAAGGTCTTGTTTTCTTAACACACCATGTGTGTTTGCATTGTCCAGCAAAATGATCAGTAAAAAATATACCGGATTGAGCTAGCTCTGTTGCACATCGACCTTGGTATTGTTGTTCTCCTATCGATCCATGCAAAACATCTATAAATCCCAGAATACAATCGATGTTTTGCCATGTCTCATACGATGAAGGGTATAAATCTGAAATAAAATAACACAAGAATGTCAATAAGCAAAGAAAGAAAGCTTTATCTTAAAAATCCATACACCTATAAAGAACAAAACCACAATAGAAAAATATACAATTAGGCCTGTGTTGCGGAAGATCATTTGGATAGTCTCACAAGACAAGTTCTTTATGCATGTACACATGCTAAATCAAAACTTCTTTCACCAATATCTTCCCTCTGGTGATTTTAAAATCTCGTACTCTTCCCTTCCATGATGCCAAGAAAATATTTTTTGTCTGGGGTCTCTTTCTTTTGCTAGGTTGCATGAGCACCCATGCTCCTTTCGAAACACTAAACCTTTTCCAAGTTCCTTCCGTTTTGACTGTACTTGAATTCTCTACCAAAGAAATAGAAGAAGCAGGTCGACGGGGTAAGGATGTGTGGTATAATTCTGCCTTCATAGCATTATCATCCACAGAGCATCTTCCACAAGAACGGCCATAGTTTTTATTCACCATGGAGACCTTGTGAATCTGTAACCACAACAAAGTAATGTAAACAAGATAACAAAGTGAAGTTTCAAGAAAGAGAAAGTGGGCAGACAGACAGTTGACAAGAAATATCTTACTCTAAGCTAAACAGGATCAAGGGAGCAGTTTTGGAAAAGAAGAGGCTGCTGCACAATGAGGCAGTGGTGTAGAATGGTAGACCTTTCAAAGGAAAGGCAGCACAACATTTCAAAGTTCAAAGGAAGGTGGAAGCAGGAAGGCCCTTGTCAGAGAAAATGTCAGACTAGATTCTATCTTCATGTCCAAAGATCTTGTGAGAATAAAAAACCAATCTCCACATTAATGTAGCACGCTTGTGCCTACATAAAATATTGTTTCTTTTATCTATTTTCTCTTATTTTTGTGAATTTCCAACGTTACGTTGGCCCTCTGTTCATTGGTTGAGAGCTTATTTTTCCAAACCGTAAAAGGCCCCAAAATGAGCTCCCTTTTTCCCTAATGTAGAGCGAGAGTTTGAGGTCGGCTGGAGCCACAAGGGTGTGTTACATGAGTGTAATATTACTCAAGCACTGGAGAGATAATGCACGGTAATAATACCCAACCTTATTTGAAAGACTGAGCGGATAAATGTATATGTGATGTTTGAAAGCTCTAAAAGCATGTGACATATTGAAACTAGGGGAATCATTGGAGAAGAAGGGTTATACCTGAGTTTCAAGAACTAGTTTTAGGAACTTGCAGCTTGTTAATGAGGAGGCTCTCCCTATTTGGACGGTAGAAGAATCAAGTATCAAAAGAGGTGTTATGTGAAAAGGGACTCCCAGTACATCTTGAGCGACAGAATTTAAGTATTTTCATAATCAATAATTCATAATGTATGCAAAAATGGATCCAAGAGCACGACAAAGAATGGCAACAAAATATATGAAGAACATCTAAGAGGCAATGGGCGGGTGAACCCCACCATGTCAATGACATGGATACAAGAGCGAGTAAAAAACGTGTAAGAAGAAGGTGTGTAAGTTACACGTGAGGAGTTTGAGCTTAGTCTCAATGTGACAAGGAGGTAACACGAGGGTAACACATGGCATGGCCCACACTTCTAGTTTTCTATGTGCATGCTTTTTTGCTGTTAACATTCTCTACACTTGTGATTTTAGGTTTGGGCATATAGCAGCATGTGGGCCTATTGAATAACATCTTCGAGTCAAAAACATTGATGATATATGCCTTACTCAAGACTCGTGTATTGTTGCATCATTTTAACAACAATTATGTGCAAGTTCTCATGACAAAAATCTTGTCAATGATGAGATAGGTTACATTGGGGATCTAGAGAGAATATATGAAGCTAATTATTGTTTGATGAAACAAGTCTAGATCAACTAGAAATTGATTCAGCCTCTCACATGTTGGTGTATTTGGTGCTGATTCGAGAGCATGTTTATTACACATCATTTTGAAGGTTTGTTGGTTCCGCACACAATATAGAGGCAAAGATGCTACCATGAAGGAGAGCCCATGGGTTTTTGGTCAATCAACTCCTCCAAGTTGCTACGAGCAAGCAAAGAATCTTACCTTCTTCCAATGTACTATGAGCAAGAATTCTTTCCAGATGGCAGTCCATGGTGGCAAATTGTGCAAGTCGAAGGTTGACAAATTTTTGATAGCGCACTTGCCTCCTTGCTCGAGGATGGCAACCATATTGATATCCAAGAAAATACATCAATGGGGAGACGAGGAGGAGTGTACACATCCGACCTCAATGTGATGGTAATTGCTCAAGGAGATAGACCAAGACCGTCTAATGTAAATGAGGAATGTGAGGAGAAAGACAAGGACGAGGGGGACGAAGACCTCCCTGAGTTTGGCATTGAGCATGTAACAAAGTCTATAACATCAACTTTACCTATACCACCTAGGCTGGACCTAATGGAAGAGGAACTACAAGATGCTAGCAAGGACAATGATGAACCGCTCTTTTTTGGGGGACTTAGGGTTCTTTTTAGAATCAAGGGAGTGATGGATCTTTGCTGCACATGCATGTTCTGGAGTCTTCATTACTGTGATAAAATAGAGCACACAATGTTTGTTTTCAAAACATAGAGGTCCAATGCACATCCGTGCATTAGAGACATATGCATTAGAGGGAGGGAGGAAGAGAGAAGACCTTTGGGGTAGGGGTAGGGGTAGGGGTAGGGGTAGGGGTAGAGAGAGAGAGAGAGAGAGAGAGAGAGAGAGAGAGAGGGAGGGAGAGAGAGAGAGAGAGAGAGAGAGAGGGAGGGAGGGAGGGAGGGAGGGAGGGAGAGAGAGAGAGAGAGAGAGGGAGGGAGATGACAATCAGGGTACTTACTCCTTGAGCCAACAAAGTAGCTTTCAGAGAGGAAGGGGAGCCATAGCCACACATTTGGAAGTTGTCGCTGCGTTCACTTGGGAGCCAACGCCACGCGTTTGGAAGATAGTGCTTTTACACAAGGTCCAAAGAGCCTTACGGGCCAGTGCTCTCTACAGTGTTGTGCATCCATGTAATTGGAATTGGGTGTGTGAGTAGTGTATAAAAAACTAGTGTTTGGAAGGTGTCATTGCCTTCACAGTTTACTTTACCCTATTGTTTCATATTGCTTTTTTGCAGGTGCTCAAAAGAAGAGAGAGTTCAATAAAATGCAAAGACATTGAAAATTTGAAAATTGAGATAACACAGACTCCATAAACAAAGGTATTATATTCAATAAAGTAAAATTCTGTACAGAAGTGTTTAATTATATATGTAGAACATATTCTTGACAACAATTTTCTATTTATCTACAGGCTGATCTAGAGGCTGCTCTACATGGTCCAAGCTCACCGTATCATCTTTATTTGGAGAATCTATTTTCTGCTGCTCCATCCTGTCGTGTACAGTCTCTTGGTGCTGCTCCATTGTCTCCTCTACTGCCCCTGGAGCATCTGTTTGCTGCTGCTCCATCATCTCCTCAATGACATCAGCAGCAGCAGCAGCAGGTCCTTGTTCTTGTGGCTTCTCCTCATCAGCACAAGGTCCTTGTTCCTCTGGCACCACATCTGCATCATCTGTGTCATCAAGGTGTATGACACCTTCTCGGACTTTAGAGCTCTCACCCAACTCAACAATAGCTGGTACAATACTTTTGATGGAGTCTCAAAACATATAGGCATAACACCAAGAGTCACTTGTTCCACAGAATGAAAATCTATTGGCTGAGTTTGAAAACATGTGGACATAACACCAATAAGTTACAAACTGCTATTCATGTTTACTTGTCCATTTATGGTTTCTAAATATCTTCGAATCCCTCCATTGTCTATGTCTCTCTGCTACCATTGAATTGTCCAAAGTTTATCTTCGTCTTTGCTTTTGGGCTAGAATAAAAGCAAGCTTGACTTTGGAACTAGCAACTTTTCTTTTAGCATGCAGCCTTTGTAGAATGCCTCGGTAAAACCATTGGAAGACTTCCTTCAGACTATTTGCCTTTTGACTCCCTCCATAGTGTTGTGTGTGTCTGAAAAATGCATTACGTGCCATGTAGTGAGACTTCTCCATGCCTTGGGTAGACCAAATTGCTGGGCATCCATACTTTTTGACAAAATAGGGAAGGTGGTTGTAGATGATATGCTGTTTTCACAGAGACATAAGAATGCATAGTAAGTTACAAAAGAAAAGAGGATCACACTTAAGTAAAAGAAGAAATCACTTTACCATGTAGTGAGTTATATTGCAGGCTGTCCACGCGTCTTTCATTGACTTCCCAAAATGTTTAATTGTCTCTTCAAAGTTCTTGTAATCACTCTTTGTCCATGTTACATTGTCACAAAACATGAAGAGTTGATCAAGAGACCTCCACACCTCTGCCTTCACATTTCGTGCTTCCCCATCTGCCTCATGATCTTTCACGGCATTATGGACTTGCTTCCACAATCCATTACTAATCCTTGAAACTGTTCTACCTTGCGTTACTTGCTTACTACTGTGTTTGGGTCGAGACAAGAATCTTCTTGCCTTAACACCACCAATAGAGGGCTTGATTGGTACCTCCTTGCCATTGGTAGACTTTTTAAAATCCTTTGTGATATGAACATCACCTCCATGCAGACCTATATCGGATAACACTTTTTCCAATGCATGAAGAGCATCCTTTCTATTTCTTTCGGGACGGAGTTTCCAAGCAAATCCAATATACAAAAATACCAATTTCTCAATAATTCGACATAGAGCATGCAATGTGCATATGTGAACATTACATAGTGGAATGTCAAGAATGGCCTTGAAGTCAGGGTCAACTTTATCTCTATTAGGTGCTCTCTTCCACCATTTGGAATCCATTACTTGAGCTGATTCTTTGCAGTAAAGACAAGGAGACTTTGAGTTACCTCCTTTACTAATGTTATACATGCACTTAAGTGTTTTAAGATCCCTTGCCATGTGCCACTCTACTTGAAAATCACCTTTTCCTGCAACATGGAGATTCTCTCCTTGCACTTGTCTTTTAATTATTCTTGGTATTTCGGTGTGGTGAAACACCCAATCTAGTGTTTCATGGTCTTCTGTCTTCACCTGTGATTATACAAAACAAAAGTCTTACTATAAAAGATTTGAAAACATTGACTAAAATCAAGTACGAAACAAAAAATGATCATACCTGGAACGAGCCTAACCACCATATGTGTTTCTCCGACTGCACACTAAAATACTTCGAACTCACTTCAGTCAATGATGTATCAAGTGCTCCATTCATTAATGTAATAGTAATCCTTTCCATTTTCTTTTCCTTTACAACCTCACACTCATCCAGTTTGATAACAAATTTCAAAATGCCTTTGCACTCTTCAAATGTTATTCCATAAAACTCGACCATTCTTCTTTGAAGTTGTTGTAGATCTACAAATATATTGTTCCAAGGGTCATACACAGTGGTTCCTTTACCACCATGAAATATTTCTTCAATATGGATATATTGTCCAATAAACTCATCTATACTTTCATTCAAATGACCTCTTATCTTCCACACGGTTGCTGGATTTGGTAGTAAAACCCGTTTAATCCTTTGATCTCTCAAAGTTGAGGATATCGCATGGAAAATCGAACTATATCCCTTCCTGCTAACTCCACTAACATCAAGAGCCTCTTGGATTGTAGTACCATCAACTTGATTATTGGATATAAAGTCCTCTACAACATTGCGTTTGATTGTTTTGTATTTTTTTTCTTCAATCAAACCTTTTGCTACACCACAAGAAAGCAATCCTTTCATTTGTTTAACTGGAAGAAGGTTGGGGTCCATATTTTCTTTTGCAGGCTCCGATAGTTTCCTATAGTAATAACACAATATGCCTATATTATTCAACACTTCCAATCCTGTTTTGCGTTAATGGACAAAATAGATATAGTCATTTTGAGAGCATTTTTTAGTATAAAAAAAAATACAAACTAGCCTTGCTTCCTGAATTCTTCGCTTGCATCCACCAGTCTCAGCCTTCAAATTTGCAATGTTTTTAATCTTCCTGCTTCATTGTCTGTCTCCAAGCACGGTTCTCTTCCTTCTTGATCTTGTCAACTCTTTTTTACTCTTTGAATGCTCCTCAATTTCATTCTGCAACTACTGCTCCAATTTTGCACAAATAGTTATCTCTTGAATCCTGGCCCCCTTTTCTTGTAGGTACATTGTTTTATATGTTTCTGCAAATGCAGACTGTGCTGAAATATAACCAAGAATTTCATTTTATCCATCACCCACAAACCTCAGTAGTGTGGTTGGATTGACAAATGGAGGTGTAGAGTTTTTTACTAAACATTTTGGATATATGCTTCCATCACACCATAAGTCAATATGTTGGAGCCCTTCTCTTCTCATATTTTCCCGTTGAGCATTCAGCACCGTATCCTTTCGTCTTTTTGTGCTGGAGCATATTGTTCTTCTAAGTCGCTTCTTCTGAGATTGTGACTCACTAGTATCGGCCATTTTTTGTGCTTCTGAGGTTGCAAAGTTTGCTTGTCAATCTCATAGTCTTTTTGTAACATGAATCGTGGAAGTGTGGCCATATCCATACAATCATTATGTTCAGTGATGGATTCTTTATGAGAGGCCTATACACGTCGTCAAGAACTGACAGTTCGGTAGTCCTTACTGACAGTTCTGAGCCACGTTTCTATATTTTATTATTTTTGAGATCTTTTAGGAGAGAAATAAATCGAAAAATAGTGAATTTCTTACAGGGCCCCAAAATGAGCTCCCCTTTTCCCTAATGGCTATGCGATGAAAAATTTCTTACTTACCTTGTCTTGGTCCTTGCATTTAAAAGAAAATTATATGTTTATTAATCAGTTTAACTACAATTTACTACCATCTCATATAGTTGGTTTTTAGCCTCTGGAAGTCTCCCAAACGCATAGTCGATGGTCAGATTAGGCTCTGAAAAGGAAGTGCATTTTCTCGCTATGGAAGCTTTGACGAGAAGAGAGAATAACCAACTTCAGAACAAAGTACACTAGGCAGTCCTTCGAGGGTGGGAGACATGAGTGTGCATGATGAAAAGATGCAGGGGAGAAGAGAGCTTGAGCTCTTGCAAGCACACACACACTCACAAAACCCTAATAGAGAACACACAAGGTGAGAGGCTGAAAAACTTCTTCTTCTTCATACAACACTCAACACACCATATATAAAGATAAGAGTACACACATATGAAAAGGTACTCAACCAAAATACATACTAAGGTACTCTATAGTGTGAACCCAACGAAATGAGCTAGCGCTATAACTATGCCAGTCTCTAGAATGGCTGTCACACAGCCTGTCATCCCACTGGCCGCATATCACCCATTATCTCACACAAATAGGGAAGAGTAGTTGAAGCTCTTACCCTTGTACCGCTTCCTGTGCTTCTCTTGCTTGTAGCTCAGCCCTTAGCATGAACTAGGCTCTAATACCATGAAAAGATGCAGGGGAGAAGAGAGCTTGAGCTCTTGCAAGCACACACACACTCACAAAACCCTAATAGAGAACACACAAGGTGAGAGGCTGAAAAACTTCTTCTTCTTCACACAACACTCAACACACCATATACAAAGATAAGAGTACACACATATGAAAATGTACTCAACCAAAATACATACAAAATACATACTAGGGTTCTCTATAGTATGAACCCAACTAAATGAGCTGGCGCTATAACTATGCCAGTCTCTAGAATGGCTGTCACACAGCTTGTCATCTCACTGGCCGCATATCACCCATGATCTCACCAACCATGCCAGTGGTGTAAGTGTGGGGCCTATCCCCCCAAACGGGTCATCAGTGTCCACCGCCTCACTAGATGAGCTCGATATCTCAACACATGATATGCTCCTACAGATGATGCAAACAATCGCAGAACAGAGTACCAAATTGGAAGAGCCAATCTTTATTTCAGATTTACAACATTCTAATAAATCAAATACACCATTCGTGGTAGGGGCCCTACAGAGGGTATTCGGGGCCCAATACTGTGTCCTCTCTCTCTCTCTCTCTCTCTCTCTCTCTCTCTCTCTCTCTCTCTCTCTCTCTCTCTCGTTTCTACACATCTTCTTCTATGTTGTGCGTTAACTTCATCAACGAACGATTGCTAAATTTTGAGCATTGAAGTTGTCAATTCTTCCACCGATATTTTGCATGTTGCATCATCATTAGCCTCAATAGAAGCATGTAGAAAAGGGGCATGAAGTTCAACCACTTGGGGTTGACCAAGGCCCACCCATGTACAAGAATTTATTAACCTTTTTGTACCATATATAAATACAAAAAACCCCTAACACCAATCTCTCTTCTTTTCTCTCCTCTACCTTAATCATGTGTTGATAAGCATCAATGTTCTTAATCAGTCTTAGGGTTGTGGATCATTATAGCAAGGCTTTGATGCATGTAACATTGGTCTCAGAGCATTTAGGTTCAACCACTAAGCATAGTCCCAAGGAAGGTGCACAGTTCCAGCACAAAGGATGTAGCAAGGTAGCAGATGGAGTGGTTTGTAACAATAGGTGAATCCAAAGGAAGCATTTTCTAAGGGTATGAATGCATACCTAGTACATCATTAAGCTCTCAGATCATTTCCAAAGGCCTAGTAACAAGCATGATCAATTCCAATAGTTGAGCCACTGTTGTGTCAAGGTTAAGGGAAAGTAGGAATGGGAACAATAGTTGAACAGATGCTCACTTCTTCACCTCAAGACTTGGAAGTGGATATCAAGAGTGAAGGTGAGTTCAGATAAAAATATTAGTTAAAGTCGAAGTCAGTAAAGTAGAAGGTCAAAGTTAGTAGCAGTTCAGAGTTAGTAGAGCAGTCCAGGGAGGAAGGGTGATAGAGTGTCCATCCCATCATCAAGGTTAGAAGAGAATGTCACGTGCACGCTTGTGCCATGTCTTGAACTTTGTTCTTGCAATCATTGGCCAAATGATGTCTTTTGCAATCCACAAAAGTAGCAGAGTGACACTGTCTTGTCTTTTGCACTGTAGAGCAAGTGTGTGATCCTGTCCACTATGAGGGAACCTTACCTTCTCCGTAGAAACAAGGACAGATGCCTCCTCCAAGAGGGAACCCATATCCATAGCAATAGAAAACCTCCATAAAGCAAGCCTTTGTGCCGCCAACAGATTATCTCAGCACTCCACCACCAATCTCCAAAACTTCTCGAGTAGCAGGAAACACAAGGACCAATCAGCCCTCTCAAAAATTTGAGATAGAGAGAAGTTGGACATCAACAAAAAATCCACAAAAATCCTCCAAAAACACCCATTGGGAGGGTAGGTAAGCTGGGGAAGAAGATGAACAGTAAGAGCCACTTTTGGTAGGCTGCACCCCCACAGGCAAGAAACATATCTCCAGCTACAATTCAAGCTATAAAAATAGTCCACCAATCACCAATGAATCCCCCTCTCTGGACTGCTCTATGAGTAAAAATGCAAAGAAGGAGCACCAAAAGAGAAAACACTGACGAAGAAGGGGCCTACAAAGGTAGGTTATAATTTATTAGCACTACCAAACAAGTTTACCACTTTCTTGATTTATGTGAAAATGACCACCACCAAGTTTTAAGTGACAGGGTTCTTGACTAAACTCTGGCCATGTTCTATCAATGTGATTGAAGGCTTCAAAGTCAGATTCCCATCCGTGTTCATGTTCTTTGTCACCCAATCCATAAGCTTTGATAACTCTAGGCTCCGAAATAAGTACTCTATTCGTGGGAATAATGGAAAATGTCTTAGAAACTTATGAGGAATAAGTGTTGCTCTCTCCTTAAAATGTGAAGCACCGCATTTGGGACATGAAATAGAGTTTTGATGCTCTCCTCAATACAAAATGCAATAATTGATGCATGCACGGATCATGTTGTCATCTTTCGTGCCTCGTTCCTTGTTTTTGGGATGGTGTTATTGGGCGGTATATCCTTACTAGAAAGTAATCTGGTAAAAACAACAATTTATTAGGAAAATAAGATATCCTTTCACTTAGCATCCATGTACATCATAGATAATCTTGTCATAGAAGAACCCTCATAGATCTTTGTGAGTGCTTCTTCTTAAAGATATTTTTCATGAGGATCATTGTCATCTATATTACTCTAAAACTAATCATCAAGAAATCCAGTCATGTCATCAGCCTCATGTTCTGCATCGTTAGGTTTCTCTATTGAAATGCGTATCGCTCTCTAAACCTTTAAACAGTACTAGGATCATGTGCTCTAAAAACCCACATACACTCTACTAGCAATTGAGAGGGGTATGTCTTTTCTCTGAGCGTCTTGGTCTGAGCACATTTTTCTGAGCATGGCCTATATTGTGATTTCGTAGACAATTTTATCATAACATCACACACCATTTAGTCATAAAACTACCCCAAGAAGATACTATATACATTTCTACCCCACAAAGATGCCGCTAACATCACACACCCTTTAGTCATAAAACTACCCTACAAAGATGCTATATACGTTTAATTACATTTCTTTCCAATAGTATTTAGGGCTTATAAGATCTCTTTATTCACAAAACTACTTTTCATGTCTACTTCATTTCAACACCCTCCACCTACATCATCCATCATTCATACTACCATGATAGATAGTGATGATGAAATGATTGCAAGTCACATGGTGAAGAATTTAGGGTGCAAATTTGCATGCATCTATGCCGAAACATTTATTAGTTGCAAGGAGATACTTCAAGATTCAATTCACCATGATGATCATTTGTACACAACTCATAGTTTTGACATGCAAACCTTAATTAAGATATGACATGATTATCACATCTCTAGCAAATAGAAAAAGTTTTATGAAACCAACATGCTCAAAATTGAATATGCGATATTGAGATTAATATTCATGGTGGGTACTCACATGATGTACTGATAGTTCTTCAATATGATTACTACATCTCTAGCAAATGAAATAGGTGCAAGACACCACAAAAGTTATGCATGTTCAATACTAGGGCATCACAAGCAAAATGAATTGCTTGAAGGGAAAAACTCATGTCAAATCACTAGACTCAATGCTTGAAGGGAAAAACTCATGTCAAATCACTAGACTCAATCTTCTTTACTAATGTCATCCACATAGATATTGCGACGATGCCTTCTCTCTTTGATGGGGGCATTGAATGCAATGTCATTACACATCATCTCAGCCATAGCACCTGCATAAGAAGGCAAAAAGCTAAAATAGATCAATCAATATCAATGCCTCATTGATAATAATATTCTCCAACAAATAAGTTTAAAAAGATTAAACACGAGAGTAACATACTTACTAGTCGTCTGGAAGATTAACAACCATTTCCACATCTTCGGAATCATTTAGAGTCCCATAGTTGCTTAACACATTTCCCTTTCCTTTCTGTCCATCCAAAAATGGTTGCAATATAGAATTGCAAATGTCAGGATCATTCTCAATAGATAAGCATGCTCTCCCAGAATGCACGCATGCTTTTTGCATAGCACCAGTCCCAGCACCTAAGTCCACCACATGTCCAGAAATTGGACACAAGAACTCCAAGAAGTACAACATCATGCATGGAGCCTTCTCCAATGCACCTCTCCATGGAATACTCTCTCCATGTTTTATAGTCTGCTCACTTGTTGGTAAATAATGATGAAACAAACTACTTCCAAAAGCAATGCCCAATTTGGTACCAACCACAGAAGCATTTCCAGGATTACAAACACAAGACATACCAGCCCGATGAAGAAGGCATAAAACCACAACATCCACCTAAAGATAAGAAAAGAATTAAACATATACTTAGTACAAGCCATTTCATTATACGAGAGCATAAATTCTTTCAACAGGTCATTGTATGACAATTGTCTCACCTTATGATCAATACCACCAACTTTGATTGTGCAATATGCATCTAAGCATTGCATGTACATTCGACATGCAAACTCCAATCTACTGATCCTAGCATAACGCTCAACCAAATGAAGAACATGAGGAGCACACATAACTAGGATCCAGCCAGAATCTGAAACAACTGTGGCCGCTACTAGCAAGGAGTAGCGTACATGGTCCTCTGTTAATAAATTCCAAGATGGAGATGTGGAATCCTCTACTCCAAGAGCTTCTAGCTGTGTAGGCAGATCAATAATGACAAAATCTGCAGCCCAAGCAACACTCTTACCATTTCTTGTTTTTCTTTCACCTCCAAGACCCACAAAGTATTCCTTCATGTCTATATAGGCTTGTGTGAAGTTTGAGACAGACAATTGCTTCCCAAACTCGACATAATCATAGCACCAAACCTTGCAATGTGAAGCATCACATGTGCCACTCTGATTCAAAGTTAGAGAGGTCAATGGAATGTACAAAAAGCGGACAGACCTATCTTTCCATTTACATCCTTTCAGAATGGGTGTAGACTGCAGTACCTGCACATCTGTACCCACACCACATATGTAAAGACACAAAGTGATAACAACATATGTTACACAAACAAATAATAGCTTGAAAAAAGATCAAGAGAACTTACCATTATTAGTACCAGGATTTTTTGGTGGCCTACCACCCTTCTTTAGTTCCATACTTGAATCTTTGTCCTTTTTAGTCATCTTCTCAAGTGTTTTTTGAACCTCAATGATTGCATCATCCTCATGGACTGAATTTGAGCTTGATGAACCCATCTCTCCCTTTTTATGCTGTGTGTACAGCTCTACCTCCTCCTCGATGCAACATCCTTTTTTCATATCGAGCCACCACACGGGCAGTTCTTTCTCTCCCACTCAGAGAGCACTTGCTTCCCTTCTTTTTCTATCATGTTTGGAGAGTACATACAGAATTTTAAGTCCTGAATTTTTGTCCATACTCGACATATGGGCAACAATTTTTCAATCTTACCAACAGCTTTTAAGGATTGCAAGAATCTGCATACAATAAGAGTCTTAGTACAAAAGCGAAATACTTAAGGATGGATTTTTAATTGAAAAGGAAAAAACATGTATTGCTTACCTAAATACCAATCGTCGAGATGCCCTCGTCATCTCCATTTGTCCTGCTGCAGCTGTAGCAACAGTCATTGAATCCTTTAAATCTTCATAAAGTTCAAGTCTGTTCATTGCTTGTATTTCCCCAAAATACTCTCTCAACGTAGGATCTTGAGGAAGCACAAAGCTAGCTTGTTGACTAGCAACCAAGACCTGAGAGAGTAACCTCTCAGATTCACAAAGCAACTGATCCATCCATGCCTCTTTCGCCATCCACTTTATGAATTCTCTATCAGCTTTTGGCATCCCATAACTTGTTCTCAAATTTGAATCTGACCCTAAGATTCTGAGGGTTGCTAGTTGTGTCTCCTTTGAGACTTTTGCAATGGAGATGTTATACAACTTTTCCAATGTGACAATGGATGATTTATCATCAAATGGGAGGCTCCACAAGATATTAAACCAATCTTCACCATTTGTTGGTTTGACAATAGACAGAATCTACATATAAACAGTACATGCAATCGTCACACTCAATTGTATTTTTTAATCATACAATACATGCATATCCCATACCTTGATCATTTTGTAAACAAAGATCATATGACCAATCTCAAAAAACACTTGAACACTTTAAAAAGTCAACTTTATGTTAAGAATCATTAAATTAACCATACCTTGATCATTTTTCGACCATACTTGAGATTCACATCCTTTCGAATACTTTTAAGTGATTTCTCCATATCATCAACACTCAAATTTGGCTGAAGTTCCTTTAGCTTTGCCTCATAATCTTGCTTGTATAGTGGCTAAAATATATTCCAAAGAGATGAATGAGTACAATGAATTAGTTAGTTCTAATTTAAAAGACATCCATGATAAATGGTATGAAACTTACTGCAAATACCATTCTCCCTAGCATCAGAGATGTCAAAGGATACCAAGTACTTGATCCTTTACTGTTTTCATTTGCCCTATGCTTTTCAAGTGTCTTTTTTTCTTCCTCAGAAAAAAGTGATAAGTACTCATTCTCATCACATGAACACATTGTCTTCGTGTTGAACAAATAATCCTTGAGATTTGTTTTAATAATTGTTGTTTCATTAAGGCTGAAAAATAAAAAATACATAGCTTCAAACATATTAAGAATTGTTCACAAAACCCTTAAAAGCTCGAAAAAAGGTAACACATATAAGTAAGAACTCGCACTTACAGATTGAACCTTTGAAGAGCAGCTATTAGCTTCATTTCTGTTTCTTTCTCTGGAGTAATAAAACTTGCTAAAACTCAAATATGCCATGCCTTTGATGTCTTGAATTTCTCCTCAATTAGAGACATCCATGCAACAGTACGGTGATTCCCCTCCCACACAAAAAACATCTTTCGAGACAAAAATGACCAATCAGCATCATCAACAATCTGTGCCTCAAATTCTGCATTTACATCCCTCCAACAAGAATCCCATGATTGTTCAATTTCATCTGTCACCTCTTGTGAAACACCATCCGAAAGTGTTGTAGATAAAATAAACATTCCTTTCTGTTGAATATATTTTTCTGTCTCTAGAGCTTGCTTTAGGCTATCCATATCAGTTCGTAGGCCTCTCACTCTTGTGTTTACAACACAACGACATAATGGGATCAAGGGAGCAATCTTTCCAGGATTGATTGCAAGAGATTCAATAACATCCTTCCCTTGGCCAATATCAAGTGCAGCAGGAAACTCTTGCTCAAACTCCTCATCTAGTTGTTTATCCTCTTTCTTTCTCTTCTTAGAAGATTCCTCCACAATTATAGTAGTGTCTTCAAAGTCTTCCATCTCCTTATCCTCTTCAACTTCAATTTCAACCTCTTTTTGAATCTCTAAATTTGGTGTAGATTCCACTTGCAAACTTCTCTTGCTACTTGTCCTTCCACCTCTCTTGCCTCCTCGTTCTCCTCTTCCACCTCTCCCCCTCCTCTCAGAAGTTCTTAATTTTACCATCCTGCCAATGTGACAAAGATGCATTTAAAAAAAGAAGTCATCACATGGCATAGAATAGACTTACAAGGTCAATTAAGTCCCAGCATTACTTCAATAGCATACAAAGAAACCCCAAGAGGCTTCAAAATAGAAAATACCTGAAGCTTGATCGTGATGCTGCTAATTGAAGTTGCACTTGACGAGATGATGGAGCTTGAGGAGACTAGCTGGACAACAAAAGCATACAAGAAAAAGTTATTAAGCATACAAGAACAAGTTATTAACCTTAATAAAAGCGTACAATATCTCGAATAGTGTTGTGTCTCCTAAGGCCTCCTCGTCTCCTTGCCTTATTTTCATAATAGTGCATGTGTCTAAAAGGGAAGCGAAAAATCTCCAAGTACTATGCGTACATATGTCAATATCATGTGGTGTATAGGAAAACAACGTGATGTGCCCTTAAACCACACAGTGTATTTTGTTTATACAGCTTGGTATATATGTTCACTGTGCAATAATAATCTAGTCAACCAATTTGCAATGACTGACTAGAAAAGACATGTTTTTTTGCATTTTAAACATCTTTAATACCTCCCTAATATCATAAGGGAGATATTGGGGGAAAGCACAAAGAATCTTGATCATAAAACTCCTACTGAGTCTCTTCTACTACTCAAAATAGGCAACCAACAATCATAGAAGCCTTGAGAGGTATCGAACTTCAAAATATCCAAGTTGATGCTGCAAACATAGTATGCTGCTCTAGGTTACCATTTAATATTCTTCATTATCCTTCATGGCATAGATCCTTGCAATCATGGTGAAAACTCTATAATTCCATCCTATTATGCCAGTTTGACAAGCGTCTCTTTTCCATGCAAACATATTTATTACATGTAAGCATTCATGTAAGCATAATAGCTCTTGTAATTCATTCCTGAGCTATAAAGTTAGATTTTGGTAAAGTGTTGTTTGGTGGTAATCATTTTGTATGCATTGAAATGGAATGTCTAAAAATATCATTAACTGAGTGTTATAATCATGGATCTAGAAAACTTACCATTAAAGTTAAGCTTAAAAGTATTAATTGCACTTACAATAAAGAAGAAGTTAAATTTGAGTTTTTGTTTCAATCATACTTGTAAATCTAGGAGATGAAAGATCACTAAACTTTGGATATGCTTACATGTTCGTAGATATGAGTTGTGGCTTCTTGTTTTGGACAAAACTCATGTATATCCTCCTCGTCTCAAGCACCCTAAGTAACATGTATGGTATCTCTCCTCAATCTACTTATATATGCTAAGCCCAAAATCCTTTGAGGAGATCTACACCCCCATATGCAATGTTGTACTATCTTACAAGCTACCGAGGTCCGGGCATCTAGGGGAGGAGGGGTCTGCACCAAAAATAGCTCTCCACTAAATAATGGGGAGGCCACCATGTAAGGACAACTAAAAGAAGTGGGATATGTATGAGTGCCAAAGTATCTTTTGAATCAACGAGGTAACGTTATAACTCTCCTAGTGCGGCCCTTTATCTAAGTAAAAGGAGCCTTGTAGTATGGATACTATAGTTGAAAAAATATTGACTCTTCATTAGTGGATTGGTTGTAATCATCTTCATTAGGAAACAAGCCGGGAGGATACACGCAAGCTGTCTCGCGCAGCGGAAAGAAGGCCAGCATCGTCGACGTGTTTTGCTCCACCCCCAATAATAAAAAGATCTACAAGAGGGCCCGACGTGTGCATACCTTTCAGACTTGCGTGGCCATGACAGGTTGAGATGCCGTCCCATAGGTTGACGTCGTGCCAAGCACATGGGGAGTATACCACCATGTCAGCACCTCTCGACGTCGCGCCAAGCACATGGGGAGTATACCGCCATGCAGAGCAATGATTTGTATACCGCCATGCAGAGCAAGGGCGAGGGAGGCAGAGAGTTGATGATTATGCAGAGAAGGGCGAGGGCGAGGGAGGCAGAGCCTTGATGATTTGTATACCGCGATGCAGAGCAAGGGCGAGGGCGAGGGAGGCAGAGCGTTGATGAAAACGAAAGGCGTTGAAGATTGAAAACCAAAGGCCAAAATACCCCTTTCGTCGACGAAAGGGGTATTTTGGCCTTTCATTTTCTTTAATTTTTTTAAGAAAACGAAAGGCCAAAATACCCCTTTCGTCGACGAAAGGGGTATTTTGGCCTTTCATTTTCATGAGGAAAAAGGTGGGCCACCCCCAAACGATGCCAAAATTTAAGGATACCGTCTTCTTGTTATTTGTGTAAGATTCTCATGATTTTATTGTTATAAAAAATTTCATGAAAACGATGCAAAATTTGTCGGTCATTTAAGGATACCGTCTTCTTGTTATTTGTGTAAGATTCTCATGATTTTATTGTTATAAAAAATTTCATGAAAATATCGTGTGATATCGTGTGTCTACTAACACAATTGCAAAAAAACAAAATGGTTGTTTGAAGTTTTAAGTCGCTTTTTCATAGGGATATCAGTTCAAGTTATGGCATTTATGGTTGGTGTTTAAGAGACTAATGAGGAGAATTAAGACAAACGTTTTTTTTTTCAAATTTGGGGCCCCTTTTTCCTCATGAAAATGAAAGGCCAAAATACCCCTTTCGTCGACGAAAGGGGTATTTTGGCTTTTCATTTTCATGAGCCCTTAAGAAAATTTAAAGGCCAATAGACCCCTTTCGTCGACAAAAGGGGTATTTTGGCTTTTCATTTTCATGAGCCCTTAAGAAAATTTAAAGGCCAATAGACCCCTTTCGTCGACGAAACGGGTCTATTGGCCATTTATTTTCATGAGAGCCTAGAGTACAGAGAGACACGAGGGCGCGAGAAAGGGGGGCGGCGTGCGGGTGGGTCGCGAGTCATCACGAGGGCGAGGGCGGCGATGGCCGATCCAATCCATAATTCATCCAAGGGCTCTCATGAAAATGAATGGCCAATAGACCCCTTTCGTCGACGAAAGGGGTCTATTGGCTTTAATTACAATCTATGCTACCAAACTATGATGTGAATAGGAACCATGACTTATAATGATTATCATACGAATTCGATTGCTAATGAGAATGCAGCAATGATGAGTGATCATTTAATTAAACATCATTACTGTGTGAGGTTGATAATTTTTCATAATTGTGAGGTTGATAATTTTACTGTGTGAGGTCGACATACAATTAAATATTTTTTTGATTAATATTCAATTAATGATAGACCCCTATTGGAGAGAATAATTAAATATAGAGGCCAATAGACCCCTTTCGTCAACGAAAGGGGTCTATTAACCTCTATATTTAATTAATGGTTCATGAAAGATAGAGGCCCATAGACCCCTTTCGTCGACGAAAGGTGTCTATTGGCCTCTACCTTTCATTAATAATTGATGAAAGATAGAGTCCAATAGACCCCTATAATTTATATTCAAAAGGTTAGAGATGTGCTAACCAACCATTTCTTGTTCGCCACAGTTATAATTTATATCTATCTATCAACTTTATGTAGCAATAATGAAATGTCATTGCTAGCGAGAATGGCTTGCAATAACTCCCATACGTGTCAAAGAAAGGTTGGGGATTAAAAGGTCTAAGAGTCCATGGTATTATAGTATTGTTGTAAACAAATGATGGCTAAAATTTACATCATGGTTCAGTACCATTGTCACACTTGTGCCGACTTTCACAAGACCTATCTTACAAAGTTGTGAGTATAAACAATGGGCAGTGTGTGCAAAGCATTTGTGAGCATTTTTTCTTGCGGCAGACTCTTGTTTAAAATGAGTTCTTGAAACGAACACTCTCCTCTTGATCTCACCCTTTGGACTTCATCTCATTGAGTTGCACAGCTCAACCATTCCGTTCTTATGGAATCTGTCACAATTCAGAATGAGGATAGATCTTTGCATATGTTTGTTCGCACTTCCATAGGTAGAGGAGTGTTGTCAGAGATGGTGCTTGCTAGCCATTTTCAATTCACACTTGGGTCCATATCTGTCCATCAGCACTTTGGTGATAATGGGTCTGATTTGATAATGGAGCTGCAATACGAAGTCCATGACGATGGATACAAAATGTTTCACCTTGATGCGCAGTTTGGTGATATTTTCACCGTGAAGGGAGAAAGATTCAAGCTTGATGACAATGAACTTCAGAAGACTCTAGTGCACGAAAACAAAAAAGATTTCTACTCTGTTTGCAACAAAAATGATGAGGCAAGGAAACATGATTCAGCTAGCAACATTGAGAATGACAAACAACATAGTGTCATTGAGATTATTATGCAACTACCTATAAAGAACAGATTGCGTGAGGCCTATGAGAAGGTTGGAATGCACGTCACTGTGGATGAGTTGCCTTCTACTTACGATGGTGATGTTTTCTTTGAGCTACCAGCTACTTCAATGAAACATTGCACAAAAGGTACGGAGTCAAAATTTGATGGTCATGTTTGGAGTGATCCTATTACAACAAATATAGTATTTCCTGGTGTGGTTCGTAGAAAGTAATGTGGAGGTCACCTCCGTTGTATAAATGCAACTTGTGGTTATAAAGAAAGAATTGGGATAGAGAATGAGACACAATGGGATGGGAGATTCATTAGAGTGGCCCCAGCAAATGTGTCAATTGAATCATATGGCTCCTTATCATGTATACATTGTGGTCGTCCACCAATTTGCTTGGAGAGATGTTACTGTGAAATGTTACTCTGCATGCCAGAATGTAGAGATGGTGTGAATCTTACTCGTGCAGTCATATACCATGGCCATCATAATCATCCCGTTGGAGATGGTTTGACTAGAAGAACAAAGGATGCCATTAAAACCAAAGTTTCTGAAATGGTGAGAGCTGGTGGTGCTGTATGCCCTAAAGGGATACAAAATATAATTGTCCAAGACATTATTCTGGAAACTTTATTGTCTAAAAATGTGCAAGATGGGATTAAGATGTCGGATGTTGAGCTACAAGATTTGCTAAAACAATGTGAACCTTTGCTTGACAAAAGAAGGTAATTACCATAACATTTGTTATTGCATTGGTTTATTAAATTATGTTATCACAATGAATATTGATCAACTTTATGTCTGTGTAGATTATCAAGATGGATTGAGGAGGGTCGACGTGACTCTCGATCTGTGTCAGATGGGCTAGATGGAATTTTATACTTGAAAAGACATTGTAGATATAATTATTTCCAAAGTGTAGTGTTTCCTGGACAATTGCAACATAGTTCATTCAGCAGGTGTCATGTATTTAAAATGTCTACCCAAGGTTCTGGTTCAGGGGTTGATTTGGTAAATAAAATGAGACCTGGAGGAGAAATGGGTCATTGTTGGGTGTTGTTTGACTTTGTGAAGCGAATGAAAGATTGGACTACCATGGCTTGCCATGTGTATAATCCTTTTATCCAAGAGTTGCAAACAATTGCAACTTGTGACTTCAAGGTGGAATATACTGATGCACAAATTCTATTTTGGGATACTCTCAACAAAGTAATGGTTTCAGAAGGGTTTGACAATGCTGAATTCAAAGGGTTCATGGCAGATGAGGCCCAAGCCAACTGGAGAGCTGTACGTGCCACTTTCAATGGTGGCCCTGACAATATAATGGAAGGGAAAGAGCGTTCTTGCCTTTTCCATTGGGAGCAAAGTCTTCATTCCCATGCAAAGGCATGTATAAAAGTTGGCAGCCAAGAGGAATTTAAAATCCGATGTAGACGCTGGAAGGATGCCTCTACAGAGCAAGCTGCAGAAGTCGAAATAAGAAGCCTAAGGGCATGGTGGAATGCAGGCCATGCAAGTGACTCAGACTTGCCACGGCTTGAAACTTGGTTTGCATGGTGGCATGCTAGGATTTCCCATTGGGGCCACTACATTATAGAGGTTGGTTTTGTATTTCTCTTGAATTTTTTTTGTCATGTTAATAATGTAATTTTGCCATTACAATATCTCTGCAGAGTATGTCAGATAACGAGAAGTACTTGATACCTCGAACAAATCTAGCAGAGTCTATTCATGGTAGTTGGAGGGCTAGATTGAACCATGTCAAATATGTTGGTCTCTACAATGCCTCTATTAGTGACCTCTCCAATGCAATTTTACAAAGCGCTAGATACACAGCTTTTTTGAAGGGCCCGTTTATCGGAAGTGGGCCGAGTCTGGAGACCTTAAAAAAAGATCTTTAAAATCTCGGATTGACATTAGTGCCAAAACAGTTGTTGATCTAACAAGTGATGTTGCAAAGGAAATGGGTGTTGCATCTGAAGTATGTTTTAATGATGGAGATGACAAGACTGTGCGAAGGAAAAGGCCAAAGTCAATGCCTTCAAATATATGTGAGGATGATAGTCACCGCCCTGAGTATAGTTATGCAAATAAGAAAAGATACTCCATGTCTTCAAAATCTAGTACTAAATTTGCAACAGAGAGTTTTGAGGATGATGATTCCAAGAGTGTACAAGAATATGAAGTGCATGATGCAAATTGGGCATTACGAAGAGTTCCTATAACAAGCCAAGTCCGTTGCCAGGCTTGGCTTGGACAAGGAGGAAAATGTAACAAGCTTGTCAATATAAAGGATCGTGAAAATCGACGTGGAGTTGTTGCACCATCATTATTTGGGAGGATTCAAACACCAATTGGAGTGCGCTCCCAAATGATTTGGTTTTGTGGAAATGATGTAACCCACACATGGAAGCCATCAACTAGCATTACAGGTATTCCAGGACCATCACCAGGAAGGTGGAAGGTTCAATCAGGAACATCCTTGACAAGTGCAGAGATTGCCAGGTTGACAAGCTCGGGGTTTGTCATATTAGGAGTGTCAACTCCGATGATGGGTGCAAGTTGTGCTTCACCAATTCAAGCCCATGATGAAACAATAGTATTGCATGAAGATCGACCTCGGCGTCGAGATGGCAAAGCAATCAGATGGCGAAACAAAATCTCCAAAGAAATGGAAGATAGAATTCAGAGGTCATTGGTCATGAAATGCATTGTTAAGGACGCAACAGTCGTGAAGGCCATGGAGCATGCTGAGTTCATTGTTTCTACAGAAGGATCAATGCAAAAAGGTATTGAATACAAGATTGACATTGCTCCATTTCCTTCTTGCAGTTGTGAAGACTTCATTGGACGATCCCGCAAATTGGATGCCTATATTCCGTGCAAACATATTTATTACATCTTCCTTTCATACCTTGGATTGGATAGCAGAAATAATATGTTTGTTCACCAAGCCACCTTGAGTAAAAAAGAGATATTCCAGGCATTGTCCCGCATGCCTTGAGGTTTAGTTTTTGGAGACTGTACTTTCATGATGGTCAACAAAAAATGGAAGGGCTATTATAATAATCCTTTTTCCATAAGGATTTTGAACCACAAAAATGGTATTTTTTTGAAGACTGAACCTTCATGATGTTGAATACAAAATGAAAAGATATCTATAATAATCCTTTTTTCCATGAAGATTTTATAACACTTAAAACATAAAAAATAATTACAATACAATAATATCATGGATTATATTACAAATTACAAATTACATACTTCATTACACCTAAATCCTAAACTACATTTTGTCGAGCTCATTGCACTAAATCGACAAGCTCATTACAAGCTATTGTTTCTTGCATGGAAAAGATAAGACGAATCTCCTTCCACTCCATGATTGCTTCCAAAAGCTTCTCTTGGGCTTTGTTGATGTTGTCTTGAGTACACCCGCCATGCTATTGTATGCCACAAAAAAGATCTATGACATGCTGCTTTCTACGAAGAATAGTGTTGTATGCATCTTCATTGTTTTGGTACGTGAGCAACAATAACATGTTATTAACTATCTTCATTAATGTTTTGGGTCTACCCATTGAAAATAAACCTGTACAAATGCATTACATTGATTAAGCATTAGATTTTATAGTCTATGCATAATGCATAAAGATAACATAGAGCTCTCAATGCACGCATAAGCTTAAGCCATATGTATTAATATTTATGCAAAAGCTTCATACATTAAGCTTTATGTATTAAGCTTTAAGCATGTGGCTTATGCATTAAGCTTAATGCATAAGGCTTATGCATACGCATTGATGAGCATAAAGAGAGCTCTCAATTCATTAATTAGCTTTATGCGTAAGATTTATGCAAAAGCCATATGCATTAAGCTTTAAGTATAAGCTTTATGCATATGGCTTATTACATATATATTTATGGAAAAGCCATATGCATTAAGCTTTATGCATAAGCTTAATGCATATGGCTTCATGCATTAGCTTAATGCATATGGCTTTATGCATAAGCTTAATGCATATGTACTTGTGCTTTATGTGTAATAAAATAAAATACTCTTCCCAAGCACTCGGGGGGGGGGGGGGGGGGGGGGGGAGGGAGGGAGGGAGGGAGGGAGGGTGGAACATAAACAAGTAAAGAAATGAACTATGAAAGACATGTACTCTTACCTTGAGAAAAAGATATGTAGGCAATGCGTTGCAAAGCTAAGCTTATGTTACAAGGAAAATCTACAAGCATAAGAAAATATATATGTTAAGAAGCTTTGTGCATAAGTCTTATGCATATGGCTTATGTATTAAACTTTAAGTATATGGCTTAAGCATTAAGCTTTATGCATAAGCCATATGCATTAAGCTTCAAGTAAAACTCTTATGCATAAAGGCTTCATGCATGAAGCCATAATGCTTGTTGCATAAGACTTCATGCATTAAGCCCTCATGCATAAGGCTTAAGACTTATGCATAAAGCACTTATGCTTAAGGCTCTATGCATAAGGCTTAAACACTATAATTAAGCCTTATGCATAGAGGCTTAATGCTTAAGCCTCAAAATGTTATGCATAGAGGCTTTACATAAAGCCTCTGCTTCATGCAATAAGCCCTTATGCATAAAGCCTAAGCATAAAGACTTCATGAAATAAGCCCTTATGCATGAAGGCTTAAGCATAAGGGCTTTTAGCATAGAGCGTTATCCTTAAGCCTCCATGCATAAGGTTTATGTATGAAGCCATAATGCATTAAGCCCTTATGCATAGGGCTTAAGCCTAAAAGCTTAAATCCCTTATCATTAAGCCTCTATACATAAGGCCTCAAAGCTTTATGCATATAGGCTTCAGCATAAGAACTTTATGCATAAAGCCTTATGCTTAAGCCTCTATGCATAACGCTTAAGCATAAAGGCTTCATATATAGAGCCATAATGCATCAAGCCTTCATGTATAAAGGCTTCATGAGCTTTATGCAAAGAGGCTTTATGCATAAGCTTTAAAAAATGATTGTATGCATACTTAAAAAAATGCTCCCAAGCACCCAAGGGTGCACCATAAACAAGTAAAGAAAGGGTTTGTGAAAGACAAGTGCTCTTACCTTAATTTAGAGGAGTTGAGTGTTTGTTGAAAAGTAGAGTTTTCATTGAAATACAAGTTCCAATCTACAAGTAGAAGCATAAAAATAAATAAATTAGAGCTATGCAAGTGAAGACAAGTGAAAGAATAGACAAAAATCAAGACCTAAGTATGCACATAGAGATTGAAACAAAGATGAGAGAATAGAGAATATAAACCCTTATCTTCATCATGAAACTATGAAAGCACATAAATGAAGGAGAGCATGACTTTCATGCTTGAGGTGCTTGAGGTATGGAAGATGAAGGGAAGAGAGGAAACGAGTTTAGCGTAGGTTTTTGGGAGAAAAGATGGAAAAATAAAGGATGCATACTATTCAAGAGAATTACTTTTGTAACAGTACATGGCTACATATGCAGCTATAGCCATGTATATAGCTGCGTATTAGGAAAAAACTCATGTTGCATGCAGGCGTGACTCTCTCACTACGTCGTGTGGCTATTTCGTGCGATTATACCATCATCCTCATGTAGTGATATAGTGTGTGAATTTTGCTCGTATTCTGTACGCCTTCTCCTACTATGTGTGTATCTATAGGTTTAAACATCTTTATTTGTGCATATAGTGCGTGTATTTTGTGTGTGAAAAGATGTAGGGGAGAAGAGAGCTTGAGCTCTTATAAGCACACACACACACACACACAAACCCTAGAAGAGAACACACAAGGTGAGAGGCTGAAAAATCTTCTTCTTCTTCACACAACAAAAGAGGTCTACAAAGAAGATAAAGTGACTAACACACATAATAGAGTATATATACAAGCAGTCCATAATGTAAACACGCTAAGTAGAGTGGATATGTGTGGACTAGTCGGTGTAGTCCAGTTGTAAAATCTTTGGCGAAGATATGTCGGTGCCAGCTACCAAACCTGCCAATGATGTAAATGTCGAACAATCATGCAGGCGCCTCATGAGTGTCAGCTCATGTTGAGAGTCCATTGTGTGGAGAGAGAGAGAGAGAGAGAGAGAGAGAGAGAGAGAGAGTCCATTGGGTTGTTTAAATTCCCATGTCATAGCAACAGGACATGTGTACACACACAAAGAGAGAGAGAGAGAGAGAGAGAGAGAGAGAGAGAGAGAGTCCATTGGGTTGTTCAAATTCCCATGTCATAGCAACAGGACATGTGTACACACACACAAGAGAGAGAGAGAGAGAGAGAGAGAGAGAGAGAGAACATGTGGTACTTGCAAACACCCATAGAAAAATAATTCTTTTTCACACACACTTACAAAGAGAGACAAATTAAGACGTACAAATACATAACCTGCAGGATGAGGCGTCTTTCCAATTTGAATACAAAATGCATGCGTACACACACACAAATGCATGCGTACACACACACACACACACACACACACACAAACAAACAAATGCACGTGCACACACACACGCACACACTCAAAAGAGAGTGGGGTGGTATGGTCTCTACGAATCAATACATCCCTCTTGCTTTTGAATTAAAGACCTTAGCAAAGCACCTCAATAGCAATGTTTTTTCTACCTCATCCTACCTATAGAATTAATATAATTTAGTTCAAAGTCTACTCAAATATCTTCTTTTCTATTTTAAATAAACAAAGTTGAATATAGGAATCAAAAGGAGAAAGCAACGTAACTTCATGACAAGAGAGGATCGAGGCTCTTCTTTTAAGAGGGAATCCTTGATATTTTGCGTTGATAAGCTTTGTTCTTTTTTCAAAGTATCAAATCTTAAAGGTATCATACCAAAGTTGAGGTAATAATTGTTGAAGGGACAAGAAACCAAATGTTTTCTTATTTGATGGATGAAACCAAAAATAGGCTCTCTAAATTTATGGGGGATGCAAAGCCCCTTGTACATTAATTAAGTGGGCTAATTATAAGAGCCTTGATTCGTGTGGTCACATGTTGAAAAATATTCATAAACACCTCCAATTTATACGCATGTTTGGGGAGTGGAGAAGAGGAGAGCTATAAAACATTCCGTTGTCTTATTATGATTACTAGAAAAGAATCATTATGTTCTTATTTAGCTTACAAGCATAGTATAGAAGAAAAAATTGGAAATTGGATCAACAACTTTGCAAATCATATTTTCAAAGACTTTGCATGTATCTCATAGTTATTTGGTGGTACCAAAATAAAGTGATGATCCTTTTGGAGAAAAAAAATTACTCTCTTGTACTATATACTTCAAAAATGTACATTACATGAAGGGACAGATTGCCAGTCCACAAAATCAATCTATAGTGTGCATGTGCTGATAAATCAATTGAAGAAGGTGGTGTTGTTCATTGGGTTGGCCTAGGCTGGCCACTTTAATGTCACTATAAATCTATAAGGTAGGTGTATGTCTCTATGCAATGTGTAATATGCATAATTATCAACCCTCACATTATTTCTTCCAACTCAAATACCTTATAATTACTTGAGAAATTGAGCTCCCCCGTGCTGTGGTTTGCCTAAGTAGGCCAAAAAATATATAATTAACCTAATAATAGCAATGCACTATCATAATTTGATATGGGGGGCCTCAAATCTATGGTGATAAGGTTTTTTTTTTTGTACATGACTTACAATTGGAATAAGGGAGCTATGTGCTCTCGGTAAAAAAGCTTTGATCAAAAACAAATCTTTTCTAGCTCTGTCCAATCACTTTTTCCTACTTGTAGCTGCCGGTTGATTTCTGATTAAATCTGCTCCAGCATTGCTGCAATGCACTGAAGCTCCGGTGACATCGTGCCCTGCGCACTCTTGCATTTACCATAGAAGTCGCCCGGCTCTCCTTGCTGCTGCTCCTCCTGCCATGAATTATTGCGTAATGTCGACGCATGACCAAGCTGCACATGCGGATTGAATTGATCGAGGTCTATCATTAGCTTAGGGCTGCTAATCATGTTCTGCGCCATGTTTAGAGGCTCATTCCAAGCATGAATTGAGTTAGAATCTTCTACACTGAGGCTGTTAGATTGCAGTTGTTGCTGATCACGGCTGTGGTCAGATGCCAACTCTGGCCTTAATCCTGCACTAGTAGCTGCCCATTGCATTAGCAAAGCATGATTAGCCAGCTGATCAGCTTCTTTTTGCTGATCCTGATCACCAGCTAATAACTGAAATGACTGATCAGTGGCGCCTGCCGCAGCATTACAGATCATGTTGGTCCAGTAGCACACTTTGTTGCTGTTAACGCTGCCCCTTGTTTCCACAGAAGAAGGTGAGCCCTCCCTAAAACTGATAAACTCTGGGCTTCTGATAGCAAAAGGCTCATAGATAGGTGAAGATTTAGGCCCAAAACAAGCCAAATCATGAAGGTTTTTGTAGTAATCACCATACTGAAGACCCTCAAACAATCCAGGAAAGCATTCCGTGCTATTATTATTACTATTATTGTGGCCTTGATCTACCGCCTTGCTATCTAGGGCTAGCAATGTGGGCAGCTTATTAATAACCTCAGCTGAATTGAAGATTAAGGCTTGATTAGATGTGTGCAATTGGCTTTGATTAAGGAGGAGGAGGTGATGTGCATTATTGTTAAAGATATCGTTATTATTGTTATCATTAATTACGGGTTCTAGCTTCGAATTAGTGTCAATATTTGGGCTTTGAAAATTCTCGTTAGTCCTTACTGCTGCATTGATGGGTTCACGGGCCTCTTTATTGATATTACTAAGGGTCTGCCCAAGTATTACTGCTGCATCTGGAACAAGGTGGTTATTTTCTGACAAGAAATTCCGAAGCTGCACGCTCCAATTGCCGTCAATATTATCATCGCCCACTTGAAACAGTAGATTAGGCAGCCTCTGCACTGTGTTTTGCTTCAAATTATCGGCAAAACTGCCCAATTCTTGTGGTTTCTCGGGAATTAAACCTCCTGGATAATTAGCAGGATTAGTGATCTCCCCTTCAGCAGCAGCATCATTGATTATGGGTTGATGGGTTACTGGGTCCAACCCCGCCTGCTTAAGCTTCTTCTTAATGCAAGAGTTCCAAAAATTCTTGATCTCATTGTCTGTCCTGCCCGGAAGATGGGAAGCAATTTGTGACCACCTGCATTAGAAACAATTCAGATCACCCCAAAAAAGTAGAAATTTCCCATCCCTTGTGAAAAATTTAATGAAAAACTATGGTATAATTGTGAGGTTAGTATGGGCATTAATCTGACAGATCAGGACCACCATGGTCACCATGGTCAAGCAATGCAAGAATACCAGGCGACGTGGGCTTGATGCCATTGACACGATGATGAAGCACGTTAATTACCTGTTGCCCAAAATGGCATGAAGCTCTATGATAAGCTTCTCCTCCATAGCTGAAAATGTGCCACGCTTGAGATCAGGCCTCAGGTAGTTAATCCATCTCAAACGACAACTCTTTCCACAACGCTGGAGGCCTGCACAAAACAATAGTACATTAGAAATTCTCACGTCAAATGCAATATGATGTCTGTAGAGTTAACATTAATAATTCTCTAATTGAAATCTTAATCTTGCATGAGTACGCCAGTAATGGATGCAAAGTACAAAACTGCACAGTTCAATTGGATGCAGTGACAAAGGGAAGAATTCTTCGAGATACATTGCATAAGGAAGTGCATATAATTCTCTATCAAATCAAGTCCTGATTGATCCTAGAATGCAAGTCTATCAAATAACAATGAGCTAGTCCATACTAATCATACTATATTTCTGGTAATGCCTGCACTGACCAGCTTGTTTTGGAACTGAGCTCCAGCATCCATGGCCATATCTGGTGATATGGCGAATGAGCTTCTCATCTTCCTCGGGTGACCAGAGCCCCTTTCTCAGCTTCTGCTTTTGGCAACAAGAATGGCGCCCCATATTTGAAAGGAAAAGAAGAAGAAGAGAGAACACCAGCAAAAAACACACACACACACACACACACACACACACAGACTCTGTCACTTGCACGCCCACCTCTCTCTTTGCCCTTTGCTTTGTCTAAGGTTGTGTACAAAACCTCTCTACACTTTTAACTGAAGTGCCATTACCACATACACGTTGTGTTTAATCTCCACATACAAGGTTGGTGCTCTCCTTCGCAGCACATTGGCTACCTCTAGAACAATGCTATAACTGATTATACTCAAATGCATAACCTATGTTGTAATTTGGGTGGTTGCTCTGATGAGCTTGCAAGAAGGAAAACTGTTTTGCAGGTAGCCTACTAGTATTAACAGGGCTATTGAGACCCTCTAATTACACCCAAATCTTCAATTGGCCATGGAGGGAGAGGAAGCCAAAAGAGATCAACAATGGTGAAGCAATCATAAGAATGCCATTAAGCAACAGAGGGGGGTGCAGTTGCTTGGCCCTGGCTTGGTGAATTGCTTTGCTGTGGCTAGAAGCTCAGAGAGCCTTGAGATCATTATAACGAGGGGACAAAGGGAAACTTGCATCAGCAGCAGTGTTGTTGTGACTTGTGAGTATGCAGTGATGAGTGGGGCTCAGCCAGGAGCTTAATTATCTTCTATATGGTGGTGGGGGTGGGGGTGGGGGTGGGGTGTGTGTGTGTGTAAGAGAGAGAGAGAGAGAGAGATGGGGGTGGGGTGTGTGTGTAAGAGAGAGAGAGAGAGAGAGAGAGAGAGAGAGAGAGAGAGAGAGAGAGAGATGGGGTTCTAAGGTGGTATAGTAAGGTGGGGGTTTTGATCTAAGTAATTTATAACCTAAGGAATACATCAAATTGATTAAATGGAAATTGATTAATTAATAAAGGTGGGAGAGGGGGGGGGGACCAATGACTCATCACTCACACCGTTGCTGAAAGGCAAAGGGTGGGCTCAGTGGTAAATGCCTGCTGTTGACGCCCAACTGACTTTTCTCTCACGTCTTGGATGTTTCAAGTCATCTAGCTAGTCCCCCCTTGAAACCACATAATTCTGAAATAAAATTTGATTCACCAACAAATATAATAATATCACCAATATCAAAATCAATATAAGTAGAAGTAGACAGCCCAAGTGAAAAATATTTGCCAAAAAAGATCTCAAAAAGGGGGCGAAAAGAAACGTGACGAATTGAAAGCTTAAATAACTTAGAATGACAACAATTGACCAATAAATCGAATTTCAAGTTTGTCTCCCCAAAAAAACAAAAAAGGAATTGAGCCATAACTAATTGCTCTAGTAAATAGAATTGGGCCAATATTCCATCAGAAAACCCAGGCTATTATAACAGAAAATGGAACTTGAAAATGGCAATATTGGCTGCCTCGATACAATTGAAGCAATATTAATATTTGTAATTTTATACCATTTTTGGCTATATAGAAAATGGGATTATTTAATGTTGCAGGAGTTTTTTTTTTAAGACAAGACAAGGGCAAATACAAAGGGGCGTGGGGCACAAGGCAAGCTCCTTGGGCCCCACGTGTCGTAAAGGGCCAGTGATTGCCGAGCAACTACACAAAATCATGAAACGATAGCTTGGTAGAATGGGAGAGAGAACAAGGTAACGGTGGCACCATCCGATGCCGCTGCATGCGCGACTACGTAGAAGCCGAATCAACGGACCAGATTCAGCCATGCTTTCAAAAACCTTCTCAAGGTCAAGCTTTTCAATGCTTACATGGGACCCCATGTCACACCCCCCTTCTTAGTGATGACTCTCCTTAGGAACACTTTCATTTCTTCTTCTTAGAAATGGCACATCCACTTTTCCCATTTGTACATAAAGGAAGGCTTGAAGGCCTGAAGTTTGAAGCCCCTTAGTGTCATTAAGAGGTCCATCCTCTGGTTAAAGTTGCAAGATAGCAGATATGAGTCATAGATCATGTTCACCTTGTTTTTTTAACAGTTATCACTTCTATATGGGTCTATTTCTTCCCTGGGGCAATGTCTAGACAGATAGATAATAACAAGCAATACCAACATCTCCGAAAATGGGCTCCTCTCCCTCCTTTCTTCTCTTTCTTCATGTTTCTATTTAATCTACTCTCTCTCTCTCTCTCTCTCTCTCTCTCTCTCTCTGTGTGTGTGTGTGTGTGTGTGTGTGTGTGTGTGTGTGTGTGTGTGTGTGCGCGCGTGCTCGCGTGCGTGTGCAAAGTGAATGGGCTCCTCTCCCTCCTTTCTTCTCTTTCTTCACATTTCTATTTAATCTACTCTCTCTCTCTCTCTCTCTCTCTCTCTCTCTCTCTCTCTCTCTCTCTCTCTCTCTCTCTCTCTCTCTGTGCGTGCTCGCGCGCGCGTGCAAAGTGTTAACTCGCATCTCATAAGCCTTCTAAACCTAAAATCGTAACACACACTTGTATGGTTAGACAAACCTAAAATCTTAACGCATTCAAAACCTGTATATAATTCCAATTAGACTAAATACCATAAACAAGGGAGAGAAACTCATAGGTATTTCTATTACAATCACTTATATGCAAAGAGGAACTTTTGTGTCCTATTTAAGGAGGTGTTCAAAAAACATAAAAAACCAATGAGCTTCACCACGTTGAACAAGGATACCCCTTCTTAGTTTTCCATAAACTCTTGTTTATGATTACTAATCTTCATCCCTAACCAATGACACCCAAAGATGGAATCCACTTATGTGACTTAGCACCAAATGTTTAAGATATCTATCCAAGATATAATCATTGTTATCGCCTACCTAACTTGTGCCAAACCACCATTTCATAAGGCTTCTTAATTAAAGCAGGAAAATCTCTTATCTCAAAAACTTCTCATCCTTGTTGAAATTCTTAAAGCACAATATTCTCGCAACCTTTGCAAAAGTCGTCATCCTGGGTCGTGCCTGTGTGGGGGGTAGATCTATATCAACCAAAATCAAGTCAAATTTTGTAAAGAGGTAATTTCTCTTAATGTGAATGATTATTTCACCTTGATTCCAACAAACTATCTTCAAATTTTTAACTTTTCTTATGAGAATACTTTCTATACCTACTTTGCATAGGCATGTAAAACCAAAGGTGTATAATTTATAAAGGTTAACCTCTCTCTCTCTCTCTCTCTCTCTCTCTCTCTCTCTCTCTCTCTCTCTCTCTCTCTCTCTATGTGTGTGTGTGTGTGTGTGTGTGTGTGTAAAACACACACAAATATATATATATATATATATACATGTACTTTGCATAGGCATGTGAAACCAAATGTGTATAATTTATAAAGGTTGGCCTCTCTCTCTCTCTCTCTCTCTCTCTCTGTGCACGTGCATGTGTGTGTGTGTACACGTGGACGTGCATGTTTGTGTGCATCTTGGGAGGTCCATCTAGAAATATGTAAGATAGCACATGAGTTTATTAGTTTTACATTAACTTACAAAAAAGGTTAATTATATAAAGGATCTGCTAGCGCGAATAATATAAGTTTGATTTTAAAGGGTAGTTTTAAATTACCTTATAACTTTAAGAATGGGTGCATTTCAAATGTCAAAATTACACTATAAAAACATCTCTTTAATGTGTGTTATATAGAAGTTTTCAATTCCAAGAAAAACCCCCTTGAGGTGTGGGTGTTGGGGTGGATTGGTGTGTGTGTGTGTGTGTGTGTGTGTGTGTGTGCACGCGTGTGCGTGCGTGCACGCATGCGCATGTGCGTGCATGTTTGTGGGGTTGGGGGCATGTGTGTGTCCCCACACACAAGCATGTGTGTGTGCATGACTTGGTGCTGCCTATATGGATGCTAGTGGGGGTATGTGTTCGAAAACCAAGATGCTCATGGATTTGCATAAGTTTGCAAGCTATGGGGTGGAAGAAAAAAGAAATGTGGGCATATTATCATAACAAATATGCTTAATGTGCCACCATAAGTATGGGGCGATGAAGCTTTTGACTTTGTGTTAACTTGAATCAATGTGGGGGACAAAGAGGGGGGGTTTGTTTGTCATATAATGTGATTTTGTACACTGTAGGATGAAACTTCAACAATGGTTACTATGAGGGTGATAAATGCACATGACAAGAACACATCCAAAGGTCCACTGATGTATCTTGTAGTTGGTACATTGAACCCATGTGATATGAAGGCTTTACTAAGGGTGACACTTCTCCCTTCTCATGCTTATGCCACCGATTTAAATTTTGATAAAAGCCTACATCAATGACTTCACGTGAAAATGGTATACATTTTCCACCTTAGCCTCACCTATCTTATTTAAAACACAGGAATACACTCTATGATCGCTTTACTCAAGGTAATTCTTAGAAACAAGACACAAGATTGACTCTTGGGCTCCAAATTACAACAATAATATCCATGAAATTCATTAAACCTTGTAATTTCTAAGAATTTTTGACCTATAGGATTCAAAATTATGCAAAAGGGATTTATGATTTATTACTTGTGTGCCTTGCTACAATCGTGGGAGATCTACTCATCTAATACATATATCATACATGAATACAAATTTTTTAGCTTGGGTAATAGCATGTACAAAATGTGTCATAATGGTCTTGATGTGCAAAAACCTATGTGTAAGTGGTAAATAAAGTTGTAATGCTAAGGTAAATTTCACACAACTTGAATACATAAAGGGTGGCACACGAATCCACATGGTTTATGGGGTTTTGAGAAGGTTCCTCCTACTTAGAACATTGGTCCTCATCAAGGGCAATAAGCTTATGTAAAAATCCCCTTAGATGTGGATTCTTTTTTTTTTTTGCATACAAAATTTTGGAGCTCTATTGATGCAAGTGATAATTTTTCATTTCTTTACAACAAAAATAACATATTTTCTTATTAGAGTTTATGAATCTCATTTTTCCATAGCCTTTGTGAAATCTTGTTAAATATGTATACGATTAAATCTAACTTCTATACATGTAGAACTTCAAATAAGACAAGGGTTAATCCCTTTGAGATGGCCTACCTTTGCACATGCACACACACACACACACACACACACACACAAAACATAGCACAAGAAAAAGGATTAGGACAAGAAGGTGGAGGAGGACAAAAAGAGAAGAAGAAGCAGAAGAAGAAGTGGTGGGGGAGGAGGGGTTAGAGAGAGATAGAGATAGATAGATAGTTAGACATAGACACACACACATGCGCATGCACACACATGTGCACATGCACACGCACACACCTACACACACACACACACACAAATTATTATTATTATTATTAACTAACTTTCAAAAACACAACTATTAAGCAAGCATTACATGTCTGTAAGTCCTACCTTACAAACATAGGTCAAAAGATTCACATATATTTTGGAGTTGATCTTTCCCAAGTGGTTTATCACTACATGTTACCGTGGTGATGTTTGAGACAAGGATACAATGTATACATATGGTATCTTAAGATGTGCCTTCTAATAGATACTACTTATGTTTGGTAATAGTTTATAATCATGTACTTATGTTTGGTAATAGTTTACAATCATGTACTTATGTTTGGTAATAGCTTAAGATCTGCCTGCTTATATATACTACTTATGTTTGGTAATAATTTACAATAATGCAAGTTTTGAAAGGAATACACACTAATTCACATATTACACAAATGTGATATTATTTAATATATATTTTGCATTCAAAGGAACCAACTTGTACTTTTTGATTTGAAGCTTAAATAAGGCCACATACAAAAAGAAACTTCTATTCGGATTATTTTATGGTAGGATGTAATACCTTAGTCCAAATATTCAAGGGATGTTCTAGGGTATAAAAAAAGTTACTCTTGAAAGACATTATGTAAATCAGGTCATATAAAGTCTGAAAAGTTTGTACATGAGCGTAAGTTAGAGAATTCATTTCTTAAACTTTATGGATAATATGTTATAGTAAGAAGTACATGAGTGATCCTATTGAAAAGCTCAATGAAACTCCACAAATTATAGTCAATATAAGTATTTATCTCTTTTGTGTTCTTATCTTCAAATGAATTTGATGAGCATCCAATCTCATGTCATTTAAGATTTATGAAAACCATTAATCTAAAGGCGGTGAAACCCTAGATATGGACTCATTTTTATCTAATATAGTGCCAGAATGCATGCAAAGTATGCACATTACATAACTTTATATTTTCTTTATCAGAAGGCAATACTTGGTGCAAAAAGAAACGGAAGAATGGAATTGGGAATACATGTTGTAGATTGAAATTACTTTGAAATGCAAGATTTGTGCAACCATTGTTTTTAGAAAGTTCTTACTCAATTACTATACCTTTAGACAACCATTGCACTAACTATTAGAGAGAGAATTAAAGAAATCCTTTAATAAGTAGTTTCTAATTTTTTGGGGTTAAAAATTTTATATCTTGTCTTGTTATAGTTAATAATATGTTCTAAAATATTCTTAAGTAAATCTCTCTCCATCTCAACCTCATTTGAGCTCCATTTATATTTGAGTGACAAAAGTAACTTAAGGATTCACTCGTCTGTTAAGGGGGTACACTTCCACTTAACTCCCACAGGAATAGAATGATGTAAGGCCAATGAAAGATCTGTTTTGCAAGAAAAACATGATATGCCCTCATCTTATTCATAAAAAATGGTAGTTTTTTTTTCCATCTATATATTTGGTAAAAGTTTCTTAAGTAAAGCTTTCTCTATCTCAACCTCATTTGGACTCTGTTTAAGTTTAAATGACAAAAGTAACTTAAGGATTCACTCATCTCAGTAAGGGAGTACACTCTCCACTTTACTCCTACGGAAATAGAAGGATGTAAGGCCAATGAAGGATTTGTTTTGCAAGAAAAATGTTCTAAAAGTTTCTTAAGTAAAGCTCTCTCTATCTCAACCTCACTTGAACTCTAGTTGTGTTTAAATGACAAAAGTAGCTTAAGGATTCACTCTCGCTAGTAATAAGGGGGCACACTCTCGCTAGTAATAAGGGGGTAGACTCTCCACTTAACTCCCAAGGAAATAGAATGATGTAAGGCTAATGAAAGATTTGTTTTGCAAGAAAAACATGATATGCCCTCATCTTATTCATAAAAAATTATAGTTTTTTTTTATGTGCATATGTTTTTTTTTTGCAAGAGAAAACATGATATGCCCTCATCTTTCTTATTCATAAAAAATAGTATTTTTTTCCATGTGCATATGTTCTAAAAGTTTATTAAGTGAAGCTCCCTCTATCTCAACCTCATTTGAACTTCATTTATGGTTAAATAACAAAAGTAGCTTAAGGATTCGCTCGTCGATAAAGGGGGCACACTTTCCACTTAACTCCCACAGAAATAGAATGATGTAAGGCCAATGAAAGATTTGTTTTGCAAGAAAAACATGATATGCCCTCATCTTATTCATAGAAAATGGTAGTTTTTTTTCCCATATGCATATGTTCTTCTTCTCCCTCCACTATTGATTCTTTTTAAGCTCCTTCTATATATTATTCTCCAAGTTGGGGGAGACTTTTACAAAGGAAAAGAAAACCCTTCTCCATGAAATAAAAATTCCATGCACACTTATTATCAAGATGTTTTAAAAATTATACCTTAACAATTTCAACCTCTTTACCCTAAATCATGTGCTTTAAAGTACATACATGGAAATGACACATTGCATGGCATGTTAGAGTTGATTTCTCAATGAAACTCTATAAGATTCCAATGCAACTTTATAGTTGATGTCTCAATGAAACTCTATAAGATTCTTTAAACAAATTGTTCATGGCTTTTATGGATCTTCAATGTGTGAGACTTTATAAGGTGTCAGAACTTCAAAGTTAGAAGTGCCTTTTGAAATGAAGGATCTTTCTATCTCAACGAGCTCGAGTTCTCTCTCTCTCTCTCTCTCTCTCTCTCTCTCTCTCTCTCTCTCTCTCTCTCTCTCTCTCTCTCTCTCTCTCTCTCGTTTTCGTTAGATGTTTTTAAATGACTTTGATTGTCCTTTGTTGATCGTCAAAACAGTGGCCTATCAGCTATTCGCTTACACAATCACATCATCTCTCCCCCACCTTTGGGGTGATAAGGATATGTATTTCTCACATGGTGTTGATTGCAATATGCGGATGGTTGACGTTGGACACTTAATATAACATAGGAAAGCAACCGGAAGGACCCTCACCCTCTCATCAAACAAGCAACAACCAAGCAAAAGCCACAAAAGAGAGAGAGAGAGAGAGAAAGAGAGAGAGAGAGAGAGAGAGAGAGAGAAAAGAGAGATTGTGATGTTTACCAAAGAAAGGTTAGAAATAGGAACAATAAACCATACTTTTATGGTACCCTTCATCACCACTCGAGCTGCCACCAAAGCGTTGGGATCACTACTAGTGCCAAGCTGACGTGTCAAAATAGTCTTTTTGGCGCAGCCGTAAAAATAAAGCGGGGGAGCGTTTACTTAGAGAACGAATCACTCACTCCCCTTTTAAAAATATTATATTTGGAAAGGCAAGCCGTCAGCATCACCACAGCTTCTCTGATCGTCGAAATGACCTTCCGGGCCAGATCATGTCGGCCCAATTGCTCTTGACTTTTGGCTTTTTGATCTGGGCGGGCTACCCAATATTACACCGACAAATTTACCCCCCCCCCCACACACAAACACACATATTTGCATGTGGATGAATAACTCCTCAAAACAATGCTAAGGTCAAATGTTATATAATATATATATATATATATATGTATGTATGTATGTATGTATATGTATATATATGCATGTGTGGTATCCATAGAATGTGTAAGATCATGTGTTATGTGTGTGTGTGTGTGTCAAGTATATATATATATGTGTGTGTGTGTGTGGTTATCCATAGAATGTGGTAAGATCATGTGTTATATGTGTGTGTGTGTGGGGGGGGGGAAGTAAGGGTACATACATATACATATACATATACATATATATATATATATATATATATATAGAGAGAGAGAGAGAGAGAGAGAGAGAAATACATGTGTGGTATCCATAGAATGTAAGATCATTTGTGGTAAGATCATGTGTTATATATATGTGTGTGTGTGCGTGTGTTTGGGGGGGGATTCTGCGGGGAAAGGGTATCCATAGCTAGTAGTACTAGTCTACAGGGAAAGGATAGCCTCTGTCTTCCTTTTGCTAATTGAGAATTAAAAATGATCAGTTGAGAGCTTCTCTAAAAGGAATTGAGTCGGTCGCAGAAGAAAAATGTAAGTAATAACATTGTAAAAAAATCCAAAAAGCATGGCCATTTTCTTCACTTTTTCAGCTTTATGAAAAGTAGAGAGGAAATACATATATATTTCATAGAAACAAGTTCTCCAAAAAGCTAGGTAGTAGCTAGCCTGCAAATAGTACATCGAAAAACCCGATTCGTAGTGTATTTATCGTGTCTGAAATTTAAAAGTCCGAACTGGAATTCGGCATTGCCTTTATATGTTCAAGGAACATGAATTATACATTGCAGTTATAATCGATCATTGAATTTGGGATTGCCTTTATTTTCAAGGGTTGAAATTATGCATTTCAGTTACAATTGAGACATTTATCTAATTGTAATGTCAAATCTTGGATATTTTTGAGCATCCCCTTTTTTTTGGTGGTTGGTTATTAATAAAAATAAAAAAAAATTGGGCCATGCACTTCCAATCTTCAATACTAGATCCAATCACTTTGGAGCATGACCACTGGTTGGATTGGTGGGGGAAAAAAAGCTTTTATATTTTTATTTTATTTTTTTGCATGGGAAGTCCAATGTGTAATATCACTTTTGAGTTGGTTATATCACCTTTATTTTGATCATAGGAGAAAGCACTTTTTTTTTGGGAGGGAAGGCAGGCTTGATTTTTGACGGGCACCCTTACGCATCAAAAAATGACGGGTAGAGTGAAATATAGCAAGTTTTTTTAATATTTTAGCGTAATGTTTGACAGGCATGTTAAAGTTTTGCACGACGAGGGTGCTCGAAAAACGGGCGTGACGCCCGTCAAAAAGCAACTTTGGGGGGGGGGGTAATATGGTACAATTTTTACAAGTTGTGACTACCAAGCCCTTTGCTTGCCTCTTTTGGGACGTCACCTTGAGCACACGCGGGGGAAGCTTTTTGTAGGCCCTTTTTCCCTTGTAGCATACTACGGCGGTCGGGCCTTCATGATTACTATTTCGAAGCTTTTGGCACACGAACACCGGTCACCTTTCATATGATGTCTTAGAAAGCTTCGAAGAAAGGGGGTGGGGCCCTCTCTCACATCTCTCTTCTCTCTCTCTCTCATCTCTCTCTCCCGGCTTGACAAGACTCCTGCGTACATGGGGCGGTTTAAGCTTCACGAGGTTAGCAAATTGAGATGAACTTAAAAACAGCTCCTCTGTCGCCGTTTTGACACACACACGCACACGTGTGGGCTCGCAGGATAGACGACCACATCAGTCCATATAAGTCAGTGAAATTGGGCCACGGTTCGCTTATAAACCACAAGGACAATAGAGAGAGAGAGAGACAGAGACAAAGAGAGAGAGAGAGAGAGAGAGAGAGAGAGACCATATTAATCCTAGGAAGGATGACCCTGACGGAAAGAGAGGGATTCTAGGATGAGAAGCACCTCCCACCAACCTCCTAGCTCGTCCTTGGTGTATCGTGGAAGCCACACACGCCATGAACATCACATGTACACCCATACATCTTTGTGTGTGTCACATACATCCACACATATATGTGTGCATACACACACACGCACACATACATCCACACACACACAGGTGTGTGCATACACACACACACACATGCGCACACTCACACACACATCCTCCGAAAATTCAGAGCCAAAATGGTGCTTTAAACTAACCTTGCTTTGGGAGTTTCAATTGAATGGGGGATTCCACAATCCAAGTACCCGCCCAACAAAGTTGCTTATCGGCCATGTCGCATCCGCCCCCATCATACAAACATGGGGACATTCAAATTAGCTTGGAACCCTCCAAAATCAACTTCAAATGAAAGCTTTATGATGCTCTCTCAACCCTCCCTTACGACTCCTCATATATAATTATGAACTTGGAACAAACCTAATTCCTAGCTCATCATGATGGAGTGGCTTATTTTTGAAGTGAAGCTCGTTAATACATTCGCTCTAGTAGATGACAACATTTTATCCTTTCCAACACTCCAAGACATCTAGGAGATACCTTCAATTGTATGCAAAGCGCAATTAACATAAAGGTTGACATTGGGTTCCCCTTAAGTTGGCTAAAGGAAAAAATCCTTTGAAGTTTATCATTTGGACATGTTTATTGTAACGGGAGATCTAAGGCTAGGCCGTCTCCAAAAATTGAAGGTGATGCAAGAACAACATGATATTATATATTTCAATCATCCATGTGAATAATGGAATCTCTTATCTCTTCTATTCCTATGTTCCTATAGATTGCCTCCTCTTCCCCTTTCCATGTGCATAGTGCTCGAGTCTCTCTCTCTCTCTCTCTCTCTCTCTCTCTCTCTCTCTCTCTCTCACACACACACACACACACACACACACACACACTTGTGTACATGCATGCATTCTGTATATAGTATGCTTACATATTTTTATGTGTGGCATGTATGTGTACATGCACGTATTTATGATTATGTATCCATGTTTCCATGCATGTAAGTGAGTATGTTTTTTCTATCTTTTACCTTTGCATATGCTCATGTAAATGTGTGTGCACAAACATATGCATGAAGTCACCAAAAGGCATCAAGTAATCATTTTCACATGAAAACTTAATTTCTATCTTTCCATGTGATTAATAGGATAAGATGCATTTTATTATGGCTATTATGTGTGGTCTAGATGAAGAGGCTAAGTAAGAAAATGATATTATGACTATTATATGTCCTCTAGATGAAGATGTTATTATAATTCAATGAGCTGATCTTTTGAATAATTTTAACTTAGGTATAATTTCCATTTTGAGTAATTTCTTTGAGTAAATTCTATGATTTTGGAATATGATGTCCTGGAATCAAATTGACATGGTGATTGACAATGGTACAACTTTGTCCACTATGAGGAATTTTGACTCATAATCTCTTATTGTTAGAATAGGCGAGAACGAAGCATGAAAACCAAAAGATGCATCCATAAAGACCAAAGTTGAGATAGTCCCATCGCAATATCATTTGTATTTTGAGATTGTGGGCATCCACATCCATTGTACACAAGGCCGAACACGAAGATATACAGTCTACAATAAATTTTTATTTGATGTAAAGTGTCTGTGTTCTTTTAAAAACCATTTTAATAATAAGAATGCAAATTGAGGAAAATTTTACAACATTAGCGTTGTAAAAATATATCTTTTTTCTACCTTTTCAAGAATTTTACCAAGGAATGTTGTGAGGGTTTAAAAGAAATGCTTTGAGGAAACTTATATTATAGAAAAATATATTTTTCCTTTTTTTAAGGGGGGAGGGGCATGATAACCTGAAAAGTTCTCTTCTTTGCTAGAAATTTGTAGATCTCATTAAAGTTTAATAATGTCTACAAGGTCCCATGGCCTTAACAAAGGAGCTCCATGGCCCAAACAATAATACATTCTTATGTCATAAAACCTTAAACTTAAGATTCTTCATAAAGGGCTTGTACATAATCTTCAACTATGTTGGCTACCCTTTCCGTATAAGTCTATGGGAGTTCACATCATATGACTAGATTTCTTGGGAAATGGCTTCAATTATGCAACTAAGTTATTTGCCTAGTCAGAATCCACAATAACAAAACTTTTCAAGAGCTATATAGTAGATCTAGTTAGATCTACTATATAGTTAGATCTTGAATGGGCACAAAATATAAGAAAGTCTTCTTCTACACAACCAAGGTTCCATAGAGGCTTGAATGAGCTCTCCAAGAAATTGTTAGTGAAATTATTATCATATTGATTAGTGTAGGATTCGACCCAATAGTTGTCTTATATACTTGGCCCTCCTTTCACACTTATTTAACTATGCACATGCCCATGCCCAAACTTTTACAAGCATATAGGCTAATATGTACATGGCCACTTCTCATGCCCATGGGCTCACCATTGTTACAAATAATTCCTACCCATAGGTTTCGCCTTCAAAATAAAACCATTAACATTCAGCTCAAGAGATGGTATTTAACACAACCACACCATGTAAGCCACTTGTCATGAAATGACCAAAATGATATGGCTATAAAATCTATCCACATGAGAGCATAATGTCATCCATATAATCAAAAGTGCTTGTAATTCTCTCAAATCAACCCTCCATAAATATGCCATCACATAGCTTCTGTAAAGATAGTTTGCATATAGGAGTACTCGTAGGGCCTCCAAAACTGAAATTTATAGGGAATTCAAGCAAGCATATAATCCACCTTTGCTTCAATTATTCACCAACCCCATGCATCCATACTTGTCCTTCAAACACTTACAGGGAATTTGAGCAAGCATGTAATCCAACTTTGCCTCAATTATTCAACACCCAATACATCCATAAGGTCTTCAAACACTTCTAACATGGAAGCAGACTTCCATGAAGCCTCCTCAAGGGAGTAAACCTTTCCATTTCACCAAGTATTCCACTAGAGAACAATTTCAAGCACTATTTCCATCTTGCCTCCCCCTTGCGCGTTATACTCTCTTGCACATATTCAATCATATCCTCCTCATCCACCACTTGCACATCCAAGACCAAGTAAGCCTTCAAATCTTCAAATGTGATACATAGAAAACATCATATATCCTAGTGGTGGTAGGAGGGAGAAAAAATTGATAAGCAACTTCCCCAAATCTCCTTAACACTTTGAATAGTCCATATAATGACAGGAAAGCTTCATGATGCATGTGTTGCCTTTGCCAGTGAGCCATATCAACTCTTGGGAATTCTTAAAAACACGAAATCCCATTCTTTGAGAGACAATGGCCTTCTATGAGAATCCTCATAGTGCTTCATTGTCTCTTGATACTTCTTGAGGTTGTCCTTACATTGTTGGAGTATGGATTACCATTGTGCATCCCAAAAGAATGACTCCCTATTGAACTTATATGTTCTCAATGGGGTGGAAATTTGTCCATATCTCTTAAGAAACCTTCGATAGAAAGATGAGAGACCAAAGAATCCCGTAATTATGTGATGTTAGAAGATGTTATTGGCCAATTCTTGACGCAGTCCACTTTCTTAGGATCCACCCTCATCCCATCCTTGCCAACAATATGCCTAAGGTACTCCACGTCTTGTGATATAAATGTGCTTGGTCTCCTCAAAGCCTCCAAGACTTATGCACATGCTCTTCTTCACTTTTGCTATATATCAATATTCATCAAAGAAGACTAACATCGATTTAAATAGATAGGGCTATAGCATCTCATTCATCAATTCTTGGAAGGTAGAAAGAGCATTGCATAAACCAAAAGGTATATCACCATATATTGAAATAAACCTCTCTTGGTCCTAAATGCCATTTGGATTTCATTCCCTTCCTTCATTATTCTAATTTGATGGTAGCCCGATCTCAAATCAATATTTAAAAAGAAGCATGCAACTTTGAGTTCATCAAAGACATCATCTATCCTTGGAATAAGGTAACGATTCTTAACCGTAATCTTGTTCGCATCTCTAAAATCCACACACATGCAAAAATCGCAATCCTTCTTTTGCACAAATAGTATGGGTGAAGCAAATGGTGAGTGGTTGTCTTGACCTAACCCATATCAAGCCACTTCATCTTTCTCCACCTTGGAAAGCCTATCTGAGCAACCTTTGCATTCAGCTCTAGCTCAATAATATGATCTACCTTTGTTTTTGGCTTGGCATGTTGAATACATATTTGTATTCTTCCAAAAGTTTCACCACATCCTTATGTAAAACCATATTGTCTTCCTCATTTCCTTCATTTTGCAAAGCTATAATACAAAAATTTGGACCATTTTTCTCATCTTCCTCCCTCTTGAGTTGCATGGCATTTATCATTACCATATTTTACCCACATGAACCCCTCAATATAATAATATTTTCACAATGCATAAATGTCATCAACCCTTGTTGTATATTTATGGTGTGAATGAACCAAGAGTGGCTAGCCAATTGCATCCCAAGGTAATGTCAATCGGGCTGATATCTATAATCAAAAATTCATCTTTACATACATAATTCTTATCAAAAATCAGCCTAGCATTTTGACATGACACTATACATTTCATCTTTGTCCCATTGGCCATTGTCCACTTGCACCATATAGAAAGAGTCCAAAGATGTGGGTTGTAATTTCAAGCTTTGCAACAATTTAGTATTAAAAAAAATTTGTGTACTCTTGCTATCCACAAGGATTTGTGCCACTCTACTCTTTATGTAGTCTTTGAGCCTCAAAGTTAAAGAATTTTTGCACCCATGTAGGCATCATGAGATAATGTGAACAAAGTGGAATCCTTGCATGAATCATCTAAGCTACACATAGTTGGGAATCTACAAGAACCACCACGATCAAAAGGAAATTTCTCATTCCTCATGATTCTCCTCTTCTCCCATCAATTCATTGCATTCTAAAAACTCATTCATTCCTTTCCATGCTCTTCCCCATCCATCTCTGTGAGTGTTACATTGAGAGGAGCATTTCTAGCCCTGCATGGTCTTTATGCCACTTATCACTGCACAACACTTTTCTCTTGAGCTCATTTAACCAATTCTCTTTGACACACTTTGTCTTGCTTCTGCCATAAGAGACCTTTCCATTCCCAGTTGTTGAAGCTTTTGAAGCACCACTACCAAATCTGAAAATTTATATTATCGTCCTTTCCATCTCAAAGTATAAGTTTATTTGCCTATTCATCAAACTCTTCATTGTTGGTTTTGGACCCTTGTAAACACCACTTTATCCTTGATACCCTTGAACTCATCATTGTTTTCATGAGCATTGACAACACACCATCTTGGTATAGGTCTATCAACCATCCATTTGCATGCATGTCATCAAATGCCACTTGTTTTACCTATTCCAAAACCTCTAGATGAAGATCCAAATCTGTATGGAGGAGGTTAATTCTCCTTAAACAATGTCATTACTATCTTCAATGTCATAGTCATCTTCATCATCATCCATAAGCATAGTGAGCGGTATTGATTGACTTCAAGTTATCATTTGGTTGTTTTAAATATCCACCAGTGTGTAATTTCTTATTCTCCTCCACATGAGTGCTCCTCTAAATCTTGTCCCCAAGTGAAGTGAATTCACCTTTGATCTCCCAAAGCATCTCTCTTTGATTGAGTTGGAAGCTCTCCATCAAGTCTTTTGAGAGTTAGAAAAAATATCCATCATTGACCTAAAAATCATTGCAACATGCTGCATTTCATTTCTCAACGAAGCATTGGGCACATTTGCAACACCCTTACCTCTATAGCATTCGCTTTTGACCTTGTTCCATATGCCCCTCCTCACTTTGAGCCGTCAATATGTCATTATATCCTTATGTATTATCCATTGATACATCATTTTCATGATCATCTTCCACATTTTCCATTGCCTCTTTCCCAAGCTCTTGAGATAAGCTTCACAAAGATGCAAAGATCATCCACAAACCGTTGTGAAGCCCTATTTGGTCTCCTTTTCTTGTACTTGTGACAAAAAATCGGTCGTATCTCCTTAATCCAAACTTTGATTTGAGAAATTTTTAGCTTGTTGGAGAGGTAATGTAATAGGAAACATAATGGTATAAATAATTTAGGTTTATCCATCCCTTTTACTCTATGTTGAATACACCAGTGTGACAAAATTTTAGCAATTTGACCACAAAAAAGATATCGAAAATAGGGTGATTGAATGACTTGTTAGAAGGCCCTCAACATAGCCTTTTCAAATATGTGATCAAATTAGGTTCAATCCAAAGCATTTATGACTAGGCTAACCTCTTAGATTTGTGCAAACTAGTGTTGCATAAACCACTTTTGTTACCAATTGTTCAAATAAATGTGTTTCCAACACCATAGAACATCAAAAGCACTTTTGAATATATTCCATATGTTAGGCTTTGTCATCTCATAAGCATAGCCTCATATAAATCATTTCATTGGCCATTAGCTATACATCAATCCATTGGCAAACCATTAGTCATACATGTGATCCTTGGATTCCATTACCATGTTTTTTCTGAATGTATATGAAACCACTAGGATCATGGGGAGACACACCGTCCAACCAAAAACCAACTGGTTCATCTCTTCAATTAAATTACCATAATCTAAATATAAATAAATAACATAAAAACATAACATGGCATAAAGAAACAAGAGAGACTCATTGGGTACAATCTATCCCCCCTCAAGAAGTGTCGGCTTCCTTCCACTTCTTGAGTATTTATGCTTTATTAATCAAAAATATCCCATAAGCCAAAAATAGATGCACGCTTATGCATGGGCTTGCCCTTTACAAAAATGGGGGTTGCTTTTGACACAACCTTAGCTAAAGTGTTCCTATCTAAACACTAAATTATATTTACAAAAGAACCCCAAGGGCTAATTCACATGCAAATAAATAAATCCACACCCAATATAACAAAAGTGGGCGGCTCAATAGGTCCACGCCCGAATACATCAAAATGGGCGGTCAAATACAAAACCTCATAGTAAACACTATGGCAAAAATATCAAAATGAGAAACCATCCAATAATAGCTCGCACCATATCATCGCCATCACGCCAAACTCACCAACCTACAAGGTTGTCCATTCAAACACGCTATGAGTTAGCAACACATGCCATAAATCCATACTTAGTTCCAGCTATCGCTAATTTCATATGTCCTATGTCCTACACATGGAATATTTGGAATCACCCAAGTGCCGTGCTTTGAACATAGTGGTAATTAGGCATCCCCAGTTAACCACAAAAAGGATGGACGGACAAACCGTGACATCCCTCCTGCTCGGGATAGCAACTGTCCTCATCAGTTGCATCATATCAACCGGCCCACGTTTGAAAGTAAGATTGGATGATGTCGGGATAGGCGTGGAAAATCCGCTCAGGCATACATTTTGCATTTTCGCGAGGATGATTTTTGAAGGTCAAAAGATATCTATTATATACAGAACCTGAACCTGTGTGCGAGTAGTAGTGGTCTCATGGTCAATAACAGCCTCAGGTTGAAGTTCTTCTACTTGGTCAACAAGACTAGGTGCTTCCTCATATACAGGATGTGTAAGAATTGGTCCCCTATAAAGCCTCAAAAGACTAATATGAAAAGAATTATGAATTCTCCAATGAGAAGGAAGTGAGAGCCTGTATGCTAGGTCATTAATCTTATGATTAATTTTAAAAAGACCATAAAAATGAGGAGCTAACTTAACAACATGGTGTCTCAACACTTTTAAGACGTCTCTTTTCAATACAAAGCAAAACATATTGACCTTCTTGAAAAACCATGTGCTTTCTTTTCTTATTAGCTTGTTTAGTGTATTTCTCTTGTGCATTAGAAATAGCTTTACGAACATGATCATGAATGGAAGTGAAATCAATGGTGAATTGATCTGCAGCTTTAATAGTGTGTGACAAACGAGTGATAGGAGTAGGTAAAGCTTTTCCATACACAAATTCAAAAGGTGCCTTTCCAGCAGCAGTGGATGAATGAGGTGTGTTGTTATATGCAAATTGCAAAAATGGATATACTTATCCCATTGTTTAGGTTGTGATGAAACATATGCACGAAGTAAATCCAATATTGTGCTATTTTTCACTTTTGTTTGACCATTAGATTCAGGATGAAATGCAGTGGAAAAGTCCAATTTAGTGCCTAGATTATCAAACAATGTAGTCCAAAAATCACTGTAAAACTTAGAATCTCTATAAAAAAACAATCACTTGTGGTAAACCATGATGTGTGAAGATGTGTTTAACAAACAAATGTGTAGCTTGATGTGCAGTAAGAGTCTTTTTATACAAGGAATAAAATATGCTTGTTTGCTAAACCTATTAACAATGGTCCAAATCATATCATTATGGTTCGTAGTCAATGGAAAACCAGTTGGGTAAAATCCATAGAAATCTGTTCCCAACACAAGGAGTGTTAGGAATAGAAAGTGGCATGAGTAAACCAAGTTTCTTACCCTTGTAACTTTTCACTTTTTGACAAACATCACATTCAGACACAAATTTAGCTACATCATTTTTCATTTTAGGCCAATAAAAATCATTAGAAATAGTCTGGAATGTGGATGAAACACCTCGATGCCCCGCATAAGGTGGCTGATGTTATTCCTCTAAAATAGAATGTCTAAAAGGTCAAGTAATGTAAATGAGGGACCTCATACTCATGTATGGTGTGGGAAGCACCAAGAAAAAGAAACTAAAATACAGAGGGTTAGGTCCTTTTAGAGTGTCCGAAATCACCCCTCAAGGGTCACTCCGAATTGCAACTATCGAAGGGGTAGAAATGGAAGGGTATATCAATGGAAGCAAACTCAAGAAATATTATGGACCCCTGATCCAAGAAATGCTCACACAAGAGCATCTCCTAAAATTAAAAAAAGAGTTAGTCAAGGAAAAGCTCAAACAAGCTCAAGAGGAATCTAAGGGCAAGGGAAGCCAAGGCAAAACAAAGACTCCAAGAGAGAACGCTACATGTCAACATGGCTTCACTCACCTTGCTTGACAAGGATGACTTGGATATTGAACCTACATGACTCAGTGTAAAGGTCTCTACAAAGGAGGGCCACATGACAAGCATCGCAGTCATTATACGAGGTCAAGTCATAACTTGATTTCCTATGAGACATGGGTAGCCTTAAACAAAACCCCCCTAGAGGCAACTAATGTTGAGGTTCAAAGTGTGCATCCATCTATTACACGTACAATAGGGCTTTTGAATATAAACATATTTTTCAGACATAATCCATTGGTTGGGAAGGTGTTTGTTATGCCGGTAGGAACCATGGAAGAGGAAATGCTTCTTGGACGATCCTGGATTTGCGCCAGCAACAACTGCCACATCCAACGGGCAAAACAAGAAGTACAACTCAATGATGGCAAATACACCATCACCATGCCATTATGGAGTCCATTGAATAAGGGGAAACTAGCAGTGGCATGCAACATGGAATCTCCAATGCCACAAAAACCAGTAGGCTTTACAGAACAAGCATCCACCTCAAAAGGTCTTCCCTCTTTAAGAGAACCAAAGTAAAGGCAACAAAAGTATCCAGGAAAAAAAAAGTGGGTTCCCAAGGCCCACAACTTCAAGCACAAGGATACTATGAGACAGACAAAGCCTCATGGGTAACAAAGCAAAAAAGACATGCCACAAGCAAGAGACAAGAAAAACCGGATAAGGACAGGAAGTTGTATTCCAGTCAAGCCTGCACATAACTCGGCATTCAACAGATCGAAGGGTCCAAGCGAAGGGTCCAAAAAGACTTACTAACGGCACAGGGCTATTATCAAGGAAACAAAACGGTATGGGTACCAAAAACAAATCCAAAACCCAATTTCACATGTACTTCTAGAAAATAGAAGAGTGCCATAAGCATAGACAGGACCAAGTCCCAGCTAAATCAATTGCTAAGGAAGCACCAAAGTTGATATGGAAAAAGAAGCAAGTTCAACCAAGTAATTAAGGGTGATAGACACTGCCAATGTCATCCACCAAGGAGGAAAAGCTGAACCAAGCCGTGGACCAGGGTAAGAGCAACGTGCACTCACATGCACAGGAAGCAAAACATGTTCACCAGGATTTGGTCCATGTACTCCTCTGCTAGATGGAGGGAAAAATCAAAAGTTCTCACTCAGAACTTAAGCAGTTGCAAAACAACACATACAATTAGGCTCCAAGGTACAACATTGGTTTCCATGGCACTAAAAGAAGCGAGGATGACGAGGGCTACCCAACTCCAACAATTGGGTACAAGGTAAAAGGGTATGCTTTTTCATGCCGTGAAACATGTTCATTCATTTCTTGTGTACTTTTTTACTCCTCACAGAATGCATAACATATAGCCTTGGAGTGTTTTAGCATATAGAAAACAATAGGGTATCAATATTTGCATGCATAAGGGTACAAGCCATTTCACGTCGTGAACCGGTTCATGCCCGTTCACGGTCGTGAAATGCTCAGGACTGTTTCACACCATGAAACACTTCAAAATGGTTCACGTCGTGAACCAACTCATGCCACTTCACGCCATGAAATGGTGAAAATCCCTCCACAAATCACAAGCAAACATGTGGTACACCCAACTAAGATGGCCGCCAAGGGCTGACGGCTAGATCATAAATATATCTTTTTCCCATTTTTTTCATTTTTCATTGCCTAGCTTTCTTCACTTCTTGGTGTTCTCATCTGCATCATCTTCTGGATTTGTTCATTGTGAGTGTGCTTCTTCCATTGATTGATTTCAACCATCCATTCCCCAAGTAGGAGCTCTTCACGCACTTTCAATGGTTTCATTCGTTTTCATTACATCAGTAAGAACCATGATTTCATTTGTTTTCATTAAGTCATCTCTACGCTACTTCACACATTGCTTGCATCTGGGTTGTTCTTGTTTTCATTCATCTTGTCACCATCCAAATCTCATCATAAATGCATACCGGAATGACTCGTGAAATAGTAGTCTGCTATTTCACGGAATCAATTGAAAATATCGGGTTTCAGCTAAATACAGATTACTAAAATTAAACTTGACTACAACTTAGGCTATCAGCACAACACAACTTGATCTTTCACACGAAGTAACACTTGCTCTTTCACGAAGTGACACCAGCTCTTTCAAAGCAACACAACCTGCTCTTTCACAAATTAACACCTGCTACTTTTTGGGTTAAGCCTTTCATGGCTTAAGCCCTTCACATTTTTTCACTTCACATTCTAACACTTCAAGAACTAACCTTTCGCGTGCTAACCCTTCATGAGTTAACACCTCACAAATTACTCTTTCACACACAACTCCATCATGCTCGGTTCACGGCCTACTACTTCATGGATTAGGACTACTTCCCGACAAACACTAATTCACACACATCCCTTCTTGATTCATTGCTCACCACACTAACACTCTTCCCATCATACACCCATACAAATCACTAACACACATACCCAAAAAAAAAAAGCAGACCTGTGAGATCCTACAAGTCACAATGACTGATGTATTTTCACATGTTACAGATGGCCTCCTCTGCTATGTCCAAACTAGAGGTAGAGGGGAGCCCGGTCATAACTCAGGCCAGTACCATAGGGTCACCATCTGAAAAGCAGAAGAGTGCACCATGCGGCACCAAGCTAACCTACCTTGGGCTATATGCACATACAATCCAAGGTATAGTCATTCAAATAGCTCACAGAAAGATTATTTTCCAGTACCAGAGTCTTGAGTGTTTGAAGATCTTAGAGGATTTATATGTCAAGAACAAGCTTGAGAAAGTAGGCCTTGGAAGAATGGCAGAGATCCTCCCCCACACCATCAGTCCAACACACACACTATGTGTAGAGTTTCTGAAGACTTATGATAGAAACACCAAGAGGGGTATAGTCACAAAGGTGGATGGGACCATTGAGCAGGTCCTCGTCGAGGAAATGATCTGAGAATCTCTGTAGCTACACCCACCCATATGAACACATGTCCATACCATCGATCAAATGCCCATGGAGGATATGCTGAAGAGGGTTTCTCTCAACTCAAATGGAGTAGAATACGATAACATAAGGGATGAAGTGGATGAAAAAGTTTGCAGAGCAATGTCAATGCTCATGCAAGTCAAGCTAGTGGACAGGTATATCAGGGTCCCTCTCAACCGAATAGCAAAATTCCATGAGGAAAAACAAGAGTACTGGGCTTGGTACATCCACCATCGTGAGATGGAGAATTAACTCAAGTCACACCAATCCAAGGTGTGTAATCCATATCTCCTCACCAAAGTAATTAGTCATGCAACAAATCTTCCCATCTCCTAAGGCACTCAAGAGGCAGGGGTATCTCATATTGAACGATCCTTTGATCCCTCTACACACATTTCAGAAGAGCTACAGCAGGGACATGCGGTCTTAAAGGAGACAAAGGAGATCATTCAGGAGCTAAAGGGGGTAACAAATCCAAGAAAGGTAAAAAGATGTGAGGCAAGCTACAACAATTGGAATCCAAAATGCAACATATGGAAGAAGAGGTGGCACAGGATATAGCATCTTTTCAACAAGGTCTAGAGAAAAAGGAGTCCAAAGATAAAGAGAATATCAGCTTGAAAACTAAAGCAATTCTAGAATCAACACAGCAAACACCACCTTCCAGCCCTGCTCAAATGGTATTCACAATCCTTTCACCACTCCGTGACTCTGTAATATCAAATCATCCCATCTCTGCAGATATTGGTGCAACACATGCTCCAACAACATAACAAGTGCCACAAACAGATGAGGGCAAAAGGAATGAAGAGGCCACTCAGCACAACCAAAAACTCAAGAGGCTAAAGAAGCAGAGAAGAGGAAGCAAACTAATGAGACCACGAGTCCCAGTAAGCAAAGGAGATTGGAATCTAAGGGCACAATTGAAGAAGGATCCTTCTTACAAAATCTCGACGCTAATAGCTTTCTCGAAGAGACCATGGGAAGGCCTGGACACGCTGCTGGTGCACTAAGTAGAAGGCTCAGCCTCCACAAGTGCAGATCTTTGGATCCAAGAGCAAAGGGTATGGAGAAGTCACTTGCTTACCACTCACATGCTGCATAACAGGAATGCTGCATTATGGAAACAGGTCAAGGAGTCCACGAACCAAGTGAAAGCACTTAAGGAACAGATAGCAGCGCAGCGGATGCCACACACAGGGAAGTAATCCTAAAAAGCTTAAAGGTAGCCAAGGAATAGGAGGCACGACTGCATACCTTGGAAGGCAATAACAGATTCATCAGCAAGACCATAGTCCGTACCACCAAAGAAAATGAAGAGCTCAAAAAAGCAAGATTATAACAAACCAAGGCCCAACTGCAAAAGGAAGTGGCATATATACCAAGGAGAAGGAAGTGCAATATACAAAGCAACTAGAGGAAGCACATGCCACATTCCAAACAAAGGAAGATGGATATACATGGCAAATCAAAACACTCATTGAGGCCATTGCTCAATCAAAACATAGAGTGGGAAGCCTTCAAAAATAGAAAGAGAGCATATGAACAAAGCGCATGCTAAGAAACTGAAGGCCCTCAATGAGGTGATCACTACAAAGTCCCTGGATCAAATGCTGGCTAGCCATCAACAAGTGCTTGAGCATGTATACGAGCAATCGACTACAAGCCAAAGCTTGGCAGAGGAGCAGCAAAGGCTACTTGAAGATGCTAATGTTCAAGCCAAAGCTTCCAAGATTATAGTAGAGGAAGCAGCAAGAACATATGCAAAGCTAGCCACTGCTAGAGATGTATGGGAAGCCGCTATCTCCACACTCCTCACCACCAAAGACTCAAGAATACAAGATCCAGAACGCCAGCTCACCCTCCAACTAAGATTAATGAACTAACGAACCAGATGAATTACGCCAACTCATCGAACGCGCCTCAAAGATAGGTTCATTGCGAGTAACTCCTCAGGCCCCTCCTCAACTCTAACATTGTTTCTATCTACACTAACCCTCTCTCTTCTTCAATATGAAATTAACTTAACTGAAGACCTCAATCTAGGAGACCTAACCCTCATTCATCAAAATACAGAAAGGGATGCTGACCCAACCATCATAATGGGGATCCTACGAAGGGATATAGTTCTAACTAACCTAGCTGATATTTTCTTTTTCCCCTTACATCCCATAGTGTTTAACCTTCATAGTTGATGTCGAGTGCTACAACAGTCTGACATCCTGGATGATAGTGTTGATAAAATCAACCTGTTTCTCCTAAATGATATTCCAATGACATCGGCCAACTACAAGGTGGCTGCACAAAGTTACCAATGGGTTATAAGCCATGGCTAGACTGAAGTATATAATACCCACCATCAGCATCTAAACCTCTCCAGATCTACATTATATCATCCTTTTGGTATTATAAAACTTTATCAAAATATCCATAAGCATTTGGAGGCTATGCTCACTAATGTGATTTTTAATTTTGATAAAGAGCATATAGAATATCTTAATATAACCACCAATGATATAAGTGACCTCCAAGAATTTATGAAAACTAATAAGCCCAGCCTCCCACCCCTAAGTTCCAGAGAGGCTCAAGAAGAAACATAAGGAACATCCTCATCTTTTACTTATTTAGTGTTCTCTTCCATTGCTAGTAAGTTATTAAACCCCTTTCCCAATGTATCTCCAACTTACAAAACTGAGGCAGCAGATTGCATTTTCTCTCACTTTTCTTCTCTCCCCCAGTTGATTTTCCCACTAACACTCTCACCCTTGAAGAGATGCCAGCACCAACTCTATGTCCACCAAGGCCGATCGATGAGGTATGTGACCATCACCCTCACGATGATATCCAAGCTTTTTCTAATGAAAATATTCTTGAGTCTTTGACAACTGTAGAATATCAAGGCTTCATCCGCGTGCATGCAACCCACTCTTGAAACGGAAACTCATGTTCAAGGTGCTGATGCAAATCACACCATTTGAGCATAAGAATCTTGCCGGTCGACCATGGAGTCAAGGAGGCAACCTTATGTTTGATACCCTCTCTGGGCCCCAATGCCAAATTTAGAGGAGTTGTTTACCGATGGGAGGAGAAGGGACATTGTGGGAGAATGTGGCTCATCAAACCAAGCTGGCCAATCCACAATTAGCTGATTCCACAGATGGTGCAAAAAACACCCCAAAGGGGTGGCTATATGGCTATCCAAATAGATGATACAAACTCCCGCGCCACCTGGCAAACTTTGGCATACAACCAAAATGGCAAAAGGAGTATCTAACAGTCCCAAAATACAGTATCAGTACCAGTTCTCCTCTCGCCAACACAAAGAGTGGATCCTTTATGCATGCCACTCAAAAGGCGCCTCACTCCACTACAATTCCAAGAGGCAAAGAAATGGGATTCTCATGCCTGCTACAACTTTTCATAGTTCTCGCCATCCACATTCCAGGATATAACAAGTCAAAGGCAACAATTGCTCACATTGTACGAGCATGGCGTAGAATTTCGGATCTAGATATAGTAGTTGCTATGAGATTCATGAAGTTGATTGTAGTTCTCGTCGATCAACCAAAATAAAGACATGATGGATATGACGTAGAGCAACTCTGCTTTGACATGAACAGAGACCCAACTGAAAGAGGCATGATGCTTTACTATCATCGCCTAAGTTGTCTTCTAGGATACATGCTTGTCACGTTCGAAGACATGGTCAACACCTCGTTTTAGACATCCCACTCAGAATTCCAAAGAACCCTTAAAAAGCTTTAGTCCCACCATAACTTCTATAAACTTAAGTTTGGTGACCAAGTCTTTCGACCTAGGTAAAGGTTCTGAGGACAGAACGTACATCAGGTAGGGGGGATGTTAATCCCATTTTGGATTAGCAAAGATTCTCCTCCAAGTGACAACATTAATAAGTGTCATGTAAAGGTACTATAAAAGTTGTACATTTTGAGATACTGGCCACCCAAGGTATTAGTTAGTAAGTTTTAGGCACCCAAGTGTGAATAAGGACCATTTGTATAAAGGCAAATTCTCATAATGAAAAGACACAATCCCCCTCTGTGCTATGAGAGATCTTGCTTTGTCTTGTGTGAGTGAGAGAGAGTGTGTAAGAGTGTACTCTAGTGCATTCCTCTTCTATGTATGTGTGTGTGGAAGAGTGAGATGTAGATTGCCTTGCATTGTGGTGAGAGCGACTTTGCGGTGATAGCATGGAGGTGTAGATTGGAGAAGTGGAGCTTCGAGAAGCGAGCTTGGGGAGCCTCAAGGGACGTGAACTTGAAGCATTGGTAAGTACCCAATGATGGTTGTTGTCTATTGCCTCTTCCAATTGTGAATAGGTAGAGTTCTCTCTTGGGAGGTATGGTAGCCCATAACAATAGGCTAATCTATGGGCTAAAATTGGACCTGATTTTTAGCTAGTATGGGCTGATTTTTTTAAGCATTCATTTGCTCAACAAGATGTTTATTTACAATGCCTTCTTGAGAATTTATTTACTCCACATATGGCTGCCCAAAATTGTACAAATGTAAGAGTGTACCAAAGATGTCATGTGAGCGTACATTTTGATGTTGTTTAATATAAAAGCATAGGCTAAATTGAGTTCTCAACACACAACATCTCTATGCACCATAAATCCATTAGAGATCTTTTCTTCCTCTCAACAACACCATTTTTCTTAGGTGTGTAAGGCACTGTACATTGATGTTTTATGCCTCTTTCATGCGTATATGCATGAAACTTCTTTAACATATACTCTTCCCCGTGATCTATACGAAGGGTGCCAAATTTATATGAAGACACATTTTTAGCCATAGAAACAAAATGTCAAAAGAAAGTAAAAACCTATGTCAACAGATACATCCAGGTGTGCATAGAGTAGTTATTATGATAAAAGTCACAAAGTAGAGATATCCCCCGATTGATGGTGTGCTTATAGGGACACATACACCACTATTTTATACATTGTAATTTCTCGACATCCCAACTGATCCATCTTTCACTAATGAAATGCCCATTGTATCTTGCCCAAAATGCACCCCTCACATATATGTTTTGATAGACTCAAGCTTTAGAAACTTTGACACCATCTCTTATATTGTAAGGCACAATAAACTGTCAAAATTCAAGTGATTAAAGTGCACATGTCATAGCTCTATGCCACTAATTGCACGTGTATGGCAGTACTGAACAAGCATTATATGTGCCAATCTCTCATATTGTCTAACTTGTAAAGCCCATGGCTTAGAGTAATAATGGATACCACAATGATGTCTCCATCACTTGAATCATAAACTTTACACCTAACATTAATAAATCTAACCATTAGGCCTACCCTAGAAATGGTAGAGACTGATAGCAGCAAGCTTTTTTTAATGCTTGGAACAAACATGAATTTTGAGAGAGAGTGTGATTGTCCCATGATTTTCAGCAGTATGCAACACAACCTTACTAACTCCTACTAGGGGATATGAGGAGTTGTTTACACATGATTGTGCCTCCTTGAGGAGTAGATTCAAAAAGGGAGGAAAACAAACCATGTTGAGAAATAATATGCTTATTTTGATGGCTCTACTATCAAAATACCAAATATGTTGATCTATCACTGACATGCATACATCATGGACTGAAGGGTCATAACTTCATTGCGCAATGAATGACTAATCATCATGTGCATAGTTTATTGACTCCTTCTTTTTAGCACTTGATTTTGATGCATTAGCCACCACAAGCATGCTTGACTCTTTCTTCGTCACTCTTCTTCCACATTCATTTTGATATAATGGCCTATCTTCCAACAATAGTTTCATTTTCCTTTCTCCTTGTCACCCCCCTTTGTAGCATCCTTTAAAGAATACTCGGGTGATTCTACCTTTGGCTTGTAATTGCCTTGAGAAAAGGATTTACCTTTATCTTTTTATTTGAAAGAGTGAATACCTAATCTCCCACATGCATAATATTTTGGTTTTAACCAAATTGATCTTCTTTGCGAGATCACTATAATCAACTCATTCAACATAAGGGCATTAGAGTTACCCTTCGTCATGATCTAAAGTATGGATGGAGCACCATATCTTGCCCCAACGATGGTGACCAAACTTTGCAAATGTGTGAGAAGCAGTACCCCATACACACTTTTAAAGTTTGACCACCATTCCAATGTCCTTCTGGCACAACAGGTTCAAGAAAATCCTGACTTTGTGAGTTTGGGCCCTCATGGAGAAACCCGTATAGAAAACATGTGATGGAGCACCATTTCCCTCCCGAACGACCTGATGGTGGTGACCAAAATTTGCAAGTGTGTGGAGAGGGGTACCCCACACACACTTGCAAAGCTCCACCACCATTCGATGTTAATTAGGCAAGACGAGATTGAGAAAACTCATATTTTGTGCATTTTGGCCCTCTTTGAGAAACTCGCATAGAAAACATGAGATGGAGCACCATATCTCAGGAGCACCATATCATCTCACATGAACGATGTATGATGATGAACGAATTTTACAAGTGTGTGGAGAGGGGTACCCCACATACACTTGCAAATTTTGGCCACCATCAAACATTGTTCAAGTATGATGGGATCGAGAAAACTTAGATTTTATGCATTTTGGGCCCTCTTGGAGAAACCCACGGAGAAAACGTGAGATGGAGCACCATCTCACCCGAACTACATCCAATTGGTGACCAAACTTTGTAACTATGTGGAGATGGGTACCCCATACACACTTGCCAAGTTACAATACCCAATGCTAATCAAGAAAGACGGGATTGAGAAAACCTAGATTTTGTGCATTTTGGGCCCTCTTGGAGAAGCCCGCATAGAAAACGAGAGATGGAGCACCATATCTCACCTGAACAATGTGTGATGGTGGTGACCAGATTTTACAAGTGTGTGGAGAGGGGTACCCCACACACACTTGCAAAGTTTGGCTACCATCAGACGTCATTCAAGCATCGAGGGAAACAAGAAAACCTAGATTTTATGCATTTGGATCCTCATGAAGAAACGTGTGTAGAAAACATGAGATGGAGCACCATATCTCACTCAAATGACATCCGATGGTGAGACCAAACTTTTAAAGTTGTGTGGAGGGTTACAACATGCACTTATAGAGTTTGACCACCATCAAACATTGTCCTAGCAAGATGGGATTGAGAAAGCCTAGATTTTATGTGTTTGGGCCACACCTTGCAACCCCCCCCCCCCCCCGGCGGGCGGCCTCGTGGCACTTTCTTCTACTACAAAGGCTTAGTATAAGGCAGCATGCTTTACTTCATGTGAAGCGATTAGGTTGAGAAGGATTTTAGGAGACATGGTTGTTGATCAAAAGGGAGCATAAGCATTGCTATCCAACAATCACCGTTGCATCGCAATTACCAAGAACCTAGTGTTTCATGCTCGCACAAAGAACGTTGGAGATATAGTATCATTATATACATGGGCTTATCATAGATGGAGAGGTGGAGATTATCTATTGTCCAATGAGAGAATTGTGCAGATATTTTCACAAAGACTCTTGGGAGAGATTTGGTGGAGTGCTATCTTTATCAAGCTATCTTCATCTACTTGGCATTGTATCGAAGAGGTAGTTCACATGTGGGTAGACATTGAGGGGGGGTGTTGGAAAAGCATTTGCTCAATGTTGCACTCTTGTGTTGTTATTGTGGGTGATAGATGTGCTTTATTTTATAGGGCCTTCTATATGAGAAGTACCCATTCTGGTGAGCACCCAGATAGTTTGTTATATGCACATTATGTGTGCATATACTAGGAGGCTAACCCACATTAGGCTTGTGAGCATGGGAGCATGGGAACAAGCTCTAGTGGAGCATGGGTTAGGACTAACCTTAAGGGTTAAGGTTAGGGTCAGGCATCCAAGGGTCACACATGGGAAATGGAGAGTCAAGAGTCACTTGAGGGCCCTCCTATATAATAGGGGCATGGGACACACTCAAGGGAGGCTAAGACTATGTTAGCTTGAGGTTAGGTTATGTTATGCTCGCTTGTGTAGAGGATCATAACTACTCACCTACCATTTCACACTATAGCTACATGCTATTGGATTGGAGTTATACCTCTTGATGGTATGGAACATCAAGGTAGAGGTATGACGTATTTCATTATATTTCATGTGTGCATCCCTTGGGCTCAGGGGTGGTCGGGTGGATGCGTTTATGCCTGATTTATGCATGTTTATGCATAACAATTATCTAGAGAGATCTTAGGGTTTTAACATAGTTGATGGCCAAATTGCAGCTAGATGGTTTAATAGATGGGTTATGTAGACTTCATCACTCTACCAAACAAGTAGGATGCATGCTTGTGCAGTGGCAAGCTCCATGACTATAATAGTGATAAAGAGAATATGGGGGAGAGGGAGATCTTGAGCTCCTTATAAGCAAACACGCACACAAGAGAGAGCAAGATGCAAGAGAGAGATGGATGACTGAATTTTCTTCTATCTTCTTCTCTTCTCTACAACCATTAACATAAAGAGATAAGAGTACATACTATAAGGGAGAGTACTCTCCTACTATAACATACAATGGTCGATCCATAGTGTGAACTCGACTACATGACCTGGCACTATAACTATGCCATAACTCTAATACTCCAAAGTGTTGTCACACAGCTTGTCGTCCACTAGCAACATATCATAATCTCACCAACCGTGCTAGTGGCATAAGTGGAATGCTATCACCCAAGTGGGTCATCAATGTCCGTAGCACTAGTTGAGGTCAATATCTCAACACTCCCCCTCGAGCTCAACTCCACACACTACACTCTAAGTAAGCTCCTACACTTGTGACGGTTCTTTGTGCACAATTCCTTCATGAAGATGTCAGCCACCTGATCCTCTATGTGCTGACACATACTACAACACTTGCTAGAACTTTCTCCCTCACGAAGTGATAATGCATCTCAATGTGCTTTGTTCTAGAATGGTATATTGGGTTACTGGTCAATTGTATGCTACTCATGTTGTCACAATAAGTGACCACAACCCTATCCATAGGCTCACCTATATCACCAAGTAGCTTCTGAAACTAAGCTACCATAGCAGTATCCTTGTACTCTGCCTCTGTACTCAACAAAGCAAATGTCAGCTATTTCTTATTGTTCCAACTCATAGCAGTGCTCCCAAACAAAAACATAAAGCCATTGGTAGATCTCCTATCATCTGGCAGCAACACTACCAGCCCAATCAGCATCTATATACCCATCTAGCTATATCTTTATACCACTAGCCTCATAAAAAAGTCCATAATCAATTGTGGACTTTATATACCTGAGAATCTATCTAGCCACATCCAAGTGTATCTTCCTAGGGGCTTGCATAATAGCCACATCCAAGTGTATCTTCCTAGGGGCCTCCATAATAGCCACATCCAAGTGTAACTTCTTAGGGGCCTGCATAATCTGACTCAAATAGCTTCCTAGGGACTTGCATAATCTGACTCACAAGTCTAACAACATAGCTCAAGTCTGGCCTAGTAATGGTTATGTAGATCAAGCTACCTGAAAAGATTGGGGGAGGAGAGAGATCTTAAGCTCTTGTAAGCACACACACTCACACAACAATGGATAACACACAACATAGCTCAAGTCTGGCCTAGTAATGGTTATGTAGATCAAGCTACATAACCATTACTAGGCCAGACTTGAGCTTACACAAGTCTAACAACATAGCTCAAGTCTGGCCTAGTAATGGTTATGTAGATCAAGCTACCTGAAAAGATTGGGGGAGGAGAGAGATCTTAAGCTCTTGTAAGCACACACACACACACACAACAATGGATAACACACAACATAGCTCAAGTCTGGCCTAGTTATGGTTATGTAGATCAAGCTACCTGAAAGGATTGGGGGAGAGAGATCTTAAGCTCTTGTAAGCACACACACTCACACAACAATGGATAACACACACACAAAGATTGAAGGCTAAAATATTGTTCTTCTCTTACTATAAAAGATAAGTGAAAATCCAGCATAATTACTATCTATAAGCAGTCCATAATGTGAACACATTAAATAGGTGAGCTAGCAAGATAAGTATGCCATAGTATATAAGTACTAGAGTACTATGTATAAGTGGTCCATAATGTGAACACATTAAATAGGTGAGCTAGCAAGATAAGTATGCCATAACTCAGTGGGTGGTATCTATAAGCAGTCCATAATGTGAACACATTAAATAGGTGAGCTAGCAAGATAAGTATGCCATAACTCAGTGGGTGGACTATGTAGGTGTAGTCCAGCTGTAGAATTGCTTGGCAAAGATCTATCGTGTTGGGCTACCACATGTGCCAGTGATGTAAATGTGGAATGGTCACCCAGGCACTTGTGAGTGTTAGCTCTGGTTGAGCTTGACATCTTAACACTCCCCCTCAAGCTCAACTCCATCTCCAAGACTCAAAACATGGTGGCAAACCTGCAAAGCTTCTCAGTTCTCAAGGCCTTGATGAAAATGTTAGCAACCTACTCCATGTGCTAATGTTGTACATGAGATCAATATCTCCTACCAAGAACTTCTCTCTGATGAAGTGATAGAGGACCTCTACGTGTTTGGTTTGCACATGAAACATTGGGTTCTTGGCCAACTGTGTGCTACTAAGTTGGATTCTTGGCCAACTGTATGCTACTAAGTTTGTCACAATAAATGACAACATGCCTATCCACATGCAACGCCAAATCTCCAGGTACCATGTGTAACTAAGCTACCACACATCACCCCTTTACTCTACCTCTGTAATCGACAAGGAAACTACTACAGTTGCTTCTTGCTACCTCTATACTCGATAAGGCAACTATTATAGCCGCTCCAAGTAACATCACCACTCCCAAAGGAAAACATAAATCCGCTAGTAGATCTTCTATCCAAGATGCTACCAGCCCAATCTGCATCACTGTATCCATACACCTTCAACTTTATACTGGTCTCATATAAGAGAGACCATAATCCATTGTGGACTTCACATAGTGTAGTGTGCACCTCACACCATTCAAGTGTAATTTTTGAGGAACCAACATAAACTGGCTCTCCAACTTAACTGTGTAGTTCAAGTCTGGCGGCCTGATGATCATCACATGCAAATCAAGCTACCCACTATCTTCATCTACATAGTGGGATTCTCTAACATCTTGCTTGTATTCGCACTTAACTTCCCATTCTGATCTAGTGGTACAGAAATGGACTTACATCTAGCCATACTATATTTGGAGATGTCCAAAGCATACTGCCGTTGTGATAGTCATATGCCCTTAGGTGACCTTAATGCAAAGAAAGTATCTTAGCTCACCTAAATCCTTCATGTCAAACTTCTTCCTGAGGAGACCCTTCACATGCTCAACTTCATGCTCATTGTCACACCCCAAACAATCAAGTCATCCACATAAATGGTAATGAACGACAATCCCCTTTTCACTCTTTTGCATATAGAGTAAATGATCTACATCTTCCATATGAAAGCCAATGGTGGCAAGATACTCTACGATTTTCTCATGCCATGCTCTTGGCGCCTATTTTTTCAGACTATACAAGGCTTTACGTAGCCTACACACATAATCTAGGTGACTCAAATCCTCATAACGAAGTGGGGCTAGATTAAATACACTTCTTCTTGTAACTCACCATACAAGAATGCATTCTTTACATCCATATGATGTAAGACCTAACCTTTTGACACAACCACTACAATTATAGCTCACACGATTGCCATCTTGGCAACAAGGCTCAATGTCTCCTCATATTCAATGTTATAGATCTGAGCATAACCTTTTTAGCAACCAATCTAGCATTGTACTTGTTAATGCTTCTGTTGGCATCTCTCATGGCAGTGGTGGCCACCACAAGCCTGTCTGTAAAAATTTTTGGGCTATTATTTCACTGCCCATGTGTCCTCCGATGATGCCGCAGTGTGCTTCTCTTAACACTACTTGCTGCTCATGGTCCAGAACACATCTGCGTAGAATCTTGTTTATTCTTCTTTTATAGAGTTGCCCAGCAATCATAGTGAAATTTCTACTCCTTAGGGCAATTCTCTTCTTCCTGACTATAGTATATCCTTCCAGAAAAGACCCATCTTCCAAAAATTGCATCATGTCATAATACCCGTTCTCTTCCACTCCGGTTGATGCTACTATAAACAAGTTGGCATCTGGGAGTTGGTCTTCCTCACCCTCCAAAGCAGGTTCTCCGGAATCTAGTCTATACAGAAATTCTACCACCACATTTTTTTTTGTGGGTGTGTGCTAAATGGTAAACTCAAATTCTTGAAGTAGAAGCATCCATCTTGATAGATGAGAGCTTGGTGATCCACATGGAATACAAATTTGTTCCCCAGAAGGTAGTGCCGGAACTTGTTCACAGTGAATATCATGGAGAGAGCCTCCCGCTCTGTTGTACTGTAGTTTTTTTCCACTCTTGTGAGAGCTTTGCTAGCATAATGTATAAGCTACATGTACCCTTTTTGTTTCTTCTGCATGAGTGCGTTGTCCACTGCCTTATCTGAGGCATCTATGTAAACATGGAATATCATATTCCATTCTGGATTCATCATTGCCGGTGCAGATGATACCATGTTCTTTAGCTAATGGAATGCCTTTTAACATTCTGGGATCCATTCATATTTGGCATCCTTTTTTGTGAGAGCATATAATGGATAAGCCACATGTGCTAAGTATTTCAAAAACCTTGAATGCCGCTTCACCTTGCCAAGGAATCTTTCAAGCTACTTTATGTAACCAAAGAGAGGGAGACAAAGAGGCCGTGGAAATTGGAATAGACACCAATCAGGAGAACAGGTTCTAGAGATTGTTGTTATTGTGGCAAACTAGGTTATTTTTTGCAAAATGTCATAACAAGCGGAGTGACATGAAGAATGGGAAATTGCAAAAAAATAATTATGCATCTTTAAATAAGCAGAGGCTGAAGATAGATATGACTATTCATTTATTATGCAACACATGGTAAATACAGTGAATGCATATGTATCTACAAATGCTGATGATGTAGGTATGTGGACTCGAGAGCCTCTAACCATATGACCTGTCATCGTGAATGTCTTAGAGATGTGAAGAACTAGGACAAACCAGGTTATGTAGAGACAAACAAGGGATGACACAGTTCATCCTATTGCTCATATGTCCCATTGGCTATGTAGGATGGCAATATGAAGTACTTGTTTGACATACTTCATGTACCCAACATCACAAAGAACCTAGTTTCTATTGGGAAGATGATTGAGTAGGGTTTATGGGTATGCTTCAACCTTGATGACTACTATATAGAGGACCTCAAGAACAAATGTCTTTTGGTTGCGAAGGGCAGAGAGTGGGCATAATGTTTACTTTGGATGTGAGCATGCCTTCTGCTATGTTTTCACAAGGTGTAGGTGTTGTGGCTGATATATATATATTTGGCACAAACGTATTGGTCATGTAAATGAGTAGCGATTAAACTCCATGCAGGATTTTGAAATTATTACAAGTTTGCCAAAGTTTAAGGTGGATCTAATACATAAGGTTTACGGAGCATGTCAATTTGGAAAGCAAACAAAGAGTGTATTTCCACATGACAAAAATGTAAGCAACATGGCATTTGATGTGGTGCACTTAGATCTATGGGGGCTGGCAAAGATGGCATCAATGGAAGGATGTCACTATTATATATCTTTCATTTTATGTGACCACACAAGAAAGTGTGGGTATACTTTGCTCTAGGTGCCTATTTTAAGCCATAAAAGGTTTTATGTAACCTGCACAAAAACTTTGGGTATACATGATCCTCATATTCAGGTCCATGCAGCACCAGGTAGACCTCCTCTTGGAAATTGTTATATAGAAATACATCCATCTGATGTAAAGACCATTTCTTAGCTACAACCACCCCATAACAATGAATATTCTCATAGTTGCCATCCTAGTAGCTGGACTGAAGGTCTTCTCATAATCAATGCCATAGGTCTAAGCATATTCTTTGGCTACCAAGAAAAAAGTGAAGTGTTTACTCACTTTCAAAATTTTAGAATATTGGCTAAAAAATAAATAGGTTTGTAGATTAAGTGCCTGAGATCAGATGGAGAGGGAGAATATTTATTGAATGAGTTCAAATCATATCTAAAAAGCATGAAATTCAAAGATCATTTACATGCAGCATGTACACTCTTGGTGCGCCTGACAGTGCAGTAGTGGGGTGAAAGAACTTGTGGTGCAAGTAGAGTAGAACCCACAACACATGATGTGAGCACCACCTCGGAAGCACACGTGTGAAGCGTTGCCAAGTTCAAGAAGGCACTGTTTAAAAAGGGTGACCAACTACTATGCAGAGCAGATGATGCTGAGAGTAGAGAAATGTTGAGAGTCACGTTTGTGCCAACTTACTATTGGTGTGATGAAGTATAGCTTTGTAAAACCATCATTGTTAGTTAATGCTTATTTCATGAAGCTTGTAGATGTAGAATCTGGCAAGTGTTCATATATGCTAGGTACCAATTCAGTGTCACTCTGTAATCCATATGAAATGAAATCAAGAACACTCTTGCCATTGCTTCTCTCATTTGTGTCACATTTGACATGTGACACAGATGAGAGAAGCAATGGCAAGAGTGTTCTTGATTTCATTTTAGATAGACAAATGTGACACAGATGAGAGAAGCAATGGCAAGAGTGTTCTTGATTTTATTTCAGACGGATTACAAAGTGACGACAGAGAACTTGTATCTAGCACAAATGAACACTTGCCAGATTCTACATGCTACAAGCTTCATGAAATAAGCATCAACTAACAATGATGGTTTTATAAATTTATACTTCATCACACCAACAGTAAGTTGGCACACACTACTCTCAGCATCATCTACTCTGCAGTAGTTGGTCACCCTTTTTAAATAGTGCCTTCTTGATCCTGGCAAACGGCTCTACGATGGTTACAATCTACCACCTTCACACGTGTGATACCAAGGTGGGGCTCTGTTAACCCATTCCTAGGGTTAACAAGAGCTACCACCATTATCTTACATCAACGACTCAAGGTAGATACACCAAAGGGTTATACATTCAAGATATGAAGCAATGGTGTCCAAAGCTACAACTTTGACGGGTGCCCATAATGGTGTGACGGAGTATTTATGGCAATTCCAGCTTTCAAGAGCATGTGGTAGCATGTAGGATTAAGTCCCAAGTGATACACTTCATGGATATATTATGAGAGTAGTCATTGTAATAGCATTAGGCCTCTTATGAGAGCTTAAAGTGCCCGGGTTAGCCACATTTTAAGTGAGTGTGAACACTTATGGCCATGTATATAAGTGAATTTATCTCATAAAACAACATACTCTCCCATTATGCAATTGAGTCTTGCTCTTGCTAATCTCTCTCCCTAATGCATGCTAGTGAGTGTGTGTGAGTGAAGTGAGGTGAGAGGAGAACCCATAGTGCAACGCGGTGGTGAGACAACGATTGCCTAGGAGGTGCAGTGGAATTTCTTCCCAAGGAGTTGTAGAGCTTAGAGACCTAAAGGGTTACGAGCTTGGCCATTGGTAAGATCCTCACCTCACGAGACAATTGCGGTTCACCAGGTAATCTCTTATTGTATGTGTTTCAATGGGGGTTAGGGTGAGCCATAACATGCTCACATTATGCGTTGTGGGTTCTGCTCCACCTGCCACTAGTCGTTCCACCGCTACTACATTGTCAAGCACAACAAGAGTGTACCTGCATGTAAATTATCTCTGAATTCCATGCTTTTTAGATATGCTTTGAACTCATTGAAGAAATATTCTCCCCCTCCATCTGACCTCAGGCACTTAATCTACAAACCTGTTTGTTTTTTAGCCAATATTCTAAAATTTTGAAAGTGAGTAAACACTTCACTTTTCTCTTGGTAGCCAAAGAATCTGCTTAGACCAACGGCATTGATTACGAGGAGATCTTCAATCCAGCTACTACAATGGTAACTGTGAGAGCAGTCATTGTTTTATGGTTGTAGCTAAGAAATGGTCTTTACATCAGATAGATGTAAGGAATGCATTTCTGTATAACAATTTACAAGAGGAGGTCTACCTAGTGCATGCACTTGAATATGAGGACCATGTATACCCAAAGTTTTTGTGCAGGTTACATAAAGCCTTTCATGGCTTGAAATAGGCACCTAGAGTGAAGTATACCCACACTTTCTTGTGTGGTCATCAAATGAAAGATATACAATAGTGACATCCTCCTATTGATGCCATTTGCTAGCCCCCATAGATCTAAGTGCACTACATCAAGTGCCATGTTACTTACATTTCTGTCATGTGGAAATACACTCTTTGTTTGCTTTCCAAATTGACATTCTTCGTAAACCTTATGTATTACATCCACCTTAAACTTTGGCAACTTGTAATAATTTCATAATCCTGCATGGAGTTCAATCGCTGCTCATTTACATGATCGATACGTTTGTTCCAAATATCTATATCAGCCACAACACCTGCACCTTGTGAAAACATAGCAGCTTTGACCTCAGGCATGCTCACATCCAAAAAGTAAACATTATTCCCACTCTCTTTCCCTTTGCAAACCAAAAGACATTTGTTCTTGAGGTCCTCTATATAACAGTCATCAAGGTTGAAGCGTACCCATAAACCCTACTCAATCATCTTACCAACAGAAACTAGGTTCTTTTGTGATGTTGGGCACATCAAGTACATCAAACAAGTATTTCATATTGCCATCCTACATAGCCAATTGAACATATGAGAAATAGGATGAGCTGTGGCATCCCCTATCTCTACATAACCTAGTTTTTCCTAGTTCTTCACCTCTCCAAGCCACTCACCCCATGACAGGTCATAAGGTTAGAGGCTCTCGAGTTCACACACCATACATCATTAGCATTTGTAGATACATCTGCATTCATTGTATTTATCATGTGTTGTATAATAAATAAATACTCATATCTATCTTCAACCTCTGCTTACTTAAAGATGTATAATTATTTTGCTACAATTTCCCATTCTTCATGTCACTCCATTTCTTGTAGCTCTTGTTTTATCTGCAGTTTCCTTACCTTTGTATTGGTCTGAACCATCTACACTAGGTTCTGTCATGCAACACTTAGAGTGTTGGAATCCTATATGTGTCCTATCATTGTGTTTATAACACTGATTGAAAGCCAATACATGACTTTCCTTGCACCCTGGTTCCAATCCTTGAATGCCTTTACATCTATTGAAGTGGCATTCTCTTCAAGTAACTTTGGAGGCTCCTCATCGTTGTCTCCTTCGACATAGTTCCAAAATCCTTTACCCATTAGGAAATTGGTCATTCTTAACTTCCAAACATGGAAATTGTTCTTGTCTAGCTTCTCACTAATAATCTGATTAAGTCTGTCAAACATGTTTGCCTACAACAACCTGAAACCATAAATAGATAATTTATGTATGCAACCTATAACACAACAGTATCTTCATTGACTAATGCCACCATAACGGTACTTCTGCAAGACCTCTATGTCACCAAATCTTACTAGAGTACATGTACATACATCCAAGATCATTAATACATGTTCCAAAATTGTCTGTACTCCCAAAATACACTGTGCACTATAATAACTAGGTTTTGAGCCACAAATAGTTCTCAACTAGGACTTCTCAAAACTGTCAAAAACACCTTGCAGTGGCTAAACAGAGACCAAAACGTGCCCAACATGTGAATCTGGCTTAAAAACTATAGAACAAAGTACTGCATACCACATAGGCACCTCCACACCTATGAGGATAGCTCCTCAATCAGAGATCTGTAGCTCCCATAGCTACCCTGAAAAGATGCAAGGGAGAAGAGAGCTTGAGCTCTTGCAAGCACACACACACTCACAAAACCCTAATACAGAACACACAAGGTGAGAGGCTGAAAATCTTCTTCTTCTTCACTCAACACTCAACACACCATATACAAAGATAAGAGTACACACCATATAAAAGGTACTCAACCAAATACATACTAGGGTTCTCTATATTGTGAACCCAAGTAAATGAGCTGGCGCTATAACTATGCCAGTCTCCAGAATGGCTGTCACACACAACCTGTCATCCCACTGGCCGCATATCACCCATGATCTCACCAACCATGCCAGTGGTGTAAGTGTGGGGCCTATCCCCCAGACGGGTCATCAGTGTCCACCGCCTCACTAGATGAGCTCAATATCTCAACACTCCCCCTCGAGCTCAACTCCATCTCATGTACACCAAGCAAAGCTTGAATCTGTGAAGCTTCTCTGTACCTAATGCTTTGGTGAAGATGTCAGCTATACCTGATCCTGTGTGCTGACATAAACAAGGTCAACATCTCTTGCCAAGACCTTCTCTCTGACAAAATGGGAGTGGACCTCTATATGCTTCGTGCGAGCATGAAAAATTGGGTTCCTAGCCAACTGTATACTGCTAATGTTGTCACAGAAAATGACAACTTGTCTATCCACTGATAGACCCAAATCTGTAAGTAGCTTTTTCAACCAAGCTACCTCACATGTTGCCATAGCAACACCTCTGTACTCGGCCTTTAGTACTAGATAGAGCAACCATAGGCTGCTTCTTACTGCTCCAAGTCACAGCAGCACTCCCCAAAGAAAACATGAAGCCATTAGTAGATCTTCTATCTGAGATACTACCAGCCCAATCAGCATCTGTGTACCCATGTACACATATCTCTCTCCCAGTTTCATAAAATAGTCCACAATGCCAAGTAGACCTCACATATCTCAGTATGTGTCTCAATGCATCCAAATGCAGCTTCCGAGGAACCTGCATAAACTGACTCATCAACCCAACAACATAGCTCAAATCTGGCCTGGTGATCGTCATGTAGATCAAGCTTCCTATTATGTGCCTATACATAGTAGGATCCTCCAAAATCTCTCCTAAATCTGCACTCAACTTGCCATTCTGATCCAATGGCACTGAGATAGGCTTACAGCCTGTCATACCATACTTGGACAACATGTCCAAGCCATACTATCTCTGCAGTAATCCAATACCATGTGGTGACCTAATCACCTCAATGCCCAAGAAATATCTGAGCTCCCCCAGATCCTTCATCTCAAACTTTTGTCTAAGCAAGATCTTTACATCAAAGATCTCTGCATCATGGTCCCCCGTAATGATCAAGTCATCTACATAGATGACATCAAGCACAACCCCTCTATCATCGTGTCTCACATACAGCGAGAAATCTGCATTGGCTACATGAAAGCCAATAGTGACAAGATATTCAGAAATCTTGTCACACAGACCATCCTCTTGGTGCTTGTTTTAAGCCATACAATGCTTTCTTCAACCTGCACACATGCTTGGGGTGACTCACATCCTCATAACCAGGTGGCTGCAACATCTGCAACATATACACCTCTTCCTGTAAATCCCCATGCAAGAATGCATTCTTTACATCCATCTGCTGATGTAAAGACCATTGCTTTGACGCAGCCACTGCTATCACAACTCTCATTGTTGCCATCTTGTGGCAACTGGGCTGAAAGTTTCCTAATCAATGCCATATGTCTACGCATACCCTTTGGCTACCAATCTAGCCTTGTACCTGCTTATGCTTCCATCTCACTGTTATGTTTTACTTTGTACACCCACTTGCATCCAATGGTTTTCTTGCCTTCAGGCAATTGCACTAAATCCCAAGTCTCATTTCCATATAGTGCATCCATCTCCTCATCCATAGCTTTCTCCCAACACACATTTCCAATGCATGTGGGCTCTACAACAAACCTGCACAACCTTTGCCATGTATGCATAGTGATGTGCCACATAACCATCATAGGTAAACTTCTGCATAGGGTTCTTAACTCTCCTAGATCTTCGCAGCTTTGCATTCATGGCTTTCATAGCCTTCTTTACACCAGGTGTTCTCATAGCTGGTATCCCAAGCTCCTCATCAAGGCTCATCTTTGAGCCACTAGACTCTCCATCAACATGAGAATGCCCTGCAGAAATGTCAGGCATACTAAGGGGCTCAACCACTTTCTCTTTGCCTTTATGTGATGTACTAATCACATTTGCAGGACTGGTATTATGACGCAGCCTGCCACTCCATGGTCAACTGAACCACTCGATGAGGACTCTCCTCTGGTCCACTCAAAGACTGTGATTACTGACTTGCATTCTGTGCAACCGCATTTCCACTCACATCAGCCCCAACAACAGCTTCTTTTTCAGCAGCATACTGGCTACTCATCTCATCAAAAACAACATCCTTGCTTACCCTCAACTCACGTGTAGCAGGGTTATAACACCTGTATCCCTTTTTTTTTCTGAAAAAAGATCCTTTCATTAGTTATAAAAAACACGGCTGCGCTACAAAACCTCTCCTGCTCGTAAAGTAGGCAGAGTAGAGATCCAATTAAGGCAGCTAGGGAGACTCTCCCTAGCTGCAAAAAAGTACAAATATCAGTACAAAAACTGAGGCTATATCATACAATAGGAGGGGGGAAAATCCAAACAGGTGGCCTGTAGTGCCAATGGGGGGTACTCGCGTGTAGGGTATAGAAGGGGTCGCTACGCCAAGTGGTGTGAAAGGCCTGGCACCGCAAGATCGCTGCATCCGGATGCGGTCATACTGTCCTCGCAAGGTGTGGATCAACTCCTGCCAAATCCCCCGAACAGTCTCTGAAAGTGGCTACAGTCTCCCCTCAAAGGCCTTGAAACACTGGGCTCTCCAGGTGAACCAAATGGTGAGGGGAGCTCCCATCGTAAATCCCTCTCCTGTGTCCGCGGACAAGAAATCCAGTGAAGGAACAAGGCGAGGCTGGCCCCTAATGAATCTGATGGCCTGGCTGTCGTCTCGTATCCCAGAGCAGGCCCTAACGAAGTCGACCAAGCAGCGGCACCCCACGTATACATGCCCTCTAGAGAGAGGGGGGCCAAAATGCGCAGCATCCTCAGCCAAATCTGTTGTGCCTGTGGACAGTCCCATAGGCAGTGTCTCTACGTCTCCAGTGGGTGGCCGCATCGGACGGAGGCCGTTGGAAGACCACTGTAGACAAGCCAGGTGCCAACTGCATAGCCCCTGTGGGCAACCAGCCACTGGAAAGTCGAGATCCTACGTGCCTATCGACTAGCCCAGAGCCTAGTCCAGAAACCCTCTAGGAACTCCTGTGAGAGTCCCTGTAGTAGCCGCCAATGCTCCGATGTAGCTGGAGAGACCATCCTCCTCGCAGTCAAAATATGCCTCCCCAACCAAACAGTGTACTAGAAAAAGGTGATCTCTGTGGCCTCGGGGGATGCATAAGGATCATGCCACTCGTACTCGCCAGGGTCCCACTGGAGTCAGGCTAAGGGGCACGTAGCATATGCCCATATGCGCCAATCAGAGTCCACATCTGTAGGGTCTGGATCAATATGCCACTTCTGGGAAGCAGCGGGGCCACTACCCGTATCCTCTAAAAGATGCACTCTGCAACCAAAGGTGACTCCGCCTCCACTCTCTGAAGTCTGCCCTCATTCTGGATCCCATAGTAGAGGCATCTACCATCCTCAGTGCAAGCTCTGACAGCAATCAGGATCTCCAACTGTGTAAAGGCTCTCATCCACCGTGGGGCCGCTGTCTCAAAAGGCGTGAACCACTCCTCAGTTGAGTGCCTCCTAAATGTCATCCCTCATAATCAGCCCCCCTCTGAAGTGACTCAGCCTCTCCACCTGGATCTCCTCTGGGAGACTGCAGAAGGCCTGCCAGTCTCCAAAACTGCATGCTGGACCTGCTGCCCATGGTCCCTAGGCTAGACGTGGGCTGAGAATCCAGCATATGACCCTGCTCTGTGCGTACCGCAGGGCTCTAGATGAGCGGCTGTCTGGCCCGCTCCTCATCACAAGTAGGAGGTCTTTAAGAAAGCCCCGATCTCAGCAGCTCCCAAGCTCGCAGGATGTTCAAGGCAAATCTGTCCTCCCATCCTCTACTGAGGCCTGTCCTCCCATCCTCTACTGAGGCCTGTCCTCCTCATCTCTATGAAGATCCATCGTATCTCTAGTGCCCAAGTGCCCCCTGCTGGGGGAGCCCTAGCCTGTAGTCGCTGAAAAAGAAGCTCCTTCCAAGGCTCAGCGCTTGGAAGCAGCCCCCGAACAATAAGCTTCCTCAATAAGGCTCTACTCTGATCAACTGGATCTATAATGCCCAAGCCCCCCTGGGCTAGCGGAAGAGTAATAACTACCCAAGCAACCTTGCCCGCGCTGGCTGACCATCCCGCCCAGACGAAAGAAAGTTCCTGATCAGCCTCTGTACCTGGCTGATGCAAGAGCTCGAGAAGATCCAGCAAGACGTGATGTACCACATGGTCGCTTAAAGCACCTGATTCATCACCACCACCCTCCCAGCCAAGGATAGTCGAGCTATACTCCAATACAAAAGCTTCTTCCAAATGCTCAGAAGAAGCGGGGCGATCTGCTGCTCAAGTGACAAATCAAGTCCAATCTGGCAACCCGAATATCACACTGTTGTGCCAGGAGGAATCCATCTGAAACCCGGGTCTGGGCTCCATGCCGAAGCGGGAGTGCTACTAATCCAAAAGGCCACTGTCTTGTGCCAATTGATCAATGCTCCCAAAGCTACACCAAAAACCTGTAAGCGACTGCTCTGCCCTCTGAAGATTGGCCTCCTGGCCATGCAAAAACAATCCCGTGTCATTCAGCAAACTCAGAATCGAGCAAGTCCTCACACCGGACTGGGAGCTGGAGTCCGCTCAAACCAACCTCCTCTGCTGTCAAATACATGCTCAAAGCCTCAGCAAAGAAGAGAAAAAGAAAAGTGGTGAGAGGGCATCCCTGACGGACTGATCTGATCAACTCAAAACTCAGCCCCCATCCTCCTGCCATCAGCACCTTGCTATACGAGCTGTGGAATACCTGTATCCCTTTTGCTCAAGGAAATATCCAATAAACACACATTTTTCAGCTTTTGGATCCAGCTTAGTTCTCAACTCATCTGGCACATGCACATATGCAATGCATCCAAAAACTTTTAGATGAGACAAATCAGGTTTTTTGCCAGTAAACCTCTCCTCTGGAGTTACATCATGTATGGCTACAGTTGAAGTCCTGTTCATGATGTAAATTGCTATAGAAATAGCCTCAGCCCAATAGCTATGCGGCATATTCTTCTCTTCCATCAATGCTTGTGCAATCTCAGCAATGTGCCTGTTTTTTTGCTCAGCAACTCCATCTTGCTACGAAGTGTATCTGCATATGTAAACTGTCTCCGAATACCATTTTTCTTTAAAAATTCAGAGAACTCATTGGATAAGTACTCTCCCCCTCCATCTGACCTTAGGCACTTTACATATTTCCCTGTTTGCTTTTCAACCATAGCTCTGAAATTGTGAAAGTGAGTGAACACCTCACCCTTCTCCTTCCTGAAGTATACCCACACTTTTCTTGTGTAGTCATCATCAATAAATGTCACATAATACCTGCAGTCTCCCATAGACATGGTCTTCGTAGGACCCCATACATCTGAATGCATAACATCTAGTGCATTTTTGCTCACATTTCTGTTTCATGGAAATACATGCTTTGTTTGCTTTCCAAATTGGCATGCTTCACATATCTTCTGCATACCTTCAACTTTAAACTTTGGCAGCCCTGTCACAATTCCTTTAGTCTGCATAGACTTCATTCTCTGCACATTCACATGTCCAATTCTTTTATGCCAAATGTCTGTGTCTGCAACAATTCTTGAACCATTTGCAAACATCGCAACACTCACTTCAAGCATGTTTACATTCAACGTAAACATTCTGTTTACTCTATTGCCTTTTGCAACCAACCTGCACTTGTCTTTAAAGTCTTCAACATAACAACCATCACGATTAAACCGAACCTGCAAACCCTGCTCAATCATCTGGCCAACTGAAACCAGATTCTTTGTTATGTTCGGAACATGAAGTATATCTACAAGGTACTTCACTTTGCCATCCTGAATGCATAACATCTAGTGCATTTCTGCTCACATTTCTGTTTCATGGAAATACATGCTTTGTTTGCTTTCCAAATTGGCATGCTTCACATATCTTCTGCATACCTTCAACTTTAAACTTTGGCAGCCCTGTCACAATTCCTTTAGTCTGCATAGACTTCATTCTCTGCACATTCACATGTCCAATTCTTTTATGCCAAATGTCTGTGTCTGCAACAATTCTTGAACCATTTGCAAACATCGCAACACTCACTTCAAGCATGTTTACATTCAACGTAAACATTCTGTTTACTCTATTGCCTTTTGCAACCAACCTGCACTTGTCTTTAAAGTCTTCAACATAACAACCATCACGATTAAACCGAACCTGCAAACCCTGCTCAATCATCTGGCCAACTGAAACCAGATTCTTTGTTATGTTCGGAACATGAAGTATATCTGCAAGGTACTTCACTTTGCCATCCTGCATAGACAATGGCACATCTCCAACATGGGCAATTGGATGAGCAGTGTCATCCCCTGTTTCCACAAAACGTGGTCTTTTAAGGTTCTTCATCTCCTTGAACCACTCCCAATGACTTGTCATGTGGTTCGAAGCACCTGAATCAACGTACCATACATCATCTTTATGTGCTGCTTCAACATTTTCAGACATGGCATTAACGATATGCTGCATAACAAACAACCTTTCATTATCCTCATTGTTTTTGCTCGAGGATGCATGGTTGTTTTGCATCCATGTGTATCATTATACTACCTTTGCCAATTTCCATGACCTCTTTGACTCCCCCTACCTCTGAATTGGCATCTTCCACCTATGTGTTGTTGTTGTTGTTGTGAATTCTGGGACTGTTGTTGTTGCTACTGTTGGCCATAATTCTGATTACCTATTCAGCCACCTCCTTGACCGCGTCCACGGCCTCCTCTACCTTGTCCTCTTCCTGAACTTATGTAGAAGGCCTGTTGCTCTGAACTGTTTTTGTTTTGTGAAGACTGTTGATCTTCACCCAAGCTCTTCTCTTCTATAATCAACAAAGACATCAAATCTGTGAAATTGGAAAAATTTTTCCAAGTCTGAATGGATGTCTTGAATGCCTTGTATTGTGGCCTGAGACCACGTAGTTAGACTTCCACCTTATCATCATCATCTACTGAAACGCTAATAGATGCAAGGGATTCCACAATACCCTTTATCTTCAATGCATAGTCATTCACAGACATACTCTTTTTCTCCATAGTGTGAAGTTCATTCTTCAACTGTATCTTTCGTGCCTTGGTATTCGTTTCATAGAGTTTTACCAAGGTGTCCCACGCCTCCTTGGGGGACTTGGCATCCTGTATGTGCCCAATCATGGTGTCCTGTATACTGATAGAGAGCCAATACATAACTTTTCTAGCTCCTTGGTTCCAATCCTTGAACTCTTTCACATCTGCAGCAGTCGGATTGATCTCCAGTATCTCCAGTGCCTCTTCATGCTCACCTTTTATGTAGTCCCAATAACACTTTCCCATCAGGAAATTCATCAACTTGAACCTCCAAGCATGGAAGTTGTTCTTATATCAAGCTTCTCACAGCAACAATCTGGTTTATGCCCTCATTTGACATCTTGCCAGACACACAAATTTACCAGAAACAGCACTCTGGTTTGTCCTGCACACAAACTGCTATATTTTCTGTAGCGGTACTGTAGTACACTCAAATGTCACAACCAGTGACCTCAATGTGCATGCATGTCTTCCTGCAGTTCTTAAAACACAGTTCTGCAAAGATTCGATGACTTACCCGCAGTGCTCGAATATTATCATGGACTCAATCATTTTTGTTTTTGTTATCTTTCATCAAGCATGATGATGTTAGAAGTGAACGTTACTCCTCTAGAAAAGAAAAAGAAGCGAATGTTACTTTGAGTTAGGAAGACATATAAGCAAGAAAGTGGAAAAAAAGCGAAAGTTACTTTGAGTAAAAACTATGTGAAAAAAAGACTTAAAATCAAGAAAGTCCCCGTAAATCTCTTTTTAAGAAACAATGGCTAAAATAAAAACACTACATCCCCAAGGTGAATAAAGGTCTGCTAACATGGCCATACTATTATTACACCTGTTGACATGGCCATGCTATTATTACGTCATCATGGGCAACATCGGAGCAACCTCTGTTGAGCACCGACGGCGAGGATGGAGAATGTGGTGGTGGCCAATGCCATTAGTGTGTATGCCACATCAGATTGCCAATGGTCGGCAATCTAATGTGGTAGAAGCAAACTGCGTATTTTCTCACATACTATGCGCTCATGCTCATCTTGCTTCTGCCACGTAAGATTGTCGATCGCCGTCGGTAATCTGACGATGTGGCAAACACATGTGGCAATCTAGCGTACACACGTGGCATACACACTAAATGGCCTTGGCCACCAAATTTGGTATACCTCATGATCAATGATTTCCACATCAAGTGGGAATTAAAAGCATTTGAAATTAGTGCTATGGAAACTTCAATTAACCTCATTAAAAGAAAAATTACCTTCTCGTATCATAAGACTGTTAATCCAATTCTAGGATTAACAAGAGCTACTGCCATTATCTTACATCAAGGAGTCACAGTAAATACACCAAAGGGTCATACATTCAAGATATGAAACAATAGTGTCCAAAACTACAACTTGGACGGGCGCCCGTAATGGTGTGACAGAGTATTTATGGTGATTCCCGCTTCAAGAGCGTGTGGTAGCAAGCTAGGATGAAGTCCTAAGTGATGTACTTCATGGAAATATTATGAGAGTAGTCATTGTAATAGCATTAGGCCTCTATGAGCCTAAAGTGCCTGGTCGGTGCCATAGTTTAAGTGAGTGTGAATACTTATGGCCATGTATATAAGTGAATTTCTCTCATAATACAACATACTCTCCCATTGTGCAATTGAGTCTTGATCTTGCTAATCTCTCTCCCTAATGCATGCTAGTGAGTGTGTGTGAGTGAAGTGAGGTGAGAGGAGAGACGAGGACCCATTGTGCAACGCGACGGTGTGACAACGCTCGCAGAAGACGCAATGAAATTGCTTCTCAAGGAGTTGTAGAGCTTGGAGAGAGCTCGGCCATTGGAAAGATCCTCACTCACGACAATTGCAGTTCACCAAGTAATCTCTTTTTGGATGTAGGGTTAGGGTGAGCCATAACATTTTTGGTGCTGCTGCTGCTCTGCAGGAAGCCATCCCTTGGCTTTTTCCATTGTTTTGCCTCTAATCTACGCATAGCCCATTGCCCATTATCTTAATTAATGGTTTTCCATGAAAAAGATATGGATTCAATGGTGATTTGTGTGAGATTTGGTGTAGAATAGCTCTCTTTTTTGTTTTTGAAAAGAATGCTTTTTGCTTGATTTTTAGATTCATTTGTTGTTTTTGTGGTTTTTCATGTTCTTAGGGCTTACACATAGTTTGTATTAGGCTTATTTTGCATCCATTGCATCAAAAAATGCAATAGAATCCAATTCTTAGTGAATGTTAGCTCTCTTTAGTTTAAACATAGAACTAAGATCATTAATTTTAGTTTAATTGTGTGTTTGTTGTTGAAATTGTTTGAATTGGAGTGTTAGCAAGCATTAGGAGTAGCTTAATCTTTCAAAAATATCTTAAAACCATCAAAAAACCCTTGAATTTGACTAATTTCTCTTAATGAACTGTTTTTTATCATTAAGGGTGATTAATCTTGTTCAAGAGGCCAAAAATTTAGAAAATGTGTTAATTGGGGTCTAAATTGATGAAAAGATGTTTTATGATGGGCTTAAAGAATAACAGCTTACATAACTTGATCATTGTATCCAATCCGAAAACATTCGATCAATGTTGCAAAGAAGCAATACGTTTAGATGACAACATGCTAGAAGATGATCATACTACGAGGTGTTCCTCATCTAAACCAAGTGAAGTAATGCCAAAAGAAAGATCGATCTCGAAATTGACATTCCCATAATTTTATGCATCCTTGCTTAAAACCTTATAGCCAACATCTCTGAGAGAGGATGAAAACCTTCAAAACTAGACATCCTTGATGCCTTTAAAAGTGAGGAACAAAATGCCTTGTGTTGAATGCAATCACTACGACCATCCCAATCCTCATTGTGCATACAAGACACATGTTCTTCTATACTGCATATATTGTAAAACCTTTAACTATGATACTAAAAAATGTCTCGCTTCATCCACAATGGACTCAAAACCTCCATCTCCCATGTACCAAATAGAAACAGTCCAAAGGGTAGAAACTGCTCAGGAAGCAGCTAATCGAACACTTCGATGTATCTATTGCCGTGGACCTCACAAGGTAGCAGACTGCACAGTTTGGAATACTTCCATGCCCATAATCACTGACACCTTTGCGACCAATGTGTGAACGATGTGGCATTGATCACATGTTCCAAGATTGCCCAAGATGAGTTGCTTCAATGCAACTTATCTCACAAAATACAACTCTTAACATCTTAAGTGTACAAAACGGGCAACTGGCCATAGTGCCATTGAATGTGCTTACACATTTACAAGCCAAGGCATGAGAAATAGTCAAAAGGAACACAAAAGACAATACCTCAACATGGGTAGAAGAACATGCTTTAAAATAGAACCCAAAAGAAGGAGCAAAACCTTACAGAAAGGACAACAAACAGTCGAATCCAAGCTCGAATTAAAAAACATCGAAAAGGAGCCTGTAGAGGACATAAACCCAAAAGGGGACATAAACACAAAAGAGAAAAAAGCTATATATGATGCAGAAGCATCCACCTCAAAAACCACCACACAAACCTCAACACACATATATGCGACACAGGATACAAAAACCCAAAAGAAAATTCGATCTCGTCGCATGGGTAAACATAATGAAAAACTGACAAACCAAAGAAAGTTAGAGAATGAAACAAGTTCTAGTACATCACTAAGTGAGGATGAAACAAGTTCTTACTCGTCGCTCTCAGTGCACCACATAGACCAATCAAGAAACTAGAACCCACCCAACCACCCCGAATGGATAATAATGATCACATGACATATGCGGAATGCAAAATGCAAGCTCAAGAGAGCATGCTTAGCTTGATTGAATGTCTCATAGCGTCACCAGTTGTGATTGAGCCTCATAATGCCAAACCTAAAATAGCAACCAAGATACAAAGCCTAGACGAGTACCGCTTTCCATTTCAAGAGAAAGACATACTCTCTACAGAAGAGTCATTTGAAACAGATTGTACGAACTATACGCTTGAGAAAGCACGTGAGAAATTCGATAATTCCTTTACAAGATTAAAACAGTCTCTTAAAACCTTATTTGGAGAAATGCCCTTCTCTCATGATAAAGCCAGCATCACAGCAGCACTTGCACCTTTAGGGCTCAACCTGAGTTATACAAGGACATAACGAACTCCATAAAATAGGACTGAGAGGATTCACAAGTTTCCAAACAATAGACCTCATTAAGAATTGTCAGAGGGCCAAGTGTGCCAATAGGGTACTCTTGAAAAAGCTCAAACCCAAACAGAGGATGAAAGTGAATGGGAGTATGAAACAGAAACTGGATCTGAAGCCAAGTCAATAACCAAAACATCCATGGTTCCTTTAGAAGATTCTATCATGGTATGGTTGGATTTCCCAGGCAATGATGTTAAGCGCAAACGCGTATTGATTAGCCCTCGAGCTAGTCATAACAACGTGACAATAGACACTTGGGTGTCATTGGGACAATCTAAACTCATCCCTATAAGCAATAGTCTTGCAAAAGGAGCCAATGGACAAAACATTGAAGTTCTAGGTTACTTTACATACACTACTCAAACAATCGATATAGCGATATGGAATTTACATTCCATGATGTTACCCTAGATTCCCTTGAGTATGATGTCATCCTTGGCGAAACTTGGATAGGTGAATCGTTGTATTCACTAGATGAATCCATGCAAATAGTCGCCTTGAATACTCCTGCATGCAATGTACAATTGCTATTAGCAACCTTGCAAGAGCTGAAACTACAAACATGTCTTGCTAAAAATATCCCTAGGATTTTGGTTGGATTAGAAATTGCAAATAAAATCACCGCAGCTCAAGCACAGCTTTATCCAACACAAGAACACAATCTCATGATCCTTGAGCTATGGGATTTGTTAGATTAACCAACACTCTCGGCACATCCTGAAAGGATTACATTTACACCAGACTTGACACGATACTAGAGCAGATGGAAGGATGGCAACACATGGTTGGGAAGATGTTTCTTGTCTGGGATGGCAAACATGCCATGTTTGGGGTACTTTGAACATACAATATATATTGAAACTAAACCCCTCACTTGCAAGTTTTTTGTGGTTGAGTATGTGTTGGAAGAAGATTTGATCTTAGGGTATAAATGGACTATTGCTGCCCCCCAAGCACCACTGTGCTTTGCTAGCGATAGTGTCATCACATGATGGTCAACGACAAAAAGTTGACAATACCATATTGCAAGGAAGAGGATCCAACTTTAATGGATATCTATGATGCTAAATGCAAAAGGATACATTCCTCTTCCACAAAAGCCCTTCTACACAATGACCTACCATTCTGCATCAACGATCGACTCCGATAAAGCATCTACTCCTTCAACCCCATCCTCACCTACTATGAAGTTCGATGCCAAAACCTCGCAATGAAGTTCCCATAGCCAAACCATCTATCTCTAACAAGGAACTCAAAGGAAAGACCCTAGAGCCTATGTATCTTCATCGACAAACCTCACCAAAGAAGACAGCCACATGCTTACAAGCCTCGTTTTATCAACAACCACTCCACAAGAGACTCTAGCCTCATCATCAACAACAATGCCCCATGAGTCTCAAACTTGCAGCCTCAATACCAACCAAAGTCAAGGAGGGCCCCAAACCTTCCACATCAACCCAAAAGAAAACTCCACCAAGACCAGCAAATCACTCAACAACTCTCCTGCATTCAGAACCAACACAAGAGCTTGCGTGTTCAACCAAACAATCAGCAGTCTCCCCTACTGCCTCGACAACTCTGAGCAACAAATTCCAGAATCAATACCCACATCTGAATGGAGACTTATGAGCACATCAAGGACAAAATAACAATGCTCTTGTCACCCCTTTGAATGTGAGAAACAAGTGCATAAGAAGTGGTTGCTTGCAAGTCATGACCCAAAAAAAAACTATCGAGGTCAAAACCTGCAAATTCATGAAATTGTATCTCACAGAATTACAATTCACGGAGTTCCATCTCATAGCTTAAGAACCTACACTTTCACAATTTAAGCCTCACACGGATTAAGCCATCTCACGCATTAACCTTTTCCAATAATCTTCAATAGCCAATATATATCTGTTAGCTTATTGCTTACTATTATTTTGGCTAAATTAATGTAACAGCTGCTCCATGAGTACATATCCATACTCATTCACTGGAGAACATTTGCACCAAAGCCTCACCATCGACATCTTCCAGGTACATCTCTGGATGAGGGAGCCATGGTGGGCAAAAGCCTGGTCAATGGTATAACCCATCACCTAGAATTTTCCTTCAAATTACAAACCTCTCAAAATGACGCCACAATCTTCACAACTCAATGATTTTCAATCCCTAGTGAAGATCTCTATATTAGCCTCTCGCAAGTCGACGTAATTCTTTAAATCCTCACCAACAAGTGGCTACTTCAACATAGAGCAGTTCAATAAAAGTCTATATGACTCAATTCTTGTACTTCATGTAAATCTGCTTCATAAGGCAACTTAAATATATATAAAAACATAAAAAGCACATAGGTAGAAAAAGTCAGGAATAGGTCCTACTCAACAACATTTGACAAGAATCCTGCCACACAAAGGGACATCATCGAAGACCAAATTCTTCAAATGATGAATGGCGCTTCAATGAATCAAATAAGAAACTGAGAATCACCATCTCGTTCTTATAATAGTGTCTCCCATTATTAATATCTCTTAGTGTCCCCACTAACAAAAATCACATGTAACCTTGCCGCCGATGATTGCCAAAACAAATTGAGCCCAAAAAAAGGGGCTCAAACAAATATAAAAATACAATCATTCGCAAAAAACCCCACCCTGTTAGGAATTCCCAATTCACCACTAACCTCTTCATTCATTAACTAGCTTTTCTTATTTATTCCGAAGGAACAAAGACCATTGAACGCCACTCAACATTCAAAGCCATCAACAAAGCTTGTTCATTCTCCCCACACAAAGGTCTTCAACGACGCGATCACACGAGGATGTGATCGCCATCATGAAGGGGGAATGTTAATCCAATTCTAGGATTAACGAGAGCTATTGCCATCATCTTACATCAAGGAGCCCTAATAGATACACCAAAGGGTCATACATTCAAGAAATGAAGCAATAGTGTCCAAAACTACAACTTGGACGGGCACCCGTAATGGTGTGATGGAGTATTTATGGCAATTCCCACTTCAAGAGCATGCGGTAGCAAGTTAGGATGAAGTCCTAAGTGATTAACTTCATGGATATATTATGAGATTAGTCATTGTAATAGCATTAGGCCTCTGATGAGTCTAAAGTGCTCGGCCAATTTAAGTGAGTGTGTGTGAACACTTATGGCCATGTATATAAGTGAATTTCTCTCATAATATAACATACTCTCCCATTGTGCAATTGAGTCTTGATCTTTCTAATCCTCTTGCTAATCTCTCTCCCTAATGCATGCTAGTGAGTGTGTGTGAGTGAAGTGAGGTGAGAGGAGGGACGAGGACCCGTAGTGCAACGTGGCGGTGTGACAACGCTCACGACGATGGGAGATGCGGGGGAATTGCTTCTCAAGGAGTTGTAGAGCTTGGAGACCTCAAGGGTTACAAGCTCGGTCATTGGAAAGATCCTCACGACATGCAGTTCACCAGGTAATCTCTTTTTGGATGTGTTTCAAGGAGGGTTAGGGTGAGCCATAAAACAAAGACTTTATGAGATTAGTTGGTAGGAAATTCTTGTGATCTCCTACCTCAAATCAAATTGACTTGAGGTCTTATGGTTTTGATTATAGATAAATGATAGATAAACATCCCTAAATGAGATCTTTTCATCTAATTTTATGGAAGGATGGATTATTTTAGGAACCATGATGTTATTCAATCATAAACACAAACTAAAATCATCAAATAAGACTATTTTACCTCAGTTTAAATACATAACGATGCAATTATTTTTTGTGCCACCTAATAACTAATTCAATAATTATATATTTAAGCACATTTTAGTCCCTAATCATAACCCTAACCCTAAACCTAAACCTAAACTTAACCCTAATTTTTTTAATTTAAATATTTAAGTTTCTTGGATTATCTCTCTCTCTCTCTCTCTCTCTCTCTCTCTCTCTCTCTCTTCACCATGGAGGCCAAGCTACTATTCCCCCAGCTTACTGATGCTGACATGTGTGTTCCATTGTGCAATGGAAAGGTATTGTTAGTAAGGACTTTTTGATTAAAAAATCTTATCCCAAGGAGTTCAAGTCCGTAGATGCCATCATTCGTAGAGAAGATGAGGAAAAGCATGTGAGCCTTATTCCACATCAAGATATGGAGGGTAATGACCTCTATATCCTTGAGGGGTTACTTTCTCTCTTGTATGAGATGACATTCACTTCAGAATATCATACACCCATGTGTAGTTAGGTGTCTATGGATCCTGAAAGTCCCTCAGTTTGTTGATGATGCAGTTTCCTTCGGATAGAGGTTCCTCGAGCAGGATCACTTTCTCATCACAATAGTAAGAGCACCATGGATTTCTTGCTTACAATGAACAAGGACAACACTTTGACAAAGCTTGTGCAGCAAATTCAATGAGTTGTACAAGTTGAAGAGAATCCAAGGTTTTATGATGGAGATGTGATATTCGAGTTTCCAAACATAAAGGGATCTAGTTCAACAATGGAAGGGATGGACCACAAGTTAGATGGTCATATTTGGACAAAGCCAGCCACTTCAAATGTTTCCTTTCAAGGAGTGTGCAGGATTGGCCATTGTATCGGCATAATGGAGTGACCAAATACAACTTGTCCCTGGTATTTAAACACTGGCATTAGCAATGATAGTTGTTTCAAAGGATGCATGAAGAGGACTTGCATAGTGGGCCTCCCAGCCATACATAATGGGAGATCATTTGTCCACTACTACAAGAATCCAGCTACATGCAAGGGATCATGTGGTTGTTATGTGTATTATGTCATGCCTAGTGATGAGACCCTCACTTGGTTAATGATACATGTGGGCAATCATTCACACACTGTGCAGGAAGGAACATTAAAGAAACTATTAGACAATACAAGAGAAATGGTGGAAAGAGTGGTTAGTGTTGATAGGAATGCCGGTCCAAGAAGGGTGCAAATGTGTGTAGCCAAAGAATTGGTTCTGAAATCATTGGTAAGGGAAGGGGGCCATGCAGAGCAGCTTGGAGAAAAGCAGTTCAGCGATCTGTTTTAGGAGCTTGGACCTCTAGTCGAAAATAATAAGTAAGTATGCATTGAGAATTACTTGAAGAGGTGGTTTTAGCTTATTTAACCAATTGTATACTGCAGGTTTTGTAGGTCAATATTGCAAGCATGTAAGGGTCCTCCAATCGGGTCTTTTGGCTATGATCATTTATTGCGGTTAAAGAGGGATTGTACCTATGATTTCTTTCATGGAAGCAGATTTCTTTCATGGAAGCAAATTTCTAGGTCAAGGGAGTGAATCTGATTAATGTTTTGTCTTCAAGATGTCAACAAAGGGGCCTGCATCAGGTGTTGATCTTGTAAATAGAATGAGATGTTCTGGCAATGGTGATCTAAGGAGAGATTGGATACAATTTGACCACACACATCACATTTTAGATTGGGTGACAATGGCATGCCATGTGTACGATCCGAGGTAGCAAGGAATTCGTTTATGAAAACCCTATAATAGCAATGTACATCATGTCATCACTTTTTTTTTTGTTTTTATGTGCTTACAAGGGCTAGTACTTAAGTGTTTATGGCCAGAAACACCAACACAAGCATAGCTCTTCTCAACACATGGGCTAGTTATAACCTGATGTCATATGAAACATGGGAATCTATGGGTAAACCAAAGTTAGTACAAAAACTAATGCAAAGGGTAAAAATTTCCATGGTAGCATAGCTAAGGTTGAAGGATGTTTAAATGTGTAAATTCTTGTCAACAATAACCTTGTGGGGGCAGGAAAGGCATATCTCATGCTTGTAAGTGTCATAGAAGAGTAGGTATTTTAGACCACACTCTTAGGGGAGCTCCTCCTCAACCCTCTTAGTGACACGCCAATCCTAGTGGAGAAGAGAGTAGGGGCAAGCCCACACCTTTCCTTGCTCCTCCTTACTTCACATGCACGGGACACATTAAGACTCTACCCAAGAGAAACTTTAAGCATGGAATACAAATATTCTATTGAAATGAGAGAGAGAGAGAGAGAGAGAGACAGAGAGAGGGGGGGGAGAGAGAGAGAGAGAGACAGAGGGGGAGAGAGAGAGGATATGCACTTGATGATAGGAAAATCCCACAATACAATCTTATTGATATGAAAAGTAGGGATACAAGCATAAGGATAACAAGGCTTGAGGATGGAGAGGATGACTAGAGTGATAGCCTAAGGACGATGGATAGAGATGAAGGGTAATGGCTCCTATGGATGGATCTATATTCTCTCTTATGTTGGTGCCAAGACTATGACCCTTTTTATAGGCCTCTAAGAGTACAAAGATATTTCATATCATGCGATATTACAAGGTTTAGTGTCCTCTTAGCCTGCCATGTGGCGGGATACTTGGATAGATGAGGATATTTTGATAGATGGAGATACTTTGGATATCCGAGGTGAGTTGGGGTGAGCTAAAATATCTCTCCAAAATGAGCCTCTCCAACGATATGTAGATGGTGTGTAGAGGCTTAGTGAATCCTCATGGATGTTTCTAGAGATGGTGGGTTTCTCCACAAAAGAAAATCTTGAGATAGTACCAAGCTTTGATATTTTGTTTCTTTATTATACAAAAAAGGGAAGGCAGACTTTGCATGCCTTATTCCATAAATGGAAGGTTGGAAATTGTTGATGAAGTGGAAACCACCTTTGAATATCTCTTTTGGAGCCTTGTATCCTTGTAGCAAAGTGTACATCCTCACGTGCCTTTTTTGGCTTACATATTTTTCAGAAGGTAGGCCAGTGTGGGCCTAAGACTAGTGAGGCTACTTTTAGGAATATATATATATATATATATATACACAATCCAAAGATGGTTTTGACTTTTGTAGGTTGATGATAAACTCTTCAAGGAAAGGAATTAACGATTACATGGAGGGTGGCATGTGTGGGGTTGTTCATGTGGGAGAGAAGCTTGCTGAGGGTTTGGGTGAGCATGTGTGTGCGGGATGGCTTGGGGTGGCCCACGTGGGCCCACGTGGAGAGGCTATGCATGAGGGTGTGAGGAGGGAGCTTCCAGCATGCGTGTGGGACAAGTGGGAGCCATGTAAACACATGGGCATGGGTGGGTCCATGTGGGTGATCTCAGGGAAAAAGAGGGTGGGAGAGTGGAGATTGATAACGAGGGAGAAGAGAAAAAATTGATATTATATAGCATATATATGTATATATATATGGTGTAGCATAGCTTTATTATCTATTAGGTGGGAACTCTAATAAATACAATAAGGTGTGGTGTAAATAATATATATAGTAGTATCATAGCATAACTAGGATAGGGCATATTAGGTTGGGTCCAAAAGGAAACTTACAGGAAAAATATATCTTAGGTATAAATATATATGAGGAAACAGACTTAGGATTTATTTACTTGTGCAAGTATATATATATAAAGATGAGAGAAAAAATATGGCAAATAGTAGGTGGTAGAAATATGCATACTTATAATGTAGTTATAGATATGGTACCTAAGGGATTTTGAAAAGGTATAAGGGAAATGGGGGGAAAGATTTTGTGCATTTTTCCCAAGCCCTATGAGAAAAAATTAATGCATGGGGGATTTAAATTTACCCTGTCTCATACTTAGCCCTCCCCCCATAGCTAGAGGCATTTATACCTCTAGTCCAATGGTTAGCTGAAAAGTGCGGTGAGAGAGGAGGCAACATCTCCTTGATCTTTGTTATGGACTTCCTGTTTTTCCTTAAGATTGATGAAGTGAGTAGATGGCTCCTCCTCCTCTACCATTTGCTCTATCCTCTGAAAATTGGGTTTTAGCCACCAGCCCCATTGACCCTAGTTTTGTGCATCTTTCCTGAGAGATCTTGTAGCTGGTAGCTGCCATTATGAAATCTATTCTTGATGATGATAAAGGGGCCCTCCCATCTCTGTTGAAACTTTGCATCATTTCTATTGTCCAATCTACTATCATACCTAAGGACCAACATGCCCTCCTTCACCCCTTGTCCTAGAGTTTCTGGTTAAGTTTGTCCCTCTTCCTGTTGGCTTGTGCTATGTAGTAATCCATGGCTTGCTCTCTATCCAACTCTAGCCTTTGGAGGTCTAGAATCCTCTGGTTCAATTTTTCACTGGGCTCTATCCTGTTATCCACCATCAATCTCAAGCTGGCTAGTTCTACCTTGATAGGTAGAAGGGCTTCGTGTCCATAGACCAGGTGAAAGGGGGTGAATTGGGTGGAGGCTTTAAAAGATGTCATGTAGGCCCATAAAGCTACAGTTAAGTACTTGTCCCCAATCTTTTGGCTGGCTAGCCACCTACTTTGTGATGATCTTACATATCATTCTATTGACCTTCTCCACCAAGACATTACATCGTGGATAGTATGGGCTAGAGTACCTATGGTTGATGTTTAACCTTCTAAGTAAGAGTTCTCCTCAGAATCCAGGGCCTCGATCTGATAGTATTTCAAGTGGGGTACCAAATCTACTACATATGTGATTAAATATGAACTTACCCACATCTTTGGCCGTGATTCTTCTGGTGCTTGTTGCCTTTGCCCATCTCGTCATGTAGTCTAGTGCCACAATGAAGAGGCCCAATGGCATCAACTCAATATTTGCACCAATGATGGAGATCCCTATACAAACTAGGCCACACAAATCCTGCTTGAAGTATTTTTTTGCTAGTGATCTCCTAGGCAAAGTGACCCCCACATACCTCATCATGGCAAAATTTTAAAATATGAACTATCTCTTTTGAGGATAGCACCCTTCTCAAGACTAAATCTTTTCCTTTATGGTAAAGGTCCTCCACTATGAATTTATAAGATATGGCTTTCTTTGCCATCCTAAGTTTTTGAACCTTGGATAAGTGCTTGGGACACTCACCTATCTGGAGGAAATAGGTTATGTCGTCCTGAAGCTCCTCTTGTCCCCTGGAATTTCGGTTTGCTGAAATTTGATTGCTCCCACTACCACCACAAAATGGTCATTGGCTAAAGCATCTGCTTCCTTATTTTTCATCCTAGATACATGATGCACTTGTATAGCTTCAAATTTTTCCATCGAACTTTTAATTTGCTTGACCCATGTAAATAGATTAGTATTTTTGCAAGACCAAACTCCTTGTAGCTACTTCACCACTAACATGGCATCTCTTTTAACAATCAACCTCTTAATACCATGCTCCAAGCACCATTCCAACCCAAACTATAGAGTGGCATATTATGCTTCATTATGAAGAAGGGCTGAAAAACATAATTCATGAATCTCTAAAAGGTGGGAGGTGTATTTGTGAGGCCAAAAAGCATTACTTTGTAAGCAAAGCATCCCCATGGAGTGGTGAAGGTGGTTTTGCATTGATCCTCCTCTGCTATCCTAATTTGGAAGTAGCCAAAGTAACCATCACATACTGTGTACCTTTCTTCATGGCCTGCTACTTCATTCAAGATTTCATCTTGGAATGGGAGGGGGAAGTGGTCCCTCTTTGTGGCAGCATTTAAGGGCTTGTAATCTACACAGATCCTCCATTTTCCATTCTTCTTAGGGGTAACAACTACAGGGGAGACCCAATCTGAGTTTTCCATTGGGTAAATAAAACCTGCTTTTTCAAGAACCTCTTTACCTCCATTAGTAAAGCCTCCCTTTGGACCACTCTTAACCTTCTTAATTTTTGAGCCACAGACTTAGCATCAGGCTTTAGTTCTATATGATGTTTTATGATTTCCACTTCTTTTACCTGGGTGTAGTTGGTGATGAAGAGGTTGGTGTACTTCGTTAGCATGGTGATGTAAGCCGCTTCCTCCTCTAGTGTCAAATCCTTTGCTATCATCTTCTTTATTTGCTTGTCCTCAACTTGTAGAGAATCACCATCCTTTTCTTGGTCTCCCTTTGTTGTGGTGGCCTCCTTCCCTTGAAAGATGAGTCCCATCACCTCCATAGAGGAATCCTCCTCACTGGTACCTGGTCTTGACTTTGTTTTTGAGTAATCATATGGGCTTTCTTCATCCAAGCTAGTTTCATACCTTAGGTCCACTTTCCTTATTTTTTTCATGTCATAGGTGATATTTTTCCTATTGGCACCATTCTCTCCCTCTAGCTTGAGAACTAGTAGACCTGTCCCCCATTTTTTGTCTGCCCCCCCAACAGCTATGAGCCAAGGTCTACCTAAAATAATGGGATAGCCCTCCCCTTTTGATGGGATCACATACATGTCTACCTCTACCTCAACACCACAAACAATTAGCTTTACACCCTCGATGACTCCTACGCACTTGATGCATACATTATTGGCTAGTTTACCTTTATAGGGAGATGGAGCATTGACTTCTAACCCTAATCTATGCATGGTTTTCTCTGTCATGACACACATTTGGGCACCCCCATCCACATACACCTTAGGAACCTTATATCCCTTAATCCAAGCACCCACTAGAGGAACAACATCTTCATCAGATTAGCTTTAATTAACTTGACTGATTTTGTCTGTTTTCTTCTAGTGCTAACTATCTTTGACCATTGCCTTCTCACATTAGGTGCTATTTGTAAGAGTTGTGGTCATGTGATGTTGGGATGTTGAGTGCTCACATCAAAGATAAGATTATAGGGCTCGGAAACTTTTCCTAGTACGAAGTCCTCCATATTGATCTTTCTTCTTGGTCTCCGAACTTTCTTGCTTGTTTCTTCAGGGTCCTTGCTTTCCCTCCTCTTAGTGTTTGATTCTTCATCTTTGGCCTCTTTTTGAACTCATGCCCTTTTGATTAGCATGGCATCCATCTCTTCTATCATTTCTTCTCCTTCAAGCAAGTCTCCAAGTTCTAACATATTCATTGTCCTCTCTTCTCCTTGTTTTGGTAGAGGTGGAATGTCAGCTCTAGTTGTTGAAAGGGTGGTTGTCGTTGAAGAAGTTGGGGTACTTGGGGAGCTCGAGGAGGACCTGGCTGTTGTCGAGGTTGCACGGGCCTTTGTGGTGGATAAATATCACCTGGGATCCTTCTTGGATAGAGGGTGGGAGAGTGGAGATTGATAACGAGGGAGAAGATAAAAAATTGATATTATATAGCATATATATATATATATATATATATATATATATATATATATATATATATATATATATATATGGTGTAGCATAGCTTTTGTATCTATTAGGTGGGAACTCTAATAAATACAATAAGGTGGTGTAAATAATATATATAGTAGTATCATAGCATATCTAGGATAGGACATAGTAGGTTGGGTGCAAAAGGAGACTTTTAGAAAAAACATATCTTAGGTATAAATAGATATGAGGAAATAGACTTAGGATTTATTTACTTGTGCAAGTATATATATATAAATAAAGATGAGAGAAAAAATATATATGGCAAATAGTAGGTGGTAGAAATATGCATACTTATAGTGTAGCTACAAATATAGTACCTAAAGGATTTTGAAAAGGTAGAAGGAAGATGGGGGGCAAGATTTTATGCATTTCTCCCAAGCCCTATGAGAAAAAATTAATGCATGGGGGATTTCAATTTACCCTATCTCACTAGGAAAAAGCAATGGGCTTCGGTTTTTGAAGGCACAATTTTACTATGAAGGGAACAAAGAGGTTTAGCTACCAAAGAATGAGGAGGAGAACTATGTAGTTCACGATTAGAAAGAAAAATGCCACCCTATGGCTACAAAGGAAAAACAAACTAGCTAAACCAAGCCAAAGTTGTTCGGTACCAAGGGTTATGCTAATAGAGGAAGGATACTACCAAGGTGACACAAACATTTGGATACCTAAAAGAGCGTAGAAGCCAAAAAATATTAAAGAACTAGTAAGGATTTAGCAACAACAAAACATACAAGTCAAGCCCGCTAAAGAGAAAGTGACCATTGAAAGAAAACATAAATTCATTTGAAAAAGAAAACTACAAGTGATATCTTATTCCAATAATAAAAAGAAAGAAATAGCCCCAAAGGAACTTGATGAACCAGAACCACCAAAAATGAGCATCATCACAATGACAAGGGTACAAGGAACAAAATAGGGGCTAATCTTTGCCAATTGGCTATTTTTGAGGTTTTTTTGCAACAAAATCACCCACCCAAATTTCGGCTACTTTAAAGGGTTTTAGAAAATATTTGCCCAATTTTGGACATTTTAGGGCTTTTTTTGAAAACATTCGCCTCATTTTCTATAATTTTAGATTTATATAGGAGTAATAATTGCCAACCCACCTACACTTATATATTCATGGGGCCGCATCTTATTTTTTACCCTACAAGGGTAAGCATAAAGTAGAGGAGGAACCTTTCATAGTTGCTATCATAAATCCAACTACTATTTTCATCCAACCAGTGTCTGGAAGAGGAAATGCATAATTCAAAAAGGAAACTGGATAATCTTCAATAATAATATTCTTCAACATTAAGATGAGAAAACAAATTCTAACTCAGAGGAGTTAATAAAAGGAAAGTAGATGAAAGATAATAGAGACAAGAGTCATGCCAAAGGTATCACAAGTTCAATGGAATCAATCTATAAAAATTGATGGGTATAAGAAAGTAGGTAACAGAGTAAGTTCTTCCCATAAGCAAGAAATGTAGAAGGTATTCCAAGACAGACTATGGTGGCCCACCACCCTTAAGAACACTCATAAATTTGCAAAATAATGTGACATGTGCCAGAGAATAGGGTAGCCCAATGCAATAAATAGGTAACCCGTACAACCTCTAGAACCATTCTAGAAATGGGGCTTGGACTTTGTAGGAGTGTTCAAACCTACAGCCCAAAAAAACAAGAAACACATATATATTAGTAGCATCATATTAGTGGAGGTAAAGGAAAAAAGTCCTCGTATACTATCTAGAGGAAAATGGACCAACCAAGTCAACCAACAACAAGATCTCAAAAGGAATTCTAATCATGATTATAAATGAGAACCTGTCTGACTATGCACTCTAAATTGCGAGCCTTTCAAATAGCCTATAAGAGCATAATTCCCCTCACATCTTTCAACATGGTGTATGATTTAGATGTAGTAGTACCCATGAAATTCCTAGTGCTAGTCTCATGATAGTTATCACAAAGAGGTTGAGTCCAAAAGACTTAGAAAACCCAAAATTCATCAGTTGGTGCTAGAACTGGATAAAGAAATACTATTTAGCACTTGGACCATTGAGATAGTGCAAAAGAGGAGGAAGCTACAAATAAACAAGAACAAAAAGTTCAAAATCTTTAAAGAAGGAGATGTAGTCCTATTATTTAACACAAGAATGGGGCCACATCTTCTAAAACTAAAGACGAGCCAGAGGAAGTTAGGGACTAGAACTTTTGAGCTATAGACATTGGGTGAGATAACCCTCAACAAGCCTAGCTAATGGAGGACTGGAAACCGTAATCAAAATGTTGCCCAAATTGTCAAATTTCCAGAAGAAGAAAGAGACGGGTGTGTTGATGATTAATGTGTGCTAGAAAAAAAGAGAGCCAAATGTCAAACTGGCAACACTAATAATAGGGGAAGAGAGGGCCACACATAATTTCTCGGAGGGTGGGGAAGGAAATGACTGTACTTAATGCCCATCCCTATCCACTCATTATTTCTATGACTTTTTGTGCCATTTATGCAGCCAATCTCAAAGAAATAAAAGATTATGGGCAATGGAGGAAATCTTAGTGTTGAGTGTCAGCATGCATGGCCCAACAATCAATAGTATTTAAAAACCCATTCTAGTCTAGGTGAACCCATTCCCCTCATTAATGACTTTGTGCTTTCTAGCTACTTCTACTCTATGTAACCTCACTTCCTACATCCCCTACTCGCTTTCTTTGTATAGTGCCCCAGGTACAAAGATGATGGAGTTTGAGCACCTCTACTCAACCCTACCACAAAAAACAAAAAAGCATAAGCAGTGTCTAGAATAAATTGGCCTGAAGGAGTTCATAGAATTACCATTGGGAAGAACTCCAAATCAATCTCCATGTAGATGAACATCTAGGGAGAGGCTACACAAGAGGAAGAACGTACATAGTAATCTACATGGTAGACGTATTCAAAAGAGGGCATGAATGACATACCCCCATCAAAGGAAAGGGATTTGGTGGGGTCACTTATGATAAAAGTAAAATAAAGCAAAGCTATGCGTGGCAACATGAGGTGAGCCACAAGAGAAGAAGAAGAAGAAGAAGAGGAGGAGGAGGAGGAGGAGGAGGAGGAGGAGGAGGAAGAAGAGGAAGATGTGAGAGAGGAGGAAGAAGGAGAAAAAGAAGAAGAGAAGGAAGAAGAAAAAGAAGAAGAAGGAAGAAGACGGAGAAAGAGAAGAAGAGGAGGAGGAGGAATAAGAGAAAGAAGAGAGAGAGGTGGAAGAAGAAGAAAAAGAAGAAGAGAAGGAAGAAGGAAGAAGAGGGAGAAAGAGAAGAAGAGAGAGAGGTGGAAGAAGAAGAAAAAGAAGAAGAGAAGGAAGAAGGAAGAAGAGGGAGAAAGAGAAGAAGAGGAAGGAAAAGAAGAGAGAGAAGAAAGAGGAATAGAGAAGGAGAAAGAGAAATTCCCGACATCTATTTTGAGCGTTTCGGCTTCAAATTTTTCACCTCCTAGCATCAAGTTCAACCTTCTGGCTATTTTGCGAATTCCTTGTCAGTAATAAAAATTCAAACTTGACCATTTTCAGACTAAAAATCTCAGTTTTTTATCTTTCGGGACTTGTCTTTGACATTCAGGACCACCTCGGGCTTTATCATCTACAATATCTACTCAATGCTACATCTTTCTTGATTTTGTACCCATATGACATACACCAATGAGTGAGGTAAGTGTTTAAATTCCACCTTGTTCTAGTTTTTTCATTAATTCATTGTTGCAAGCTCAAGCCATACTGGTACTCCTAAATGATCTCTTATGTATCACTGTCCAACTCTAGTCCTTTGGAGGAAATTTATGTGCTCTTGCTTTTGTTAGTGACACATACACAGCTTAGCCTCAAAAAGTGCTAAATGTACCCCAAACTCCTCATTCTCATCTTAACGCTTTGCAATGGAGATAAGTTTTCTTTTGTCTTTTAACTTTTCATATTTTGCTTTGTAGAAGAGATCTTCATTGGATTCATATGCTTAATGTATAACTTTTATTTTTGCCTCCAAAACACCTAATCCTTTGTTGCACTTTGAAATCTTAAGACAATCAAGGAAATATATGGTTTCCATTTGTTTAACTTCTTGTGTGCACATGGTACATCAAAGTCACGTGAGTTATGTACTTATATCATGCTATAGTTTTTCTCTTATTTGATTTTAATGTTAGCACTTATGGTTATCTCAAACAACCCTTAAACAAGCTATCGCATAATTAATACTTTGGGAAGATGTCACCATTGGTGGAGTTTTGCAAATATCAATCCACCAGCTTGTTGTGTATCCTCACCTTATTCTTTTGCAATTATAACCATTGTAATCCATATTGATGTCACATACTTTATACTTGTATTAGTTTTGTGTAGTCTATGCCTCATGATGTTTTCAAATGAGTTTATCTCACAATTTGTTCGCTAAATTTGCAAGCATGCAAAGTTTTGTGTTCTTTTTTTGCCATATCAAGTTATGTCACTCAGAGAATAGGTCCACTTAACCACTACCTACTCGGAGATAAGTAAATTTTGTTCACTAATTTTGCAAGCATATTGCAAAGTTTGGTGTTCTTTTTGTGCCATATCGAGCTATGTCACTCAGAGAGTAAGTCCACTCGACGACTATCTACTCGGAGATAATAAATTTTCCCTATATTTTCACTTACTAATAGACCCTTGCTACTAGTAATCTCTTAAATTTTTCCTGTTGCAGCAATGTAACCCACTGAATCACAAGCTAAGTTCTGTCTAGTTTTTCTTTATTCATGTGTAAAAGTCTTCTCAAGTATATTTCTTGTGTTCTTGTTTTGCAATAACACATCTAATCATTTTTGTATCCTTTTTGGTTTTAATCCGAATTTGAGAATGTTGCCACTCTTTCTAAATTACATTTATCTGTATAGTAAATGTATATAATTCAACTCAACTTTTGTAGTGACAGTGGCTTGCCTCCTCGACACTCTACCATGGAGCTAATATTTTATATTGCAGTCACACATCAATCATGTACTTCATCTAGATACATTTCTTCTCTCAAACTCTATAATATGCTAATTTAAGGTTTCTATTTATCTTCCATAGTTTAGAATTTTTGTAGACTTCAATGCATTCTACCTCAATGTATCGGAATTTTTCTACATGCTGGATGATTTCCTATCAAAAGAAGCAATTGTGAGTGAATCCGACCAGTTTTACCTAATGAATGAATTGTGAGTGAGTCCAATCCCATGTGATTGAGTGAATCCAACCAAATCCATGTGAAAAATGGTTGTTGAGTGAGTCCAACCAATTTCCTGTCAAAGATGGTTGTTGAGTGAGTCTAACCAAGAGCCTCTGGGAGTTAATTGTGAGTGAGTCCAATATAATTCCAATATGTACACTGCAAATTGATGTGCTCTTGATGTGCGAGCCAGTTGTGATTGAATCCAACCTAACTCCTCATGCACACGATCCAAATTCTTTTTGCGCTAATTCTGGAGTGACTCTAGCATTTCACGGTTGCTATTCTACATAACTGAGGATAGTTGCTCTCTTAAAACGGGAGGACTATTATGAAAAATACATTATTTAATTTTTGTTAAAATTAGTTTGAAATCTTGAAAAATCAAACTCAATCAAAATTAGCTTGTTAACTATTTTTAGTAGAATAAAAGCTGTAAAAATACTCGTGGTGGTGGGGATGGGGAAGACCACACACAAGGGGGTAATTAGTACCCAGGCTGTTGTTTTTTTTACTGCATATTTCTTGAGGTGAGCAGTTAATGTTTCAATATTTGTGCAAGTTAAAAAAAGCTTTATATGGATTAAAGCAAGCACCTCAAGCATGGTTTGATAGATTCTCAATCATTTGAGAAACATTGGCTTCAACAACAACAGTTATGCAAATCCTTCACTCTTTGTGAAGATAGAAGGAAGCAATATAATAATTTTAGTGCTTTATGTGGATGATCTTATTTTGATAGTAGGTAATGATGAAGAAAAGAATGCTAAAGAAAAAGCATAACTTTGTGTAAAATTCAATATGAAAGACTTAGGAGAGCTTAGATATTTCCTTGAAGGGAAAATAATCAAAAGAAAATATGTCGTAGACATGTTGGAACGATATGGTTTGATAAATTGCAAATCTATAACCACACCTTTGGAGGTAAATGTAAAGCTTGAAGAAAAAAAAATCAATTTTTAAAGATGAAACCATGTATAGATGACTTGGTAAAACTAATTTATCTCACAAGGCTAGATATTGCTCATGCATTTGGAGTGGTAAATCAGTTTATGTAAAGCCTGAGAAAGCCTCACATGGATGTAGTGAGGAGAATTTTGAGATCCATTAAAGACACGGTGAATCATGGACTTAACTCTATTGGTGTGAAGATGAGTTTGAACCTCATACATATTGTGATGCAGATTGGGTAGTGATCCATCATCAAGGAGAATATGGCCAACATACATGGAAGTAGCACTCAGCACAATCAGCTGCAAGATGTAGTGTTTGGAAGAAAGATAGAGCACGCTTGATATGTAGGCCATTAATCTTAGTGCACACAGAGAGAAGCACTGTGCAAAGGTGAGGAAGCCATAGTTCAAAGCAAAGATTAGCGACTAGGGGAAGAAGGAGGCATGAATGGCAAACTAGGATTTAACCTACGACTTAAAAAGCACTTGCTAACTCTACCTCACAAACCAAAACCTAACCATAGTTCCAAACCTAACTACCACCATATCCTTCTTAAATTACATAACACTACGCATTAAAACTCTAGATATAGTGAATCAAAACCATATATAAAAGAGAACACACAAAGGGACAAAAACTCCAAGACCTTGGACGTATAAAATTTACCCCACCTCCATAATGCCTTACAGAGGGCCAAACCAAAACGCCCAAGTTTGATAGTACAAATAACAAGTTGCGAGCGTTAATAAGTGGTCATTTGTGGGCTTTACAATGCATGGGTGGCTTTCATAAGCCTTTGTTGCATTCTTCTCTCCTTTCTTTGCTTTTATTATGACCTTTACAAGTTCTACCTATGGCAACAATTGCACCTTGATCTTGATTTTGTGGCCTTCAACTCTCTGAATCACCTAGTTGGCATTAGCAACAAGTTTTCTTGGTCTTCAAGATTCTAGTGCTCCTAGGGTGTGTTTTTTTGCGAGCATTTTTTGAGCGAGTGCTTTTTGGTGTTGAGGCGAGCGGTTTCTCTCCCTGCCCTTCTTGTATTCATCTACTCCTCTCCCTCTACTATCACACCTACAAGATGTTGAGCACTAGACACCAGGGGCCACTATCATTGCAACTCATTTACAAAGGCACCATATTATGATCTAAAACTTCCATTATATTCCAAAGCAAATTTGTAAAACCACAACATTACATGACAAACCCCTACGAGATGTTGAACACACACAATAATACATAAAATCATGTGTGTACATAATGTTCGTTACTTCCATAGGCCACTATCATTGCAACTCATTTACAAAGACACCATATTATGATCTAAAACTTGAATTGTATTCCAAAGAAAATTTACAAGACCACAGCATTACATGATAAACTATGGCCGAGATGTTGAACACACGCAACAATACATGAAAGCAAGGGTGTACACAATGTTCTTTACTTCCAAGGTCCACTATCATTACTACTTCTTCACAAAGACACCATAGAGAGATGCAACTTCTGTATATGTCAAAGAAAAATTACAATATTGTATAAATATGTTGAATACACGCAACAAAATATGAAAGCATTTGGGCCTCAATTGTGACAATAACGATAGGTCATAACCAACTACACTTTGCAATCGTGTCCAGGGAGGCATTTTGCGTTGAAGGAGAGGCCGTGGAGGAAGAGGGGGCGTTGTGGGAGGGCGTGTGAAGGTGAGTGCTCTTTGTCTCAGGGGGGTGCATTGAGGGAAGAGGGCGCGTTGAGAGGGGGGCGAGTGCTCTTTGAAGGGGGGGCGTGTTGAGGGGGGAGGGCTGTTGTGAGCCCTTCTTATCATTGTCTAATGGCTTACAAAGTCGTTAGACAATGATAGGAAGTTCCACGTGACATGTACATGCCACACGGCGTTGCCACATGTAATGCCCAAGCTCGGGCATTACACGTGCTACCACCATGGATAGCAAGTTCCACGGTGGCTGCCACATGTAATGCTCGAGCTCGGACATTACACATGGCATGCCTACATGGAAAGCGTTGTCTATGTAGGCATGCCATGTGCAATTCCCTGACCTTGAGCATTACACATAGCATGCCTATGTGGAAAGTATTGTCTACGTAGGCATGCCACGTTGGACACGAGGCATTACATGTGGGAGTTGCCATGTGGACTACGATGTCCACGTAGGCAGTGGAGAAAGAAAGAAAGCTGTATTAACGTCTACTAGAGGCCGAACTCGACCTATGAGACAAATCAATGTACAACTGTCAATGTCTTCTGGATGTCCACACAAAAAAAGGACAAAATGAACATGAAATAAACTATGAAAGTACTGAGCTAGTGGGGGGGTGTGATGGATGGAGCACTACTGCTAGAGGCTCAGTATGCAACCTATATGCGCAGGGTATACAAGAATGCAATGCAGATCTGTCTAGCTCCAACCAGTACCATAATGGGGGTGTAATATGTGATACATAGGCGATGGCGAGGCAAAAATACCTCGGAGCATGATCTCCGAGTGTGAGTGTAAGTGAGCTAGCCGCTCCTGGATATGGTGCTGATGTCGAGCCCGTATCTCTGTGATCTCCCTCTAATGTAGTCTGGGAGTTTGGTAGCCTGGTGCTTTCGGTCTCCGTCTAGCTCGGAGGTCCAGACGGGGAGAGAGAGAGAGAGAGCGAGAGAGAGAGAGAGAGAGAGAGAGAGAGAGAGAGAGAGAGAGAGAGAGAGAGAGAGAGAGAGAGAGAGAGGAGGAGGAGGGAGAGAGAAGAGGGAGGAGAGGAGAGAGAAGAGGGAGGAGAGGGAGAGAGAGAGAGAGGAGAGAGAGAGAGAAGAGAGAAATATTCCCACCATCTTATATGAGTCATATCATCCCTTGATTAATTAGGTTAACCTTTGTTGCTATGGATGAGGGTGGCAAGATAAATTAAGGTAATATTGGACACATTTAGAATCTCCATTTGTGGCTTGTCCCTCTTGGAAGGTCCCACAATTATTGGTGGATGCACTAGTGAGGCTAGAAATGCCAATGATTCATAAATAGGGTAGATAGGGCAGCATATGCATATGTTTTACATGGTTGATAACACTATAAGGTGTCATTAATGGGCATAATATACATAATAGGGTAGACATGCATAGCATGTGCAAAGGTGTTTCATGACTCTGTGTCTTCAGCAAAGCATATAATGAGCATAGTATGCACACGGGTTTGGCCTAGGGTGTGGACATTCTGGGCTTATGTAACCAAATCCCTTTATAGATACAAATCTCTTTCTCAATAGTGAGATAATTATGCTTGTGGACGCCATTTAGGATTCACTTACCATCATGTATCTTCTTGGTATTCCATATTTATTTTCTTTATGGCATTCTAATCCATCATGCCTCTTATTGGCATTCCATCTTTATTTTTTTGTGTTTCCCTAGATAAGGAAGATATCTATGAGTTTCCATTGGCACATCTACTAAGCTTTAACTTGATGTCATTTTATGCATATTATTATTTAGGAAGATGGCCCATCTATAGCATTTTAATGAGTCCTTTATAAGAAAGGAATTATGTTTTAAGACTTCTTAATCCTTTAAGAGAGGGGAGGGAAGAGAGAGAGAGAAGGGAGGGAGAGGGAGAGGGAGAGGGAGAGAGAAGAGAGAGAGAGAGAGAGAGGAGGGAGGATAGAGGATAGAGGAAGAGAGGAGATAGAGAAGAGGGAGGAGGGAGGGATGCTAATTTTTGAATATATATATATATATATCACATAATTTATTTTTTTAGAATTAATATTTTTTTAAATAATAATTACTTTAAAACGATCAACTTAATTAAGGGTGTTAATCACCATTCATTTCGTGTGTACTTCCTGTTCTGTCATGCTTTCTTGTTCTTGTGTACTTTTTTTTCCTCTTTTTTACAATGATATGTATAATCACATTTCCATCTTCTAAAGAAGAATGTATGTTTCAACAATGGTCGAGTTCTTGTGAGTGCAAAGTTCTTACAAGAAGAAGTAGCTCCCCACTCATTCAATGGATTGTAAGCAATAGTAAATATTGGGTCCTAAGAGTTGCATGGCCCTCTAGAGGCAACCTCTAATCATGAGGGGGAGGAGTACTATATACTTGAGGACTCTCTAATTACTCCGCAATAGTAAATGCTTCGTTAAACTCAAACCTATAACCAATAGCCATCTTAGATTGCCCACCCAAAGGACTTTCAACTCAGTCTAATGTGATAGATTTATGCAGCCCCTTACAACATAACAACAAAACCGGTGCATCAGCCTTATCCATTGTTGCAAGAGGAGATGGTAAGAGCATTTTGGAATACCTTTGGAGCATGAAGAAGGGAAACACATGAATAAAGATTTTGTTGAATGTCAAAGAGGTTATCAAGGCCGTGGAGATTCCTAGACAATATAATGGTGATATTGCATTTGAGTTCCCACCAACCATGGGAACACGTTCAAGAATGGAATCCATGGGGCATAAGTATGATCTCCACTAGTGGTCAAAGCCGCAAACCTCTAACATTTCCTTCCCTAGAATGTGTCGGAGAAGCCATTTGCCTAGGTAGTTTGAAGTGTGTGAATGAACTATGCCCGTGTTTAAAGAACGGCAGGGTGTCAAATACATCACATTTTACTGGAAGCATGCTAAAGGCACCGACCACCACTGGGAGAGGAGTGCAGCAATGTGTCTGGAAAGCTCCTTTGCCAATGGCCATTACTGCTTAGTGCCAGCGATGTGCATTGCTATATGCAATTACTACATCTATTATATGATGCCTTACACATCAGTTTCCATCAACATAATGTACGGGCAGGCACATCAAAGGCACTAACTGATAGGACAAAGCAAATAGTGTCCAGGGTGTTACGAGTAGATCGCAATGCCAGGGCAAGGAAGGTACAAATGTGTGGCCAAAGAAATCATAATGGCAGCGCTAGTGCAAGATGGTGGTTCCTCACATTTCATTGTGGGGAACAAGAGTTCATCAACATTATAGAGGAGATGGAAGACAACTGGTAAGCTAATTTGGTTGGGTAATTATGTTTTTGTAGAAGAGTTCTTAAATTTTAGATAAGCAAAGAGTGAAATTTGAACAATTTGATTTTTAGGTTTTGGAGGCCAGTCACCTTAGCCACCAATCTTCAAAGGAGAGCTTTAGCTTGGATGCACTTCTAAAGCTGAAGCAAGAGTGCACTTATGACTTCTTCCATGGAAGTAGGTTCATGAGGCAAGGGTCCTGAGGTGAGAAGTGCTTTGTTTTCAAGATGTACCATTGGACCCACTTCAAGGTTGGATTCGGTGAATCAAATGCAATGGACCAGCTCTGGCAACCTGCGACATGCATGGATACAATTCAACCACACCCGACGAACATCAGATTGGGTAACCATGGCTTGTTATATGTATGATCCAAGGTAGCATATTACAAATGTAGAGTATAAAAGTAGTCAGAGCTGGTGAAGTGTGTCACATCGTAAATGACTAGAGTTTTCACGTAGCATGCAGGATCTTTAACAATTGCGACATGTGAAATAATAGAGGAGGATATGGAGGCCCAATGTCTGTTATGGAAATGCATTAATGAAGTGATGGCAAACCATGGTTGTGAAAGGGCAGATTTCTTTGGTTTCATTGGCAAATGAGGCTCATGCTAACTGGAATGCAGTTCGACATGTGTCCACCGCCGACATGTGTCCAATGGTGGGAAAAATAACATCCTGACAGATAGGGAGAGGTCTTGCCTATTTCATTGGGAGCAGAGCATGGTTGCCCACACAACAAGGTATGTATGCGTTACATCTCAAGGAGAGCACAAAGCAATGTGCGAGAAGTGGCGCATGGCTCCTACCAGTGAAGCTACATTAGTGGAGGCTCGATCAATACGTCAATGGTGATGCAATGGTCATGTAATGGTGGATAGGAATATGCCAGCAATGGACTCTTGGTGAGCTGGTGGGAGGTGCGCATAGCACATTGGGCTTCAGTCTCATGACAACAATAGAGAGAAGTAATGATGGTCCAAATACCCCAAGAAAAAACCTAGCAAAAAGCAAGCATGGAAGTTGGCTTGCAGGAGATGCAAGATTTCTCTTTACAATGCATGTACTACACCGATATGGCAAATGCAATTTTTTAAAGCACTAAGGCAATCTCTTACTCTCAAGGCAAGCACATAGGGAAAGGACCAAGCTTGGAGAAACTAAAAGAATGGTTGTCTAAAAGCCCAGCCCAAGTGGTCCAAACAATCAATATGGCAAGTGAAGGAACACCCATGTATAAGGTGCCTACCCCTCTCACCGGTGTGACAAAGAAAGTGCATGTCACAAGAGATCGGCCACCCGTTGTGGTCATTGATATTGATGATGAGACCATGCATCGACCAAAGTATGATGCATACATGTACGAGACTGCAAGTATGCTAGGAGGCCAGAGAAGATCATTTTCAAGGAGCATGATACAAGCAGTACTGAGCGCAAGGTGAATGAAGCAATGTGGGCAATCCAAAGGACATGCATTGGCAGCAATGTCACATGCATTAGAACGCATCATGGGGGTAAGAGGTCTGGGCAACACATAGTTAGATCTGCGAAGGGTGTGCCTACACCATCTTTTGAAGGCTATCACAAGCACCCTAATGGTCTCATTAGACAATGAATGTGGTTCTACCCTGACCATGTGCTTCATTTCTATATTGTGGACACCAACATAGACCCAACGCCATTCAATCCACCACCTAAGATATGGCAAGTTGCTATAGGAATTGACCTCACAGATGAGGAGGTATATTCATTTATGGGAAGGTGGATACCAGGTGGAGAGCAAGAATGTAGAATGTGTTATGCCCACCCCACTTAGTAGCAGTGGGGCTTCAAGGTTCTTTATAACTGCAACTTCCAAACTACTAGCACAGAGGCTGGTGGCTCAGGCATGCGAAATGGCATAAGAGTCAAGTACCGCACGTCAGTATCAAAGGAAGCGGCAAAAAAAATAAAGGCCATTTTGAAAATGAAGCTACAGTGGTAGAAGAAGTGCAGAGAGCACAAGTATGAAGTTTTCAAGATCGAATCACACGCGGATGATGCACACATGGGAAAATATGATGTGCATGTGAAAGACAAACCGTGTTGTACGTGTCCAAATTTTGCAGATAGAGAATCCAAGAAGAAGTCGTATCTTGCATGCAAGCACTTGTACTTCATTTATTTGCATGTGCTAGGCTTGAGCGAGAACGAGAATACGTTCATCCACTAACCTATCCTATCGGACCTTGAGCTTTCAATGCCTTGTCTCATAGAAGAACCTACCCTAATTTAGACAATTGAATGCATGGATTATCAGTCGACCTCTCCCTCTCAAATAATTATGTCATGAAACTCTCTCCAACTCTCTTCGCCCCTCTCTCTCTTGATGGAGAGGAGGAGGGTATTCTTTGGAATCCGCTTGCTTGATTCCCAAAAAGCGCTCACTAGAAAATGCTCACAAAAAAATCCCCTATGCTCCTACAAGCTTTGTTGGGCATCATTCCTTTGTGCCTTTGTCATCTTGTCTTCATGGGCTAGTCATGCAGCTCGAGGAAAGACAATGGGACCAAGAGGGTTGCTTGGGAAGGGTCTACACGATGGTGGCTATAGGCATCCATGAGAGAAAGCCATTATGTGGGGGTTTTTGGAGTGGAAAGATTTGTTGGCGGGGTATCTAGGCCTATGCACATGAGAGGAGATCGGACAAGAACGTAAAAGGAATAGAATGTCAAGTGTGTGACTGCGTAGAAGGTGCAATATAAGAATGTAGATTTTGCAAAAGATTCTGTGATTTCCTAGAGAAGGTAGAATGTTTGGATATCACACCATGGCATATTGTTATAGACCCTAGTTTTGTAAGTCTCATGTCTTCTCATGCAAAATTTCAAAAACCAAATTTCTCATGTTGGTTTTTAAAACATATTTTTAAATGATATTTTCTTTTTGCAACTCTTTTCTCCCTTATGTATGTTTTCAATGGTAGGACACCATTTGCAAATGCACAATAGTGATTTTGCTAAAGCAAGCCACGAATGCCAGCTCAGTAGGTTGAATACCACACATCACATGAGCGCGTTGCATAACTGCAACGATGAAGCTCCATTATCCTTTAGATAAGAACGATCCGTAGTAGCCGAGATGGAGCTTGTTGCCATTGGCAACAAGTAGTTTTCGGGTGATGATCTAGCTCAAAAACAAGTGGCGTGCAAATGTCCGCCACGATAATAATACTAATAGGCTTAAGACAAACCTTAATATATAAAATTTGACTTCTTGAAGGAAAAATGAAGAAAACCACCACCGTCAGATAGGCATTTTTGCGAAAACGTCCATGTGAACCATCTGGATGAAGGTTGCTATTAAGTAATGGAGTTTCATGTGGATGAATGTCGCTATTAATTAATGGAGTTTTTTTGGAAGCCCACGGTGAAAGTGCTTACCTCACCGTGCAGTGTGCCGCCACACTTCCATCAGTTACTCTGCTTATGAAGCCGGTTGCGTTCCACTCACTGCTTCCGTGTCTCTCCATACGAAGACGTTCATACAGCACCAGGATGCAAGGCGAGGGAGGAAAGCAAAGCGAACGCTGTGCCATCATCACCGGCGTTGCACGATCCACTGGGATCGGTCGCTGCCTCGTCCACAGCTTCCTTCAGCAGGTGCGTACGTTTCTGAGCATCATTAACAACGCAAATACATTTTTTAAAACGTGTTTTTCACTGTACCTCCATAGCTTGTGGCTTCAGTGCTTCTCATGCCATTTAGAAAGAAGCTCATGACCAGATTTAGCACCCCCCCCCCCCCCCCTTGTGCGTACGTTTCTGAGCATCATTAACAACGCAAATATAAAATTTTCCTCCTGAAAAGAGACTTCTATTCAGTATGATAAAAAAAAAAAAACCATAAAGGGAGATTTCAAATCAAGAGGAGGAAATCTCAACCAATCTGGTGCCTTGTGTTGCCATATGAGAGGTAGTGAAAAATATGCCATGATCCTACTCCCTCGTGAACTGGCCACGCTTTCTCTTTGCAGCCCTTGAAGATCCTTGACTCCTGGCCTAAGTGGCCATGCGCTTGTGAATAATATCACACCAAATCCTGCAAATACACTGTGTATCATAAACCAAAGTGCCCTCCATAGCCTTCGTGCATCTAGCCTCCCAAATGTGCGAGGCTCTATGATGCTAGCAGGCTCTGTGATGCGAGCAATGATCTCCCATGTAGTGTCCAGACTCCAACCTCTGTGCTAGTGATATGTGGCTTGACTTTGGCATGTCTTGAAGACGGCACTGTCGACCCACGCCATGGGGAATCCTCATGACCATATCTGTGTCGTTCCCTTCAAACTTAAGTTGAGGGCTCGATTGTGTCAACCAAGCAATAGCACCAAAGCAAATACATTTTAAAAAGTGGCTTTTGCACTTTACCTCCACAACAAAGGAATTGTGGTTTTAGTGCTTCTCATGCAATTTAGAAAGCTCCTCATGATCAGCTTACCACCCCCCCTCCCCCTTCCCCTTCCCCTCCCCCATCTCCCGTGCCCCCCAACCCACCCACACACACAAAAAAAAGAAAAGAAAACTGCAGGAGAGGTATTGTGAGACCCATACAAATCCTACAGCCATGGCTGACCAGCAAGACAATGATTTTGGGCAT